>NC_046664.1:17374645-17386570 GCF_010883055.1 Belonocnema kinseyi | reverse complement strand
CTTAATTTTTTATTTAAAATTGTTTAAATAACTAATATATCTTGTAAATTTGCAAAGCAATACAGAAAAAAGTACTCAGATAGACATTCTTAGTTGAGTTCGAAAACCAATTGATTTGTAGGATAAAGGCCAAACTTTAAATTTTTCAATTAAAATTGTTTAAATAATTAATAGTTTTTGTAAATTTGCAAAGCAATATAGAAAAGAGTCATCTGATAGAAATTCTTAATTGACTCCGTAAACAAATTTACTTTCAAAAAAAGGGCAAACTCTTAATTTTTTAATTAAAATCGTTTAAATGATTAATAGTTCTTTTTAATTTGCAAAGCAATATAGAAAAATGTCATCAGATAGACATTCTTAGTTGATTTCGAAAACAAATTAATTCGTAGGATAAAGGCCAAACTTTAAATTTTTTCATTCAAATTGTTTAAATAATTAATAGTTCTTGTAAATTTGCAAAGCAATATAGAAAAGAGTCACCGTATAGACATTCTTAATCGAATCCGTAAACAAATTGACTTGTAGAAAAAAGGACAAACTCTTAATTTCTGAATTAAAATTGTTTAAATAATTAATAGTTCTTGTGAATTTGCAATGTAACATAATAAATTAAACGTATTTTTTACAGAAGAGCCATTTATGAAAATTGTTTAAATAATTACAGTGTTTGAAGATTAAATAAATGTTAAAAGCCATAAATGAGCTCCACTCGAATTCGGCACGATCACTGTAACTTAATCGCTAGGAATTTTTACATCCAATAATGTAAAAAGATCCCTCCAACGTGCCTGTTTCACTTTTCTATTACTCTATGGGAAGATGAGACCAACGTTCAACTATAGGATATTAAAGTTTTCAAGCTAAAAAGTCTTTTTCAGGTTGGCCGTTTTAATCGGAAAAAAATTCCCGGTCATTTCACGGTTTATACCCGGTTCACAAACATTTTTCACGGTCAATGAAATTTAAAAAATCAAAATCTATTCTAAATATTTTTCCATTTAAAGTAATAAACAATAAACAAATTAAATTTACACGTATGAAATGGAAGGTACTAACACTTTCGATTGAAATTTTTTTAATGAAATGCAGATAAACTGCCAAATTTAGAACTTTTATAAATTATATAGTTCAAAGATTCAGATTAAATTCCAAAAATATAAATTCACGTTAACATTTTCAATACTCTAGATTGAAGAATCAAGTAATGAACTTTAAAAATTTTTTTAATTATATTTTTTAAATAATTTTAAGCTAGACAAATTAAACAATGAACATTTTTTTTAACTTAACAATTTGTTATGTTGGAAGCTGCATTATTTTCATTTTAAAAATTTTATTTCAAAATATTGAGAAATTTAGAAGTGGTTTTATATGTTTCCAAATTTGAAATCATTGTTGAAATTTTTTAGAAACATTTAAATATATTTGTAAATGAACTGAATGTTTCCTACAAATTTTATAAAATCCTGAAAGTTAATAAAAAATCCTTAAAATTCCAATTTATAAATAACAATAGGAACACTTATTATTTGTAGAAAAAATTAGAGTAATTTTAAGAGATATTTAGAAGTTTAAAAAATATCAAAATTAAATTTAGAACTTTAAATGATTTCAAATCATTTACACGTAGTTTGTGACCCGAAAAAATTGGGCTACTCGTACCGAAATTTTGCCAAAATTAAAAAAAATGCAGATTTTTGCAGATTTCAACCAAAAAATTTAGAAACTTTTTAAGAATTGTGAAAGGCGTAAAAAGAATAAAAACATTTTTTTTAAGATTCCTAGGAAAATTGAAAAAGATTTTAAGAGATTTCCAAAATCATCAAAACAGAACCTGAAGAATTTTAAGGACTTTTTTTAATGTGCAGGATTTTCCAAAAGTTGTAGGAAAAATTCGGTTCCTTTTAAAACGTATTTAGAAGTTCTAAACAAAAATGTTAACACACTTCTTTTCAATTACTTGAAGACATTTCAAGTTTATAATTAATTTTGAATCTTTTCAAAACTATGAAATACCTTTTGAAATTACTCAAATTTTGTTTACAAATAATAAGTGTTCAATTGCTATTTATACGTCAAAATCTAACAATTTCACTTACAAATTAAAACATTTTTTAAACAGAGCAACTCAAATTGTAACGTTAAAAGTTGAAAAGCTCTTCGTAATTCTACAGATTCAAAGCTTTCTATGTCAATTTACTCGTCTTAAATGAACAGTGAAATTTTTAATGGCTAAGAAAACTAATAAGAATAATATATTAATTAATTTATTCAATTTAATATACAAAATAATATAAAACAAGACCTAAAACTTTGAATTAATAATATTTTATTCATGAATCATTCATGAAACTTCTGCAAATTTTTCTTTTTAAAATTCATAGAATTCCCCGTCAAGAAATAAATTCAGTGTCATTTCCCGGTAATGGTCTCCGAAAATTCCCGGTTTTCCGGTCCAGCGGCCACCCTGCTTTAAAAAAAATAGTTGACTTTAAAATCGTCAAGAACAATTTTCAACAAAAAAGTTAATTTTTTTAATTATGATAGATGACATTTCTACCAAAAACAGATAGAATTTTAATACAAAAATGACAAATTTTATAGAAAAAATTTCAAATTTCAACAAAATAATCAAATTTTGAACAAAATAGTGGAATTTTCACAAAAGAGTAGCTGAATTTGTAACCATATGGCCGAGTTTTTAAATAAAAAAATTTAACTTCAACTAAAATCAATGATAAAAAAATACGATCTTTTGAGAAGGATTTTCAATCCGAAAAGTAGAATTTTTCACATAAAAGTTAATTTTTTTAACGACAGATGACTCTTTTATAAAAAAATTCGAGTTTTTCATACTGCAAAGATAAATTTTCCATCAAATGGTATTTTTTCAAACAGTAAAGATTCAATCAAAAACAATTGGATTTGAAATCAAATGTAGTTGAATTTTCAAGTAGAAAAGACGGATTTTTTTAGAAAAGAGTTGACTTTTGAGCCCCTAAGATCTAAATTTGTAACCAAATAGTCGTCTTTTCAACTAAAAAAATTAATTTTTAACAAAATAGTTGCGCCTATAACCACAAAGTTTGACTTTCAATCAAAAGAGTCGAATTTTTAACAAATCAGCTGAATTTTTAACAAAACGGTTCAATTTTCAACAAAATGGTCCATATACAAACAATAAGGGTTAAATTTCAACCAAAAACAGTTGTATTTTTAACCAAATAATTGAATCTTCAATTTAAAAAAAAAAATTTTTAAGACAGTTAAATTTTCAACCAAGAATTTATATTTATATTTAAAAAAAACATTAATTATCAACCGAAAGAAACAAATTTTGAACAAAACAGCCATTGTCAATCAATAAAATGAATATTAAACAAAGTTATTTTTGAAAATTCCATGGTCTCATTTTACGAAATAAATACTGGAATTCATTTTTTTATCAAGCAAGTAGTTCACTTTTTATCTGAAAAGTTAAATTTTCATTTAAGCTGCAGTTGAATTTTTGTTGTTGAGGATTCATCATTAATTTGAAAATGTATCTCTTTAGTTGAAAATGTACCCATTTTCTTAAAACTTCATCTTTTTGGAATTAAAAACTAATATATTTTGATGAAATTTTTGTTCTTGACTGTCCAATCTTTTTTGATTAAAAAAACCCACTATTTTTTTGAAATTCGCCTTTTTATTTGCATTTAACTACTTTGGGTTTAAAATTAAAATCCTTTTGATTAGAAAATTCAACTTTTATTTTGAAAAATTATATATTCGGGTTGACAATTTAATTGTATTGTAAAAAAATCACATTTTTTGCTAGAGAATTAAAAAATTTGGTTGACATTTTTTTCTTTCAAACATAAAAGAACTTTTTTTGTTGTAAATTCAACTACTTGCTTGAAGGGTGAATTACTTTTTATTAAATTCATTTTTTCGGTTAATGTTTAATTATTGCAGTTAAAAAATATATTATTTAGTTAAAATCTCACGTATTTTGCCAAAACCGAAATTATTTGAAATTGATATAAAAAAGAATTTCTGTCAAAGCGTTTTTTTTCTAATATCTTAAATTTCTTTTTATAATTCTTGAAAATTGTATAAATAATTGGTAAAAATGGGAAAAATTGAAGCAATAAGGTCGATTTTATGCTTTTTTAGGAGACTTTTCAAATGTGAGATGAAAAAAGGAGAAAAAAGATTAAGTAAAAAAACGGGACGAAATGAGTTCCCTTTATTATTTAATAAATTGAGCGAATCAATTACGGTCTATTTAACATAAGAGAAACAATAGAATACCAACTTTTTATGAGCCTTAAATGCATGTAAAAATTTTAAGGCATCCATAAAAATATTTATTAGATTCTTATCATATTTTGTCTTGGAATCGGCTTTATTTTGATCCAATGATGCAAGAAAAATTTATAAAATGAATAGCTTTATTATTAAATTAGTGTTCAAATTTAAAGGAATTGTAGAATATTTATCTAATTTAAACCCTTTCAATTTAAATTTAAAATGGTTTACGGTTTTTTATTCTGAAATTGTAGAATTTGAAGCGATTTAAAGCAATTACTTCAATTGTAAGTATTCAAAATAAAAATTAAAAATGGTCAATTTTTAAATCTTGAAAATTAAATAATTTTAAAATTAATATTTTTGTAATTTTGATGATTTACACCATAAAGAATTAGAATTAAAAACTTGATTTTTGATCTTGAAAATCATCAAAATTTAGGAATTTTTATTTATATGTCTTTAAAGTTAAACAGCTTTTCATTTTAACTCATTAAAATTATACAATTACCTAATTTCGATGGTTTACATTCAAAATTTCTGCAATTCTAAATGAAAATCGATTGTATTTCAACAAAGATGACTTTTTAACATAATGGTTGAATTTTCCACCCAAACATAATTTTCAACCAAAAAATACCAATTTTCCACCAAAGAAGATGAACTTTCAATCAAATGGTTGCATTTTTAGAATTGAACTATTTCATTTCTGCAGTAATAAAATAGTTTAATGCTCAATAATAAATAATAATTTTTATTTTAGAAAGGCGCATTTTTTTTTTAAAAGTTGAATTTTCAACAAAAATCTTATTATTTATCAAATTGTTGAATTTTAAGACAAAAAAATGCATTGTCAACAAAGAAACGAATTAATAATAATTAATTAATTAAATAATTCAATTCTTATTGATAAACAATAATTTTCAATTTATAAATGCGAATTTGTGTACCAAAAATTTTTATTTTGGACCAAATTGTTGAATTTTTAACCACAAAAATTTATTTTCAAAAATACATATGAATTTCTAACCAAATAGTTGACGATCTAACTACTCCTCAAATTTATTCCGTTTTTGAAATTCCGAATTACCTTAAAATCATTAGACTTATTTCTAAGAGAAAAATATCTTTGAGTGTATGTAAATATTTATAGGAGTCAAAATTTGTGGGCTTAATATAAATATAAATACATGTTTAACTGACATTTTGAATTTACACTCAAGTTTGCAGATGAAAACATTAATTTACAACCTAATAAAAAATCCCCAATTTTCAGTCAAAGAAATTCATTTTCAAACAAGAAAAATAATTTGCTACCAAAGGCGATGATATTCAACTAAAGAAATAAATATTCAACCAAAAATCAACTAGTTAAACTTTTAAATAAAAAATTGAATTTTCAACGAACTAGTTCGATTTTTAACAAAAGACATTAATTTTCAAGAACAAAACATTAATTCTTAACTAAAAATGAAACAGTTAAATTTTCAGTTCAAAATATTAATTTCGATTAAAAAAAAAAAAAAAACAACAATCGAATCTACAACGAAATAGTGAAATTTTCAACAAAAGAAATGAATTTACGGACGAAAAGAACAATATTCTTTCAAAAAAGACGAATTTTTAACCAACTACATGAATTTTCAACCACAATGTTGAATTTTTAACTAAAAATGATTAATTTTCAAAACAAAAATTCAAAGTTACATTTTTACTAAAAAAAATCAATATTGCCCCAAAAAAGAAAAAAAAGTTTCAACAAAATATTTAAATTTTCAAATAAAAGATTGAATTTGAAAATAAATAATTTAATGTTCAAACCAAAATTTTTGTTTAGAGAAAAAAAAACAAAAATAAATTTTCAACAAACTTTGTAATGTTTCAAATTTAGAAAAAAATAATACTTAACGAAAGTAGACGATTTTCAAACAAGAAGAATAATTTTTACTAAAAAAATCGATTTTCATCTAAGAAAAGATTAATTGAAAAAATTTAACACAATTGTTAAATTTTTAACCTTAAAAATTAATATAGGCACTAAAAAAATTATTTAACCAAAAATAGAAATAGTTACATTTTTAGATAAAAAATTCAATTATCGTCGGAAAAATATAAAGTTTAAAACAAAAATGAAACATTTAAATTCTAAATTCAAAAAATCAATTTTGAATAAAAAAAACAATCGAATTTAGAATGGTATAGTTAAATTTTTAAACAAAGAAGTGAATTTACAAACAACAACAATAATATTGTACAAAAAATATCAATTTTTTAACCTTATATTCAAATTTTTAATTAAAAAAGATAAATTTTTAACCAAAAAAGGAATGGTTAAATTTTCAGTAAAAAAATTTTTTTTAAGAAGTTTTAACCAAATATTTACATTTTAGCCAAAGAAATTAATTTTTAAACGAAAAAAAGAACTTCCAAACAAATAATTTTCTAACAAATAGACGAATTATAATTTTAAAAATTGTACTTTAGCCGAAAAACAATGAACTTTCAAATAAGGAAAAGAATTTTCAAACAAATAGTTTTCTAAAGAAAGAGGAAATTTCCAAAAAATTAATTTAAAACAAAAAAAAGAATTTTCCAAAAAAATAGGTGGATTTTCAACCAAGAATGCTATAATAATATTTTCGGTAGAAAATAATAATAAGAAAAACGAAGTTTAAACAAAATATTAAAATTTTTAACCAACAAAAATAATTTTTCCACCAAAAAGATGAAATTTCGATAATAAAGATCACTTTTTAGTTGAAAACAAAAATTAATTTTCAACCAAAAATGGCATAGACACAATATAATTTGCAAAAATTAATTGTGAACAACAGTAAAATCAGTTTTTAAACAATTTAACCAAAAAAGACAAATTAAAAAAAAATTGGAATGGTTCAATATTCATTGGAAATTCATTTTTAACATAAAAAAAGAAGGATTTTGAACCAAATTGGTAATGATGGAACCATTTTCAAGGGAGAAGAAAAATATTCAGCCAGAAATGGAATCGATGAATTATTATATTTAACAAAAACATAATGAATTTCTACCAAAACTATCAATTTTCAAACAAGAAGAAAAGATTTCTGCAAAAAAGCAGAATTTTCAACTAAAAAAAGACACTTTCTAACTGAAAATTGTAGTTTCTACTTCAGTTTTCAGTTGAAAAAAAAAATAATTTCTAAACAAAAAAATTTAATCAAAGAAATGAATTTTCAACTAGAAACGATAAATTTCCAAGCAAATACGAAAGAAATTTCTAATAAAATTGTTAAATTTTCAAATTTAGAAATAAATTTTAATCCAAAAAGAATAATTATTCAACCAAAAATGGAATTGTTAAATTTTCGGATAAAAAATTGAATTTTCAACAAAATCGTTAATTTTTTAACCAAAAAATGAACTTACAACCATAAAGAATAATATTGTTCCAAAAAATATAAATTTATAAAAAAAATACATGAATTTTCAACCACATAGTTGAATTTTCAACTAAAAAAGATAATGTTTAAACGAAAAATAACATCGTTTTATTTTCAGTAAAAATATTATTAATAATCATATTTTTGTCAAATTTGACTCTTTCTATTTTTCATTAAAATTGAACGTCGCAATTTTTTTCTCTGATTGACACTTTTCAGATGATCAAAAGATTTATTTTTTTCAAATTTAATATCAAATAAAAAAATATATATTTATGGACTCCTTATTCTAAAAAAATGTTGCCCAGGGGCATAAAAAATGTATTAAATTTTGGATTACTTGAAAAGTGTCAAATTGGATACTTATTTGAAACTCTCTTTTATATCTTTATACACAATCTTTATACAAAATATTAAAATTGTCAACAACAAGAAAATGAATTTTCAACAAAACTGTTCTTTTAAAACCAAAGAAATGAATTTTTAACAAAAATAGATGAATTTTTAAGCGAAAAGAATAATTTTCTACCAATCATGATACATTTTAAACCATATAGTGGAATTTTCAACTAAAAAGGATAAATTTTTAAGAAAAAATTGAACAGTTACATTTTCAGTTCAAAAAATCAAAAAACATTTTTTTTTCAATGAACATTAAAAATGTTTGAGTTCTAATGTTATGTTGTCGACTAGTGAAGTGAAATAGTTTTTTATAGATAGCGTGATGATTGAAAATTGAAAATTTTTAGTTGAAAATTCATTATCTTTGCTAGAAAATTAGTCTTCTTCATTGAAAATTCATATTTTTTCGTTGGAAATTCATTTCTTAGGTTGAAAATTCGTTTTTTGTTGTGGTTTTCCTTTTGTTAAAATTTATTTTTTTCAACTGAAAACTTGAGTATAAACTACAATTTTCAGTTAAACAGTGTTTTTTTTTTAGATAAAAATTCGTCTTTTTGGTAGAAAATGTTTCTTGTTGCTTTTTTTCTTCTTGTTTGAAAATTAATTTGTTTGGGAAAAATGTAAATATTTGGTTACAACTTATTTTTTTATTAGTTTTTTTCTTTCCTGAAAATTTAAGAATTCTATTTTTTGTTAAAAATGTTTCTTTTTTAATTGAAAATTCAACTATAAGTTTAAAAATTTATCTTTTTGAAATAATATTATTGTTGTTTGTGTATTCACTTCATTGTTTAAAAACTGAACTATTCTATAGTAAATTCGACTGTTTTTTTGTTGTTCAAAATTTATTTTAAAAATTCAACTGTTTCATTTTTAGTTAAAAATGTATATTTTTCAGTTGAAAATTCATTTCATCCGTCGAAAATTCATCTATTTTGGTTAAAAATTTATTTTTTTGTTGATAATTTATCTGTTTTGTTCAACATTCGATTGTTCTTTGATTAAAAATTTATCTTTTCTAGTTGAAAATTTATTTATTTTTCCGTTGAAGATCGAATTATTTTGTTCAAAATTTATTTATTTAATTTTTTTGCTTGAAAAGTGACCGTTTTCAAGTTAAAAGTTCATGTTCTTTGGTATTAAATTATTATCATTTAAAAATGCATCTCTTTGGTAAAGATTAAGCATTCCATTTTCCGTTAAAAATTTATTTTTTTAGTTGAAAATTTAACTATATAGTTGAAAGTTCATGTATTTTGTTAGAAAGTAAACTTTTTTTTTTTTTTAAATTGTGTTGTAAATTTATATTTTAAACTCATAATGTAACCGTTTTTCGTTGAAAATTGATCTATTTTGTTAAAAAATCGTTTTTTGTTGTTTTAAAATTGATTTTTAAAATTCTGAATTTTTGTTTTTGGTAAAAAAGTATTGGTTTGAAAATTATATTATTTGCTTGCAAACTCAATTTTTTGCTGGAAAATTTAAATATTTTATTAAAACTTTGTTTTTTTGGGTAATAATTATTTGTTAACTGAAAATATAACTATTCAATATAAATATTAATTTTTTGAACCGAAAATTGAATCAAAATGTAACTAGTCCTGTATACAATGCTTACGAATACTTCATGTTTATAATGGATTTTTTTTAAAATACAAAAGTTAAAATGTTATACCAAATTGTTTAATTTTTAACAAAAAAAAATCGATTAACAGTCAAGAAAGACGGATTTTCAGCAAAAAGATTGCATTTTTAACCAAATAATTTAATTTGTAACTGAATAGTTTAATTTTTAGTCTAAAGAATATCACTTTTTAAATAGAAATGGAATGTTTCAGGGTTATTGACGAACAATCATTTTCAATTTAGAAATATGAACTTTTTTACAAATAATTTTAATTTTTGAAGAAATTCTTGAATTTTTAAACAAATACTACTCTTTAATCAAATTTATGAATTTTTGAGAAAATAGTCGAATTTTCAACAATGACGATTAATTTTCTACCAAAAAAGGCGACATTTCCATCAAATAATTAAATTTATAGTCTAAAAACGATCACTTTTTAACAAGAAATGGAATATTTTAATGTTCATTGAAAAACACTCATTTTTAATTTATAAATTCGAATTTTTATACAAAAAATTTGAATTTTCAACAAAAATTTTAATTTATGACCAAATTGTTGAATTTAAAACAAAATTATTACCAGCCAAAAAGACTAATTTTCAACAGCATGTCTGAATTTTTGACTAATTAGTAGAATTTTTAAACAATAAGAATAATTTTCCACCAAAGAAGGCGATTTTTTTATCAAATAATTGAATTTTTAGTTTAAAAAATATCAGTTTTGAAGAATAAATGGAATATTTCAATGTACATTGATGAACAATAATTTTCAATTAAGAAAAAAACCATTTATTAACAAATTCTTCAATTTTGAACCAAAGACGAATTTTCAATCAAATGTATGAATTTTTAATCAAATATTAGGATTTTCAAAGATTAATAATTTTCTACCAAAGAAGACGATCTTTCAATTAAATAATTTAATTTTTAGTCTAAAAAACATAACTTTTTACCCAGAAATGGAATTGTTCAATTTTAAATTGATAGACAATAAGTTTCAATTTAGAAAAGCGAATTTTTTCTTTAAAAAAATGGAATTTTCAAAAAATTTGAATTTTTGACCGAATTGTTGAATGTTTAAGCAAAGAAATTGATTGTCAGCCAAAAAAGAGAAATTTTCAACAAAATGTATGAATTTTTGACCAAGAAGATTAATTTTCAACCAAACAAGACGAACTTTCAATGAGATAGTTGAATTTTTAGTCTAAAAAAGATCACTTTTTAACAAAAAATGGAATATTTCAATGTTCAATGAAAAACAATAATTTTCAAATTATAAAATCGAGTTTTTCACAAAAAAGTGGATTTTTCAACAAAAATTTTAATTTATGAGCAAATTGTTGAAAAAAAAATTATTGCCAGCCAAAAAAGAGTAATTTCAAGAAAATATATGCATTTTTAACTAAATAGTTTACTTTTCAATAAAAAAAGACGATATTTCAATCAAATAATTGAATTTTTAGTCTAAAAAATATCACTTTTGAACAAGAAATGGAATAGTTTAATTTTAAAATGATAGAAAATAATTTTCAATTTAGAAATGCGAATCTTTTACATAAGTTGAATTCTTAACAACAAATCTGGAATTTTGACCAAATTGTTGAATTTTTAACCAAAAAAATTGATTGTCAGCCAAAAAAGGACAAATTTTTATGAAAGCGTATGAATTTTTGATCAAAAAAACCAAAAAGTTGAATTTTCGACGAAGAAGATTAATTTTCTGCCAAAGAAGACCATCTTTTTATCAAAAAGTTGATTTTTTAGTCTAAAAAACCTAATATTTTAACAAGACACGGAATAGTTCAATGTTACATTGAAAAAAATAATAATTTTCATTTTACAAATGGAATTTTTTACAAAAGTCGAATTTGCAAAAAAAATTAGGAATTTTTTACCAATTTGTTGAATTTTCAAGCCCAAAAGACAAATTTCTACAAAACAGTTGAATTCTCAATCAAACAGTTAAATTTATGTACTTTTATCTTGAGCAAATGAATTTTAACACAAATTTTACCCACGTAAGACAGCATAGAAAAATCGTTGCCTCAAATAAGCATGTGTTCTCAGGTTTTTTATGAATATCAACACTATTAATGAAAAATATAATGAAAGTGGAATTTATCGCCTTATTATATTCAATTTAAAAAATTCTTTTAAATCATTTTGAGGGATAGATTT
>NC_046664.1:17352489-17374545 GCF_010883055.1 Belonocnema kinseyi | reverse complement strand
CTCCTTTTGAAACTTCCTGACGTTTCGGTACACATGCGTACCTTTTTCAAAGGTTCTTAACCTGAGTTGATGATAGTTTAAAATAGTCAAACAGATCAATTTGCAGTAAAAAAAAGTAACATTTCAGTCAATTGTTTTAAAAAATGAATTAAAATTTAGTCATTTTTTAAAAGTTTCAAAAAAATTTTCGAGACTTCACTCGATTAGAACTACATTTTTTTAAAATTTGTATGAGAAAAAACAAATTAGCGTAGGTTAGTTTTTCTCATACAAATTTTTAAAAAATGTAGTTCTAATCAAGTGAAGTCTCGAAAATTTTTTTGAGACTTCTAAAAAATGACTAAATTTTAATTAATTTTTTAAAACAATTGACTGAAATGTTACTTTTTTTGACTGAAAATTGATCTGTTTGACTATTTTACACTATCATCAACTCAGGTTAAGAACCTTTGAAAAAGGTACGCATGTGTACCGAAACGTCAGGAAGTTTCAAAAGGAGTTTTTTCTTGTAAATAAATATCTGAGTTTCGAAGAAAATGTTTTTTTGACTCATATTTATTTTTTCGATTTATGATTGGATCGTAAGACATAAATAATTTGAAATCTACGATTTGAAATCAATATTACATTCTCATCAGAGAAGGTATTAGATTTGTGTAAAATTTGCCCCCCCCCCCCCCCTTCCCCCTGGGTTTCGTCAAAATATCCACGTTTCGATATCCCTGAAATCCAAAAAACAAGTTTTTACGAATGCGCCTGTCTGTCCTTATGTCTGTCTGTGTGTGATCACGATAACTTTTGAAAAAAAATCATCTATTAGATTGGTCTTTGACACACTCTTTTCGAAATTTTGAAAATAAAAAATAATTAATTGTTTAAATAATTACATAAAGTTTTTAGAAAATTCTATTACTCCAAACAATGACAAAATATTGCATTTCAATCAGGAAATAACATTATTTTTTACATTTTTGAGGGCTAATAATTGTTTAAATAATTTACATTTCTTTAAACAATTGAAAATTGTTTAAAGAGTAATGGTAAATATTAAAATTGTCCATTAGTAATTATTTGTATGAAAACGACTACGGAAATTGCTAAAAAGTAAGAATAATAAGTAAAAATGTAGTTTTTGAAGTGACGAAATTTTCGAATTTCGAAAAAAAATAATAAAAAAGGGGGGTCAAATTTTACAAAAATATAATACCTTCTCTGATGAGAATGTAAAAATGTTGCAATGCATTTTTGAACCACTCTATTGTAAACAAAAGGTGGCCGTTTTAATCAACGAAATAAATTCCCGATCATTTCCCGGTTTTTTCCCAGTTCACAAACATTTTTCACGGTCAATGAAATTAAAAAAATGTGACACTAAAGCTAAATAAATTTTCACTTGAGGTAATAAAAACTGAGCTGCAAATGAAAGCAGTCAAAGTGGAAGTGTTAAATTTTGAACTTTTAATATTGAAATTTAAAAGTTTTTAATTTAAAAAAGTTGTATTCAAATGCTCAATAAATTACGCGTGTAAAATTAAAGGTACAAACATTTTTCAATATAAAAAAATATAAATCCACGTTATCATTTTCAAAACTCTAAATTAAAAAATCAATCAAAGAACTTAAAAATTTTGAAAATTATATCATTTTAAGGAATTTTAAGCTAGAGACAGTTAATATTGAAAAATTGAAATTTTTAACTGAACATTTCTCAAATTATAAATTCAATTATTTTCTTTTTAAATAGTTTCAACATTCTTGGAAAGCTTAAAAATTTTATTTCAAAATCTTGTGAAATCTAGAAGTTGTTTTAAATTTGTTTTAAATTGAAAATTATTTTGGAAATTTTGTCAACAATTTTCAGAAAATCCTGTAAATTTTAGAAAATTTCTTTACAATTATGATGTATAAATAAAAATGGAGAATTTATTATTTGTAGGTGAAATTTGAGTAATTTTAAGAGATATGTAAATATTGTTAAAGGCTGCAAAAGAATCAAAAACTTTTCTTAAGATTCATAAGAAAATTAGAAACAATTTTTCATTTTGAAACATTATTTTAAAAGAATATTTAAGAAGTTTTTCAAACATTTAAACAAAATTTTCATAAAAGATTCTAGAAGATTTTAAGAAAACTTTTTTTATAATTTGCATGATAATTTTTAATCTTTTTGAAAACCCAAAATATCTCTTAAAATTACTCAATTTTTTTCTACAAATGTTCATTTGCAAATTATACATAAAAATTGACAAATTTCACTCACAAATTAAGCATTTCTCAGTTACAACAATTAAAATTGTAACGTTCAAAGTTTAAAGGCTCTTCGAAATTTTAACGATTCCAGGGTTTCTATGTCAAACAATTCAGTTAAAGATTCTTTGCTTTTGAATATTTGGTTTCAATTTACTTGTCCTAAATAAAAATTCAAATGTTGCTAAATATTCAATAATTAATCTTTTTTTTATTAAAAATTTCACATTGCATGAGTTCGAAATTGAATATTTCAGAAAACAATATTTTAAATTGAATAAAATCCTTTAATTAAGAATATAGTATTATAAAGTTATTTTTAAGTTGGAAATAGTTTATAAAGTTTCAGTCACATGTTCACATTTGTTTAATGACTAAGACTTTCAAATTGTAACCGTTTACTTTTTAACGTTAAAATATGAAAATTCTTAAATTTTGAACTAGTTTAAAATAGTTTTTCTTCACTTTTTATTACTTAAAGTACAGATAAATTAAAAAAATTTATTTATTAAATAAAAACGTTTTTTATCCAAAATTTTCAACATCAAAGGCTCTTATTTGTTATTTGTTCGAGTCTATAAGAAAGCATTTAAAAATTCTTTAAATTAAAAATGCAAGCTTAAAAATAAAAATTGAAAATGGAAAATTGTTAAAGTAAAAAATTTTTGAATTACGCATTGTAAGCTAAATAATAGCATAATTGAAACACATAACAATTGAACTCATTAACTTTTTGAATTTTTTCGAAAAATTGAAAATTCAAATTTTGACCGCACAAAAAAGAATCAAAAATTGCATTTTTCAGTCAAACTATGCAAGATAGGAAAAAATGATAAGACAAACATTGTGCACCCAAACAAATATCTACAAATTTGTTATTAATCACTTTTTTATAGATCACGTAGTTTTTGTTTTATTTGTCACAAGCTAAGAAAAAGTAAATAGATCAGATTTTTTCACCGAAGTAGAGCGAACAAATGTTTATCAATGGTTTCTTTTACATTCTCATCATAGAAGGTATTAAACTTGTGTAAAATTTGACAAACCCCCCGCCCCAGTTTTTGTTAAATATCCATGTTTTGAGTCCCCTTATATCCGAAAAACACGTTTTTACAAATGTCTCTGTCGGTCTGTCTGTATGTTTTAGGCCACCCTTTTTTATGACTGAAGAAATTCTTTTAATTTTAATTATACCAGAGTTCAAAAAATTCTCTTTAAAACGTTAATTGTTTTCGAAATCCTCTATAAAATAAGCCCAGGGTAGAAGCCCGTTTGTTTAGTTTTTAAGTAGATATTGCAAAAATAGTTTAAATTTCAAGGTTTTCTTCGATTTTCAATAACTTCCGAAATAATCAACATTTTTCAGTGTGCTTGGGCTCATTTTGAAGCTATTTTTTTATTGTATCGCAACAGCTTAAGAGTATCAAATGGAAAAAAAAAATTATTTTCGAATTGCAAGAACTTGAAGTTGTAATAAATATGTTGGAAAAATTTGAAAACACCTAATCTGTAGGGAAATCAGAATAAAAGTTAAATAAATATATATTTTTAGGAAATTACATGAAAACTTCATGATTATATATTTCATATATTTTACAAAAATATTTTTGTTAACAAAAATAATATTGCAATTTCTCCAACTTTTTTGTCACAAATTCAAGTTCTTACAATTCAAAACGAAATTTTTTACGATTTATACTCGTAAGCTGTTGCTATTTACACTATTTTTACAATATCTACTTAAAACTTAGATAAATTGGCTTCACCTTGGGCTTATTTTATACAGAATTTCGAAAAAAAATCCACCTTTTAAAGAGAAATTTTTTTAGCCCTGGTAAAATTAAAATTAAGAGAATGTATTCAGTCATAAAGAAAGAGGTGGCCTAAGACTTTTGCACGGCAGTGTATCCTGATGACTTTTTCCATAAAACCAAAAATTACCAGAGTTATAGCATTTACAAAATTAAAACACGAAAATGAATCTTTTAAGGCAAATAAAAAAATACAAAATAAAATATATATACATAAGTCTTTGGCGTAGGTCTGAGAAGACGGCCGGATATTAACTCCCATATATTACAAAGCTGCTGAAGGCTGGTGACCTTCTCAGTATAAAAACAAAAACACAAACCCAAGACGACTCTCTTGGTTCCAGTTCTGCCCCCCTCCTCTCCCAACCCTCCCTTATTAACTGAAGTTTGGTGAGATTGACGTTAGAACTACAATCTCCACCATATGACGATTTGCTACTTAACTTTGAGATGATTTCGACTCAGAAAACAAACTTATTGCGTAAAGGTGATAGTTGAGCGTATAATCTAAACAATGAATAATACAAACTACAAAATAGCCTCGGAAAGGACTGGAACTTTAATTGACAAAAGGCATGCACACGGAAAATCTGAAGGTCATGTTTCAGGCGACGAATGGAGACTGGGTGTTTGGAATGCTAGGGGGGTAAATTATCTCAAAGTAAAAGAATTGAGTGAAACTATGGACGTGAGGAAACTAGATATTTTATGTATGCCTGAAACAAAGAAAAAGGGATGCGAAATCAAAGACATAAAAAACGGCGTGTTGAAAGGCGGATTTGAAATATGGTCAGGAGTAGACAGTGAATCACATGGTAAACAAGGAGTAGGTCTGATTTTGAATGAAAGAGCAAAGCAGCATCTCGGAGACCATGATTTCGTATCTCCCAGACTGCTGTGGGCTAGAATGAAAATAGGAATCAGAAGACTATTTATCATAGCATGCTACGCGCCAGTTGATAGTAATCCCAGAGAAGTTAAAGACGCCTTCTGGGACACTTTAAATGATACAATAAATATTTGCGAACATGGGGAAATAATAATTCTACTAGGAGACATGAACGGATGGTTGGGCATCCAAAATCAGGATACAGAGAGAGTACTAGGTAATTTTGGGGATCCAAGAACAAACTATAACGGAGATAAATTAGTTGGTCTATGCTTAGAAAGGGGTCTGTTTATTACAAATACTTGGTTTAGGCATAAAATGATCCTCACGTACACCTGGTCTAAAGGAAATAGCCGCAGTATAATTGACATTGTTGTTGCGGATGAAAGACTAAGAGAGTTAGTCAAAGATACAAGGGTCATGAGGGGTCCTGAATGCAATACTGATCATTACCTTCTGATCTCAAAAATTAACTTACTTCGAGGATGGAGAAAAAAGAGACCCAAGAAAGCAAAACAAACGCGAATCAAAATTGAGAACCTACAGAAACCAGATGTGCGAATAGATTTCCAAAATTAGATAATCGAAAGAAAGCATAGATAGGGCAACATGGGAGGACCGTATAAAAAACAAAGATATAGAGGGCGCTTGGACAAAGTTACGGGATATCCTTGTTAGATGTACGATCGAAGTGTGTGGTACCGTAGTTGTAGGAAGAATGTCTGGTGATGCGTGGTGGAATGATGAAATTCCGGCTGCCCAAAAAGCAAACAGAGAAGCGTACAGGAGAACTTTGAACGTCGCAGGTCTTAGCAATGAGGAAATAAATAAATGTAAAAATGATTATAGACACAAAAACAGGATACTCAAACGATTAGTTGAGGAACGTAAAGACACAATTAGAGCAGAAGAAAAGATGAAAACACAAAACGACTTTGAAGGAAGCAAGAAACTGCTTTATAAAAAAATGAAAGGAAACAAAAGTACAGAATTTGTCAACATGAGAAATAGTAGGGGGAAATGGTATATGATGCAGACGGAATACTAGAGGCTTTCAGAGACTATTTTAGGAGACAATTCGGAGATGAAGCTATAGGACACCACAACTGCGATGTTGTACACGATGCGTTGGAAAACTCAATTGGAAAAGTCTGTGTAACTGAGGTTAGGGATATAATTAAGAACTTGAAAAACGGTAAGGCTGCCGGGGTAGACGGTATTAACGCTGAAATGCTTAAACACGGCGGCGCGTGCATACCACATAGACTGTGTGAATTGATAAATTTATGTTTCGAGATGGGAGACGTCCCAAACGATTGGAAAAAAAGCGATTATCGTACCAATATACAAAAGAAAGGGAGATAAAAGCAACTGCAATAATTACAGAGGGATTAGCTTATTAAGCACCGTAAGTAAAATATACTTAAAAATACTTATTCGTAGTGTAATGAAAATAACAGAAGCAAAGATTTGGGAAGTCCAAAGTGGATTTATGCCAGGAAGGTCATGTACAGATCAAATATTTAGCTTAAGGCAAATAACAGAAAAAAGTTTGAGAGTAGGAAAAAAGTTTTCTGTGCATTTGTTGACCTAGAAAAAGCTTTTGACAAGGTAGATAGAAGTAAACTTTGGAAAGTCCTGAAAGAGTATGGAGTCAATGGATGGCTCCTACAAGCTATAAAAACAATATATACGGATAGCAAAGCAAGTGTAAGAGTGAATGGGAAATAGAGTGACTGTTTCGATATTATTCAAAAAGTTAGACAAGGATGCGTTATGTCTTCATGGTTATTTATATTATTTATGGACAAGTGTTTAAGAATGGCTCCATTTCAATATTTATCATGACTTTTTAAACCATTTTCAATTGTTCAAACAAATCTAAATTATTTAAACAATTATTTATTTCCACACATACGATTATGTTTCTGAACGTATAGTGTATGGAAAGAATAAATCACTTTTTAATTATTTGAACAAATATCATTTGTTTAAATAATTACTTTTCCAAAAATAATATAGGACAACAATTTAAAAAAAGTGGACATCTCTGACTCAACTTTTCGAAATTTTGGAAATAAAAAATAATTAATTGTTTAAATAATTATATAAAGTTTTTAGACAATTTTTCTACTCCAAACAATGACGAAATATTGCATTTCAATCAGAAAATAACATTATTTTTTACATTTTTGAGGACTAATAATTAATTAAATAATTTACATTTCTTTAAATTGAAAACTGTTCAATAAGTAACGGTAAATATTAAAATTGTCCATTAATAATTATTTGTACGAAAACGACGACGGAAATTGCTAAAAAGTAACAATAATGAGTAAAAATGTAGTTTTTTATTTTTTGGTCGCATTTGGGGCGCTCCGGGGGTTCAATTTTTCGAATATTTAAAATTTTCCCATGTTAATTAAACGGGATTTTGAAGTGACGAAATTTTCGAATTTCGAAAAAAAATGATAAAAAAGGGTCGTCAAATTTTACACAAATATAATACCTTCTCTGCTGAGAATGTAAAAATGTTGCAATGCACTTTTGAACGACTCTATTGTAAACAAAAGGTGGCCGTTTTAATCGACGAGATAAATTCCCGGTCATTTCCCAGTTTTTCCCCGATTTGCAAACATTTTTCACGGTCAATGAAATGTAAAAAATCGAACACTTTTTCAACATTCGAACATTTTTCAATGTGAAAAAATATAAATTCACGTTATGATTTTCAATTCTCTAAATTTAAAAAAACAATCAATGAACTTTAAAATTTTCAAAATTATATAATTCAAAGGACTTTTAAGCTAGAACCATTAAATATTGAAACATTGAAAAAATTTTCACTGAACACTTCCCAAATTAGAAATTCAATTATTTTCATATTAAAGTCATCCTTTTTTATTGAAAATTTATCTTTCATAGTACTGCTACATTTTTTATGCAGAATTCATCTTTTTTGGTTGAAAATTTAATTATCTGGTTAAAAATTGAACTATTCTTTTAAAAAGTTTTTTTTTGGTAGAAAATTAAACTTTTTTGTTAAAAAGTCATATTTTTTATTGAAAGTTAATTTTTTTAAATTTAATATTATATATTTTGTTGGAAATGTTATTAACCTCCTTTGGTTGAAAATTTCATTATTTTGATGAAAATTCTACTATTTTGATAAAGTCATATCTTTGCGGTAGAAATTAATTCTTTTTATTTGAAAAGTAAACTATTATATTGTTAAAAACTCTGCTATTTGATTAAAAATGTAATTGTACTTTTGAAAATTCAACTATTTTAATAAAACTCATCTTTTTTGGTCGAAGATTTAAATGTTTTTTTTTTGAAAATTCGTCTTTTTGGATAGAAAATCTGTCTTTTTAGATTAATAATTAATCTTTTGTTAGAAAACTCATCTTTGATGGTTGAAAGTTAATTTTTTTTACGTCTACTATTATATTGTTGGTTCCTTTTTCATCTTTTTTGGTTACAAATTTAATTATTTTGTTTGAAAGTTCAGCTATTTTGTTAAAAAGTCATATTTTGTTTGGTTGCAAGTTAATTATTTTATTTGAAAAGTTTAATCTAATCAGGGTCTTTAAAATTTCTATAATTTTAATTTGAAATTATAGTTTTGAGTGCGCGATTCTAAAACAGTTTAATCTTTGAGGCCTTGAAATCAAAGTTTTTCTTAAATTAATTTTTGGAGATTTAGAATTTAAAATTTCACAATATTGTAGTTTCAAATTAAAATATTAAAAACTTCAGGGCAATTCCGCTATTAAATATTTCAAAATTGCATTTTTAACGCATTGAAAGACAGGTTTGAATTTAATAATTTTAGCTGTAAATATAAAGCAATTTCGAATTGAAATGCTTAAAATTGTCCAATTTCAAAAATTGGAATCATATTATAGCAATCTAGTTTTATAGTATTTTTTTTTTTAATTTTCAATGTAATGTCTTAAAATTGTTGGATTTTTAGTTGAAGAATTAAACAAATAAATAATCTTAAATTAAAAAATATTGCATTAGACAATATCAAAAATGAATAATGATTTAAAGGGACATTTGAAACTAAAAAGTTAAAAATTGAGTTAAGAATAAAAAAAAGAGAAATATTAAACTGTCTGAAATGGATACATCAGTAATTGAATAATTTCGGTAATTTTAAACGGCTGTAATTTTATAGTTCTTAATTTTCATATGGAACGCTAAAGTTTTAATTTTTCTCTTTCATAGATTTTAATTTTGCACTTAAAATTTAATTGTTTGCATTTTGAATAGTATAATTAGCAATTTAAAACGTATTATCAGCTTTAATGTCAAATTATAATGTTGTTATGTCACATTAATTTGAAATTCTAGAATTTCAAAAGCTTTAACTTTGAAAGATACATTTTAGTTTTTAATTTCAGATTATCAAATTTTAATTGCTTTAAATTTAACATTATTCAAATTCAAAACTTCTGAATTTCGAATTATGTATTTATTTTGAAAGCTTTTAATTATAAACAATACAATTTCAATTCGTCTGCATTTTAAATTATCTAATTTCCAAAATACTAATATTAAAGTATTAATTTGAAGAAAAAAATTTAATCGTTCAACACAGCAAGTCCCGAAGAGATCTCCCGATATTCGATAAATAGAGATAAGTATTTGTGATTTCATTAAAATTGATTTTTAATTGGTACGTCTGGTTAAAATCTTCAGTTGAGGGCAATTAACGTCGAATTTAAACAAACATAATCGAGTACCTCTTATTTTCAAAGTCACTTTTTAATTTCAAACGTAACTCTAATTTATTATAGAGTTTTGAAATAGAATTTTGCTGCAACTACCCACTTTCGTTTTTTTATTACATACACATTTTTCTTTTGTCAAAGTTTTCTTAATGAAAAATACAAAACTAAATGAAGAGAAAAATATTGTAAAAATGGGGCTGTCAAATACGAAAGAGCTGTAAAACATCAAATTAATTTCTTTTTTTGCAATATTAATTCGAGTACATAATGCTTCACAAAAGTGCAGAGTCAAGTGCTTTTAACCACTGTTAAAAACAACACAAAATGCTACCTTATTAAACAGTCTCATGATTTGTTTATATAAAAAAAAAACAACTCACGAGATGTTCCAACACTTGACTCTTCTCCAAACCCAACTTTTGTGTTTACAAATGTCACGAATCTAAGAATTTGGATTTCTATTCGGCTACCATTGCGTAAATGCGTATCCCGAATCGCACTGTTTTATCTCTCGAGCAGCTTAGTCACGTGACCAGACTGGACTCGACTTTCGACTTTACGAAAAATGCAAGTAGGCCGTTCTTGCCTCCAACCGCTCAATTAAAAATAGTTGATAAAGTTTCAATCGGGCGTTGACATTTATCAAATTAATAAGATTTAAAGTTTAAATCTGGAAATTTTAAAATTATGAACTGAATCCGAATCGTCTTATAAAATCAATTATTATTTACTTTTTAATACTTGAAGTACAGTTCAATTTAAAAATTATTAATTAGGTATTTTCACTTGAATTTTTGCACTTTGAGGAAACAAAAATGATCAGAAAATCCCTAAGCTTCTGCGACTGTTTTTCAAATCCCTTCAAATTCTTTGCAATAATTTCAAATCATTGGAAGTATCTCAAAATTGGCTAAAATTAATTTTAATCACGTACAATTTTTAAAATATTCTTAAATTCCTTAATATTTCCTGACAAGCCTTAAAATCTTTAAATTTTGGGAAATAACTTAAAACATTTTCAAATAACTTTTAAATTAATTGCTTAACATTCTTGAAAGTCATTAAAACTTCTAGAAATATTTTTTAATCCTTTAAAAATAAACTTTAAAATCCCGCCAAGAACCTAGTTATTCTTTCAAACCACTTGAACTCACAGACATCCTGTAAGATTTCGTGATAATCCTTAAAATCTTACGAATTTCTTTTAAACCCCTTCATCTTCTTTCAATCATTTAAAATCTTTCGAAGTTTCTCGAAATTGACTTAAATTAATTCAAATCTCTTAAAATCCTTTAAACTTTCTCAAATTCCTTTAAATCTCTTTAAAATCCTTAAAATCTTTGAATTTTTTCAAATTCATTAAAATCTTTTTAAATAAGTTTTCAAAAACTCGCTTGAAATTCTTTAAGACCACTAAAACTGTCTTAAAATTTTACAAAATAACTTGTAAATCCTTTAAACTTTATGAATTATTTTTGAATTATTTTTAAATCCTTTAAAAAGAAACTTGAAGATTCCGCCAAGTCCCTAGTCTTTGAAATAATTTAAAATATTGTAAAATTGACTAAAATTATTTCAAATCTTTTAAATCCAAAATCCTTTAAAATTTCTTAGGCTCCTTAAAATCTCTTGAAAATCCCTAAACCAATCAATTTCTTTAAATACATTGAAATCTCCTAAAATTCATTACATATGTTTTAATAACATTTCAATAACTTAAAATTTGATTAAATCTCTTGCAAATCCTTAAACTTTTTTGCATTCTTTTCTGCAATTTTTCTGCTTCGATGTTTATTGACTACCACTATCGAATTGAAAACGTTTAATTCTTAATGTTAAAGTGTTGAAATTCTTAAATCTGAAACGGTATTAAACTCGTTTTATCAAATCAATATTTTTTTTACTTTTTAATACTTAAAGTACAGATCTATTAAAAAATTTTATTTAAATTTACAGTTGATGAAATAAAAATATTTTTTATTGCAAATTTTCAACTTGAAACGCTTTTAATTTTGTATATGTTTAAGCCTTCAATAAAGCATTTTACTATTCTATAAATAAAAAATGTACACTTAGAAATAAAAATGGAAAATATTTTAAGTAAAATATTTTCGAATTATCCATTGTAAACTGAATAATAATATAATTGAAAACGATAACAATTGACCTAATTATTGAAAAAACTGTAGAAAATTAACTTGTACAGATTTTTCTTTCAAAAATTTGTAAAATTCCCGGTTATAAAATAAATTCCCGGTTTTCTCGATTTCCTGGTTTAGCGGCCACCCTGTTAAATGCACACGATATTAAATTTATCAAATCAATCCGAGGCCTACAGGTATAAAAAATTAAATTACTTCTGTGAAAAAGAAACCCCTTGATATTTAAATAAATTACCGTGCAATCGTCGGAGCAAGAAGCAATAACGTTGTCATTGAAGGGATTCCATTTAATGTCGAGCACAGGGCCCGTATGTCCAGTTACTCTACTGGCATTAAAATCCAGCCGACCAGTCTGCAATGAAAAAAAAAGACAAGAATTATCAAGGATTGTAAAACATGTTTATTGATATTTAAAGCTAAATGGCAAAGTCATTTTGCAACGTAAACCAGGAAACTGAAAAAAAGCAGTTGAGAAAGTACTTAGTTAGGAGTCCAATAAAAGATATCTATATTTCTATTTTTCTAATATTGCTGAACAAATCAAAACTTCCTATTTTTTGCAATTTATTTTTGTAATAATGAAGAAATCGCTAAGGGATAATTGTAAATCAAAATAAATTAAAATGTTGTGATAATTAGTTAAATATTAATTACAGGGATCAAATCGCAAAGAGCAATAAACAGGATGAAATAGGAGAACTTTTTGACAAAAAAGGGGGAAATAGGGGAAAAAATAAACATTTATTTTCACATTTAGAAAAGAACAAACACAAAAATTGTTAAATAAACAATTTTTATATGTTTTAAATCATACTTTCAATCAAGAATGTTTTCTTTTCTAAAAATTCCTTTGTTAATAATTTAATTTCTGTTCCTGGATTTTTATTGACTAGGATTAAAAACATGAATCTTAAATCTTTAAAATCCTTTGAAATTTCGCTATTTCTTGTATATCCCTTAAAATTGTTACAATCCGTAGAAATCCCTCGAAATAAAATTTAATTTATTGCCTAAAGTTCTCTCGAAATTCCTTGCAATTCCATAAAAACGTAAAAATCCATTAAAATAAGTAGAAATAATTTGAAATTCCTTGAACATAAATTTAAAGTATTTATTACATTTATTGAAAAAATTCATCTGTTTCGGTTGAAAATTAACTTTTTTGTTGAAAATTCAACCATGTTATAGAAAATTCGTTTTTTTCTTGCTAGAAAATTTAACTATTTGGTTGGAAATTTATACATTTTCTTGTAAATTCCTTTTTGTTGGTAAAATCAAACTGTTTCTTTTTATTTTTAATTGAAATAGTTTTATACTGAATTTACTCAAATTACATTTTTTGCTTAAATTTATTTATTCTGTTAAAAATTCAACTAACTGGTTTAAAAATAATATCTTCGGATTGAAAATTCAACTATATTGTAGAAAAAATATTTATTTTTATAAAAATTAATTTCCTTAAATGAAAATTCTACTACTCCATTTCGGTTGACATTTATATTTTTTAGTGAAAAGATTTAATTATTTAGTAAAAACAATCTTAGGATCGAAAAAATATCTAAATTAAACATTAACCTAATAATATTTGGACTAACATCCCATCAATATTGTTCAAACTGTTTAGTTGACAATTCTTTCTTCTTTTTTGTAGGAAATTAATGTTCTGGGTTGGAAATTCAATTATTCATTTAAAAATTAATTTATTTTATTGAAAAATTTTTATTTGCTGGTACAAAATTAATCTCATTGGTTACAAATTCAAGTATTTGGTTGCAAATGTATGTGTTTTGTTAAAAATTCGTCTTTTTCTGGTAAAAGATGAATCTTCTTGGTAGAAAGTTCAAGTAATTGGTAGAAAATTTATGTATTTTATTAATTATATAACTTTTTGTATAAAAATGAATCTTCGGTGTTGAAAATTCATCTTTTTGGTCAAAAAGTTAACTATTTGTTTGCAAATTCCACTTCTTAGTTAAAAATTAACTTTTTAACAAAAATTTATAATATTCTCGGGTTGAAAATTCATCTGCTTTGTAGAAAATTCGTCATTTTGGCTTAGAATTCAAAAATTCTGTACTAAATCAAATTGTTTCGTAGATTAAAAAAAATTGAACTAATCTATTTTCAGTAAAAATTGATCTTCTTTTAGTTTGAAAATGTAAATATTTAGTAAATAGCTTTTTGAAATGAAAAAAATCTAAACCAAAAATTAAATAAAACTTGATCTATTTGGTTGAAAATTCCTTTTTTCGGGTAGAAAATTAATCTTCTTGGTAGAAAATACAATTACTTGGTTGAAAATGAGTTCTTTTTTTAAAAAAAAACATATTCTTGGATTGAAAATTCAATTTCAGTAATAAAAATTTAACTAGTCCATTTGAGGTTAAAATTGCTCTTTTTGGTAGCAAATGAATCTTCTGTGTTAAAAATTCATCTTTTTGTTTTAAAATTTAACTTTTTGTACACAAAATTAATCTTCGGCGTTGGCAAATCATCTTTTTGGTCAAAAAATTAACTATTTGGTTGTAAATTCAACTGCTTCGTTAAAAATTCACTTTTTTTTGAATTTATAATATTTTCTCGTTGAAAATTCATCTGCTTTGTATAAAATTCATCATTTTGGCTTTAAAATTCAACAATTTTGTACTAAATTAAACTGTTTTGTAGATTTAAAAAAAAATTGAACTACTCTATTTTCAGTAAAAATTGATCTTTTTTTAGTTTGAAAATTTAAATATTTAGTAAACAACTTTTACAAATGAAAAAATCTAAACCAAAAATTATATAAAACTTGGACTAAAATCAAATGCTTTGTTCAAATTATGTAGTTGAAAATTATATGAAAAATAATAATGCGGAAAATTAGTCTTTTCTGGTCGAAAATTAATATTCTTCGTTGAAAATTCAACTATTTAGTTGAAAATTTATATATTTTGTCCAAAATTATTTTTTTTTTGCAGGGAATTAATATTCTCGATTGAAACTTCAATTACTTGGTTGAAAATGAGCTTTTTTGTTAAAAAATCATATTCTTGGATTGAAAATTCAACTGTTTTGTAGAAAATTAATTTCTTTTTAAATTAAAGATTAATGTTCATTAATAAAAATTTAACCAGTCCATTTGAGGTTAAAATTGATCTTTTTGGTAGCAAATGAATCTTCTGTGTTAAAAATTCATCTTTTTCTTTAAAAATTTAACTATTGGGTTGAAAATTCAGATGTTTTGTAGAAAGATTATCTTTTTTTTTAAATGGAACTTTCTAGGTTGAAAATTAATCTATTTTGGTTGAAGATTCTACTATTTTGTTGAATTTTCGTAATTTTTGTTTCAACTGTTTTTAATTTTAAATCCAAATATTTTCTTGGTTAAAATATCAACTATTAAATTTTTTTGTTAAGAATTCAGAAAAAAATTAAGGCTATAATTACGGTATGTTGTGTTTTTTTTTGAAATAATACCAAAATAGTGCAAATGCTAAAAAAAAGTTTGAAATAAAAACAAAAAGCTGTCACTACTCGAGGTAAAATATTCTAGTTTTTAATAGAATAATTTTACAAATGTAAAACGAACAATACTAGAGAAAGGGGAAAAAGTGGAATTGGTAAGAAAAGGGGAAACGAAGGGAAATAGGACAAAGACCCTGTAATTATGTTATCAAATAAATGCTCCGCTATTTTATCCGAGTCATTTAATAGAAACAAAATAATTACATCACCTAACATAAAAATTCTGACTGGAGATATTCCTTAGAATATTTTTCCTAATCCTCACATGATATTTTAATGAAATTAAGGAAGTGAATTTATAATATGAGGAAAAAGTTAAATTCTAAAACTAATTGCAGTACTCTTATCGTGATTAGAAATAAATTGTTGGTTTGTTAATTCATCAGAGGGCGTAAGACATAATCGTATTATGGTCACGGAGAGTGGCAATGAAAGTTGGATAAAAATGTAAATATATCTGGAGAGACTCAACCGTACAGAATGTGGAAAAGCTCGAGCAATTAGCATCAAGAAATAGCAGTGAAAGTAGGATTCTTTCATAAACAAGTTACGGTAAAGTCCTCCGATAATTAATCGAATGAGTCAAACTATACATTTTTCTAATCGGTTTAGAAAAATTATAACAATTTAAAAAAATTTAATTTGAAACTCAATCAATTTGAAATTGTCTCATTTATTTATAAAGCTTCCATCTGAAATTATCGAATTTTAATTTTGAAGTTCTTAAAGTTTCAAATCGTATTAAATCGTTTATATCAAATTTTAGGTTTTAATTTAAAACACACAATTTCTAAAGTTTTTAATTTATATAGACCTATTTGAACGATTTAAGTTAAAAAGAATTTTGAGACACATTCAAACCTGCAAATATTTAAATTTGTTATGTTTCGAATTTAAAAAATAAAAATGTAGACTTAAAAATTTAGACTTGAAAATAAAATTTTCCAGATGATTCTTTTAAATTCAATAATTTTTTGGGATCCTAAAAAAAATCGCTAAACAATAATATTAAAATTTGAAGTTCTACATACAATTTAAAATTGAAACCGTGGCAATTTTTAAGAATTTCAAAAGGGATTGATAGGTTTCTCTACTAACTGTAAGAATAAAAAAAGTTTCTAGTCAACAAATAAATTCAGTACCATTTCTCGAATTTCGATTCAGTCGCTACATGAACTTCACAGCTCAAAATTCTCTTAAAAGAGAATAGAGTGATTTTTTACGAAATTATGGAAATAATAGAGGAATAGGAAAATAATTTTTTTAAATAAAATAAATGTATAAACTTAAACAAGCAGATTAGTTTTCCAAAAAAAAGGAATAGTTACAAAAATTAAATTTGAACCAGTTAAATTCAATAAAAAAGACGAACTTTTTACAAAATATTTCATTTTTTAACCAAATAGATGAATTTGCAACTTAGAAAAATGAACTTTCAAGCAAAAAGTGACTTTTCTAACATAAAAGATGAGTTTTCAAACCTAAAAGTTGGAGTTTCAACAAAAACAGTCGAATTCCAACCCAAAAAAAATATTACCTTAACAGAACAGTTTAATATTCAACAAAAGAATTAATTTTTCTACAGAGTAGTTGAATTTTCAGCCAAAAGAATTGAATTTTGAACAGAAAATTTAATTTTCTGTCAAATAGTTAAATCTTCAAGCAAATAATATATCTGTAAAGAAAACAGTTGAAATTCGAAGCAGAAAGACAAAATTTCTTTAAAATGTAAGAATTTTCAAACGGAAATATATATCTTTATTAAAAAAAAAATAATTTTCAAAACAAAAAGAGGAATTTTCTACAAAATAATTTTATTTTTTATAAAGAAGTTGGTTTTCAGCCAAATAATAAAATTTTCAAACAAAAAAGATGAATTCTACAGAAAACATGTACTAAACTGAAAAATATTTTTATTTGAAATGAAAGACAGTTTCCATCAAAATAGTTCAATCTTAAAACAATAAAAAAATGTTATTGAGAAAGTAGTTAAACTTTTAACCAAGCATTTTAATTTTCAGATAAAAAAAAATAATTTTCAACAAAAAATAAAACGAATTTCCAAGAAAACAGTTGAATCTTCAACCAATAAAATTAATTTTTGGCAATGTAGTTCAACATTCAACTATGTATCAATTTTCCACAAAAAGGAATAGTTAAATTTGCAGTTAAGAAAATTATTTTTAAAAAAACATTTTTAAGAAAATAGTCCAATAATTAACACATAAATTAATAATTAGTAACTAATACTTCTGAAATTAAAATATTATAAAAGATTTATGAGCTCCCCATTTTTAAATATTTCAAAACTGTAAATTAAACAATTTTATATCTGATTTAAGCAGCTTTTAATTTGAAACGTTCAACATTAAATTATGTCAAACTAAAATCGTTTAAAATTAAAAATCGCTGAATTAAAAGCATCTTTCCAAATTGTATCTTTTGAAAATAATTTTGTTTTATACTAGAAAAAAAATTATTAAAACCAGGAACTTAGTTAAACAATTAATTTTAACCTGAAATGTCCAAATTTGATGGTTTTTTATGTAGATTAACAAAATACTGTATGCTTTTCATATTTTGAAATAATATCCTGAACAAATAGATGTGCTTATGTTAATTTTTTGTTCAAAAATTGACCAAAAACACAAAAATCATGGCAAATAATTTTCAAATTTAGTTCGTTAAAAATGATAATCATTTGAAATTTTAAGATTTGATAGGAATACTTAAAATTGTACACCTTCAAAGAATTGGAAGCTAAAAATTCATGAATTTTACAACTTAATAGTGGACGATTTCTAATTTAGAGCGCTTAAATTAGAAAAAGTTTTTTCTTCCAAATTTTTTAATTTCGTAAAAGTATTAATAACTGAATATTTTTAAAGCAGCTTTTTAAATTTCCACGGCCCTTTCTACAACTTGGTTAAAAGTTGAACTACTTTGTTAAAAAATCATATCTTTGGTTGAAAAATTCGTTTTTTTTTGTTTGTTAAAAAATTAAGTTTTTAAACTGAAAATTTAACTATTCCATTTTTGGTGAAAAAAAATTATGCGGTTAAAAATCTAATTATTAACAAAAAAACGGATTTTCAGCAAAATAGTTCAACTTTCTACTGGAATAGTTAAATTTCTAGTTAAAAAAAATGATTTCAACAAAGTATTTACACTTTCAACAAGAGATACATTTTTAATTAAAATGATGAATCTTCAACACAAAAATGATTTTTTAACTAAAGGAAGAAAAATTTTCAACCATAGAGATTAATTTTATATAAAAAAGGCGAGTTTTTCACAAATAACATACATTTTCAAACAACTGGTTTAATTTCAAAATAAAAAATACCAATTTTCAACCAAATAGTTGAATTTTCAACCAAAAATGATGCACTTTCAACCAAAAATAGAATGGTTAAATTCGCTGTCAAAAAATTTAATTATTAACAACAACAAAACTTGGATTTTCAGCAAAATAGTTCCACTTTCTACTGGAATAGTTAAATTTCTAGGTAAAAAATTAATTTTTAACAAAGTAATTACATTTCCAATCAGAGATGAATTTTCAATTAAAATGATGAATCTTCAACCAGAAAAATGAATTTCTAGCAAAAGAGTTTAAATTTAAAAACTCTAAAGATTCCTTCAAGTCCTTTCTTTATCTAAAATTTGGAAGAGGGAACTTTCAAATTGTCACAAATTCTGACTTTAAACAGGGACTCTTAAACATTCTTTTCTAATAAATCCGAACGACAATTCTTTTAAAAAAATTCCCGTTCCATGTCAAAAATTCCCTGTTGCAAGGGAAATTATACTTCTTTACGAAAACTCCATGTCCTAAAATAAAATTGTTTACTATTTTCTAAAATTCCCAGTTCCAAGATCTTCTAAATATCATCAATTCGATTATTAAACTTGATTTAGCTTAAAAAATCACATAGAAAAAAATTGCAAAAGCTTTTTCGGTTAACAGAAAATCATAAACAACCAATAATAAATTATGATTTAATTAGAGTAAATGGAGATAATCTGAAAGATTTGCGACTTTATAAAAAGTAGAAATCACTTTTATAAATTTAACAAAATTATGAAAATAATGAAAACTTGAATTTTTTTAAGATCCGAAGTAAATTACTCGTTTTTAAATTAAATTTTTGGTTATTTTCTGTTCTTTTTCGGTCATGTTGCCACCCTGATAATGAACTTTTTAAATAATATTTCTAGTTGATAATATTTTTGTACTCACATTATCGAGCGGTAAAACAAGAAAAGCACCCCCGCCAGCGACTTCCGTGACGATTGCCAAGAATTTTGGATTGACTGCACAGAATTGAGAATCATGGGCATTTTTCGTGATTTTGATGTTGTCGTAACATTTTTCTCTCTTGGCTGGAACGCCATAAACGTGACGGAATTTGCTGCTTCGTACTCCACGGAACCATGACTGCGGCCAAACAACGTTAATTAGTAGAGATGAGCAGAACGTTCTATTCCTTACAACAGTCAATGAACTGCTGTTATTACTTGTAGAAGCAAATACTAAATTCTAAAGTTAAAGCTAAAGCATTCAAGCCTTCTCATGAAGCATACAAATCAGATGCAACTGAAATAACTGAATTTTAAAGAAAAAATATGAATTTGCAAGTAAAATGATTAACGTTTAACTGGAATAGTTCTACTTTCAACAAAGAGGTTAATTTCCCAATAAAAATACAATTTTCAACCAAACAGTTCAATTTTTAACAAAACAAAAAAAACTTTTACAACAAAACTGATGGATTTTCAACTAAAATGATAAATATTCAACTGGAATAGTTGAATTTGAAACAAAAAAGATGAATTTTCAACAACAACAAAATTAATTTATTCTCAAGAAAGACGATTTTTAACAAAATAAATTAATTTTCAATTAAATAGTTGAATTTTTTAACTGCAAGACAATTTTTCAACAAAATAGTTAAATTTTGAACTACAAAAAATATCAATTTTCCACCAAAAATGAAATAGTTAAATTTCTGGCCGAAAAACATCAATTTTCCACCAAACTGATGAATTTTCCACTGGAATAGTTGAACTAAACAAAACATAAATTTTCAACTAAAATTATCAATTTTTTAAATGGAATAGTCCAATTTTCAAAAAAAAAAAATAATTTTTTTTACCCATAAAGACGATTTTTAAAAATAAATGAATTTTCAACAAATTAGTTTAATTTTGAACTAAAAAAGATTACTTTTCCAACGAAATAGTTGTGTTTTTCAATTACAAGACCATTTTTCAACAAAAAGTTAAATTTTCAACTAAAATAAATTATTACTTTTAACAACAACAAAAAAAACGATTTTCAACAAAATAAATGAATTTTCAACGAAATAGTTGTGTTTATTAATTACAAGACTATTTTTTAACATAGTAGTTAAATTTTCAACTAAAAAATATCAATTTTTCTCCAAAAATTAAATACTTAAATTTTCAGCCGAAAAAATTAATTTTCCAAAAAAAACGGATGCATTTTTCACTGGAATAGTTCAACTAAAAAAAAATAAATAAATTTGCAACTACCATGATCCATTTTTAAATGGAAAAGTTAAATTTTCAACTAAAACAAATTACATTTAATCAAAAAAAAGATTTTTCAATAAAATAAATGAATTTTTAACAAAATAGTTGAATTTTGAACTAAAAAAATTACTTTTCCAAAAAACTGATGGATTTTCAACTAAAATGATCCATTTTTAAATGGAAAAGTTAAATTTTCAACTAAAACAAATTACTTTTAACCAAAAAAAAAGGATTTTCAATAAAATAAATTAATTTTCAACAAAATAGTTGAATTTTGAACTAAAAAAAAACTTTTCCAAAAAAACTGATGGATTTTCAACTAAAATGATCAATTTTTAAATGGAAAAGTTAAATTTTCAACTAAAACAAATTACATTTAACCAAAAAAAAAGAATTTTTAATAAAATAAATGAATTTTTAACAAAACAGTTAAATTTTGAAATAAAAAAAATTACTTTTCCAAAAAACTGATTGATTTTCAACTAAAATGATCCATTTTTAAATGGAAAAGTTAAATTTTCAAATAAAACAAATTACTTTTAACCAAAAAAAAAGGATTTTCAATCAAATAAATGAATTTTTAACAAAATAGTTGAATTTTGAAATAAAAAAAATTACTTTTCCAAAAAACTGATGGATTTTCAACTAGAATGATGAATATTCAAGTGGAATAGTTGAATTAGAAACAAAGAAGATGAATTTTCAATGAAAACAGTTTTTTAGCAGAAAATACGATTTTTAACACACTTAATTGATTTTCAATGAAGTAGTTCAATTTTTTTTACTAAAAGACAATTTTTCAACAAAATAGTTAAATTTTCAGCCGAAAAACATCAATTTTCCACCAAATTGATGAATTTTTCACTGGAATAGTTGAATTAAAAAAAAGGCGATAAATTTTCAACTAAAATTATCAATCTTTAAATGGAATAGTTAAATTTTCAACCAAAAACAAATAATTTTTCGCCATAAAAGACGATTTTCGAAAAAAATGAATTTTCAACAAAATAAATGAATTTTCAACGAAATAGTTGTGTTTTTTAATTACAAGACTATTTTTTAACATAGTAGTTAAATTTTCAACTAAAAAATATCAATTTTTCTCCAAAAATTAAATACTTAAATTTTCAGCCGAAAAAATT
>NC_046664.1:17343708-17352389 GCF_010883055.1 Belonocnema kinseyi | reverse complement strand
TACTTTTCCAAAAAACTGATTGATTTTCAACTAAAATGATCCATTTTTAAATGGAAAAGTTAAATTTTCAAATAAAACAAATTACTTTTAACCAAAAAAAAAAAAGGATTTTCAATCAAATAAATGAATTTTCAACAAAATAGTTGAATTTTGAAATAAAAAAAATTACTTTTCCAAAAAACTGATGGATTTTCAACTAGAATGATGAATATTCAAGTGGAATAGTTGAATTAGAAACAAAGAAGATGAATTTTCAATGAAAACAGTTTTTTAGCAGAAAATACGACTTTTAACACACTTAATTGATTTTCAATGAAGTAGTTCAATTTTTTTTACTGAAAGACAATTTTTCAACAAAATAGTTAAATTTTCAGCCGAAAAACATCAATTTTCCACCAAACTGATGAATTTTTCACTGGAATAGTTGAATTAAAAAAAAGGCGATAAATTTTCAACTAAAATTATCAATCTTTAAATGGAATAATTAAATTTTCGAAAAAAATTTTGGAAAAAAATGAATTTTCAACAAAATAGTTGAATTTTGAACTAAAAAAGATTACTTTTCCAACAAACTGATGGATGTTCAACTAAATTGATGAATATTCAACTGGAATATTTGAATTTAAAAAAAAGTTGATTTTTCAATGAGAAAAAAAATGAATTTTTTATCAAGAAAAACGATTTTTAACAAAATTATAAAAAAATATTAAAATATTAATTTTCCACCGCACTGGTGAATTTTTCACTGGAATAGTTGAACTAAAAAAAATGTATACATTTTTAAATGGAATAGTTAAATTTTCAAGCAGAAACAAATAATTTTTTACCAAAAAGACGATTTTCAAAAAAAGAAATGGATTTTCAACCAAATAGTTGAATTTTGAAAAAACAAAAAAATGAATTTTATCAAGAAACTGATGGTTTTTCAACTAAACTGATGAATATTCAACTGGAATATTTGAATTTGAAACAAAAAGATCAAGTTTCAATGAAAACAAATTCATCAATGAAGACAATTTTTAACAAAATAAATTAATTTTAAACGAAATAGATTAATTTTTTATCTACAAGTCTATTTTTCAATAAAATAGTTAAATTTTCAGCCGAAAAAAAGTAATTTTCCATCAAACTGATGAACTTTTCACTGGAGTAGTTTAACTAAGAACAACATAAATTTTCAACTAAAATGATCAATTTTCAAATGGAATAGTTCAATTTTTAACCAAAAACAACTAATTTTTCATCAAAAAAGACGATTAGAAACCAAATAAATTAATTTTCAACAAAATAGTTAAAACTGGATCCAAAAAAGATCAATTTTCAACCAAAAATGGAATAGCTAAATTTTCAATTGGATACAAATTAACTTTCCAAACTGATGAAATTTTAACTGGAATAGTTGAATTAAAAAAATATTAATTTTGAACTAAAAAATATAACATTTCAACCAAAAATGGAATAGTTAAATTTCCACTTAAAAAAAAATAAGTTTCCACCAAACTGACCAATTTTCAACTACAATAAAGAATCTTCAACATAAAATGATACATTTTTTAACGGAATACTTGAATTTTCAACCAAAAACAAATAATTTTTTACCAAAAAGTCGATTTTTAACCAAATAAATGATTTTTTAATGAAATGGATGAATTTTCAAACAAAAAAGACAAATTTTCAACCAAATAGTTGCTTTTTAAACAATTTTAAAACTCTAAATTGAAGAATTAATCAATGAATTTTAAAATTTTCAAGATTATATTATTATAAGCAATTTTATGATAGAAATTGGAATTTTTTTAAACTTAATACTTCTTAAATTAGAAGTTAATTTATTTATATTTTAAGTAGTTTAAAATCCCTAAGAAGCTTCAAAATGTTATTTAAAAATCTTTAAAAATCTACAGGTTTTAAAATTGAATGAAATTGTTTCATCCCATTAATAAAAGTTTCTAGGTTTAAAATGGTACAAGTTTAAGATTCTAGTGTTAGAATATTAATGGACAAGAAAAAAGAGAAATTTATCAGAAAAAATTAGAGAATTTTTAAAATGAAGTTTTGCGGCAACCCTGATATAAGTATAAGTAATTTCTTTCCTTGTATTTATAATTATATGTCTTCTTTTTCCTGCAGTTTCTTCCACCTAAAAATTATCATTTTAGTTATAAATTAAATCATTTGTTTGGAAATTCAACAATTTTGTTAAAAGTCATCCTTTCTGGTTGAAAATTCAACGGTTTTCTTAACTATTCTTTTTTTTTTTTTACAAACTTTAAGTATCTTAAATTCCAATTCAAATATTTTTCTGAAAATTGTCTCTTTTTAAGCTCATCAATTTTCTTCCATTTTTTTATATCTGAATTAATAATTTCATTTTCAATCACATATTGAATTCACAAATGTTGCTCATTCAACTGCTGAAAATTCAATTTTCTTCGGTTTTTAACAGTTGAAAATTCAATGGTTTTCAATTTTTAGAAGTTTAAAATTGCCCAAAAATGATAATTTGATTTTTAAAAGTACAATTTTTAATTATGGAATTTTCAACTGTTGCAAATTAAAGAAAAAATAAAATTTAATTTTCAACAGTTGAAAATTCATTTTTCTTGCATTTTCAATTTTCAAAAGTTTAAAATTTTATTCAATTTTCAACACTTGAAAATTCAATATTACCAAGTTTCTTTAATTTTCAATAGTTAAAATTTCTATTATTCAATTTTTTCAACTTTTAACAATATCAAATTGAAAAAAATTGGTTCATTGCATTTTCAATTGTTCAATATTTAATTGCTAAGAATTCCATTTTTAAAAGTTGAAAATTCAATTTTCAACAGTTAAACAAATTTTCTATAATTTTCAAATAGAAAAAATTGACAAAAATCGAAAATTGAAGAAAACTGCACAGTGATTTTTTAACTGTTTGAAAAATATTTGAAAAAAGGGAAAATTGAAAAAAGTTGAAAATTGAAGAAAATTGATTTTTTAACTTTTGAAAATTCAAGGGAAAAGCAAATTTTATATTAAAAACAAACGTTATAATATTATATTTATCGAATTTTAAATAAGAATGAATTAAATAAAAATTTAAATTTTAAATACATAAATAAAAATGTTAGAAAAAGTAGATTTTTCGAAAACGGGTGGCAATTGGAAAATAATATTTTGGAAAATGTGAATATAATCACCCAGTGGACTTAGTAAGAAATTACGAAATTTTTTAATAATATATAAAAAAAAACTTTCAAAAATAAAAGTTCAGCACAGAATTTTAATTGTAATAAAATCCCTAAAAATTCTAAAGCTTTGAAGTTTAAATAAGAAAATTTTTCCAAATGGAACTGTTGAATTCAAAGGCATTCATGATATAAATTTTATTTATATTAAATCCAAAAAATATTGTATTATAATTTAATTTTTTTCCACTAATAATAAACTTTTTTTGAAAAAATACGAACGCCTTCATTTTAATTTTTGTAAATTTGATTCCCTACATATAAGAAATATTTAAACAAAAACGGGGTTTTCCAATTTTAAATTTTCTTACGTAAAATTACTTTAAAATCCACAAAAAATATAAAATTATTTAACTTAAAACTTCGTTATTAAACTTTTCAGAAAGAAACAAAATAAATATTATTGATCTTATTCTATTTAATTCTTCTGTCTCTCGTGCTATGTTTCGGCACTACATTTTTGTTATAAATCTCAAGAATGAATAATTAATTGGAATCTGATTATCCGATTTAAAAAGACTTTTAAGCTTGGCTAAAAAAACTCTTTCCGACAAATATTCATCAGGCCTTACAAGTTGCCTAACAAAGACTTACTTGCATTTATTTGTTTAGTAAGAAATGAGTAACACATTACATAAAGCTAGATTTTTTGTAAGTACTTAAGTATCTAAGAGAGAATTATAGAGTATGAGAGGTTGAGACATGAAGTGTTCTCCGTATAGAAAATAAAATTATGCGGGTCGTGCCTAGCTTATGTCACGTTTGTTCACGCAGTTCCAAAATTACGTCAGCCTGCAGCCAAAGAAATGTCTTGATTTAGTAATATCATAAATCTTGTCGGAAAATATCGATCCGGAAGTAAGAAAACCTCAAAGACATTTTCGATTAACATTATCGAAATCAATGCATTTTTTTAATTATTTTCATTTTGCAATCTGAGTTTAATCTTCAATTAATAAGCTAACCATTCAATACAATTTTTGACAATAAAATAATAATTTTACGAACCAATAAAAGCTCCTAACGGATAGAAATTTACTAAGATGAGTCACTTGGCACGAAGGTTTTGCTATAATTTTATACTGCTGGAACTAAACACTTTTATATAAAATGAATGACAAGAACACACGAAGAAATGTTTCTTTTTCACAGAAGAATATCTTATTTCTTACGAGAATTAATAAAAAACTTCAGCTCTTCTTATTTAAACCGATATTTTCTATATTATATTCAATATTACACGCTTTAAATTCCTAAATTTTCAATTCGAAGTATATTTAATTAATAAAAAAATATTAATTCTCACTTTATAAAAATAAATTTTTACCCAAAAAAAGATAAGTTACAACAAATTAGTTGAACCCTTAACCAATAAGATGAATTTTCCACCGAAATTATAAATTTTTAATTAAACAGTTTTTTAAATAAACAGTTGAATTTTTAACCAAAAACATGAATTTTATATAAAAAAGACGAATTAAAAAAAAAATGCATGAATTTTGAACCAGGTGGATTTTAACTAGAAAAAAATTCATTTTTAAACACAAATGGATAGTTTAATTTTCAATTAATTAGTTAATTTAAAACCAAATAGTTTATTTTTCAACTAAAATGATGAATATTCAAGCATAAAAATGACTTTTTGAAAACTTTAATTTCAATTTTCAACCAAAGAAATGAAAATTGAAAAAAAAATTCTTAACAAAGTAGTTCGACTTTCAGCCAAATAGTTTGAATTTTTAATAATTAAAGATTAATTCTCAACGAAAAATATAATATTTGATATTTCAAACAAAAAATATTCTGAAATTAAGTCAAAAACTGCTTATTTAAACCAAAAACATCGAATTTTGTACAAAATAGTCGAATCATCAATCAAAACAGTTTATTTTTCAGTCAAATAGTTGGATTTTTAAACAAAAAGGATTAAATTTCTTTAAAAAATGAATTATCCAAAAAAAAATTCCACAAAATAATAAATTTTTAACTAAATGGCTAAATTTTTAAGAAAAAAAAAGATTCCATAAAAAACAGTTATATTATCAACCAAATAGTTTAATTTTCAAGCCAAAAAAGGATCAATTCTCAACGAAAAATATTATAGTTTACATTTTGTCCAAAAAGATTTTTAACTCAAATAAAATACAGATGACTTAAATTAAAAACGACGATTTTTGCACACAAAATTTGAATTATGAACCACAATAGATTAATTTTTATTTAAACAGTAGGATTTTTAACTAAAAAAGATGAAATTTCTAAGAAAAAAATATGAATTTCAAAAGAAAAATATAATATAGTTAATATTTCAAACAAAACAAATTTTCATTTTAGGTCGAAAACAGTTGAATCGACCAAAAAAATAAGAATTTTCGACAATTCAGACCAAAAAAGTATAAATTTTCAACCAAATAGTTGAATTTTTAAATCAGAAAGACGAATTTTTTAGGAGACAGATCATCTTTTAATCAAATAGTTGAATTAAAAAAAATTTCAATTAAAATTTCAAGTAACTAGTTGAATAGTTGAACCAAATAGTTGAACGTTAAAGTAAATAGATTAATATTTAATCAAATGATTAAATTTACTATCAAATAGTAGAACTTTTAAGCAAAGAAGCTAAATTCTGAACTAAAAATATGATAAACTTTTCTATAAAAAAAAGACAAGAGTATAATCGCAATATTTATAAATTATAATATATGATAAATTAATAAAAAAGATGATGAACAAAATATAACAAATAAAATATAATGAACCAAATCGTCTAATTTCCAAAAAAACAGGATTAAACTTCAACTAAAAACGGTTTAATTTTTTACCAAATAGTTGAACTTTCAAGCCCAAAATACGATTTTTTCCGAAAGCAGTTCAATTTTCAACAGAAAATTAATTTTAAACCAAGAAAGATGACTTTTCTACCAAAGAAAAAAAAATTGTATCCAAAAGGACAAAATTTCTATCCAAAAGGCAACTTTTGAGCAAAACTGTTGAATTTTCGATTTAAAACAATTATTTTTAATAAAATAGTTAAATTTTCAACAAAATAATTCAGTTTAAAATCAAATATTAAATTTTTTCACCAAAAGAGATGTTTTCTGAATTTAAAATATAATATTTTGCAGTCTGAATATATCTCGAATAAAGAAATATTTTATAAAATTTGTATGCAAAATTTTACAAGAGGAATGTTGAATGTTTTTGGAAATGTATTTTTGGAGGGAAATTCCTCGGCCCTGATTCTAGAGGCTATATTTTGCGATTAGAAGAAAAATAAACCTTTCGTTTCCCTTAAAGCAAACACTTTGAGTGCTCCTACAAAATTTTACTTCAATTACAATCTGCACAAACATATTTTATTCTAAGCTTAAAATAAAATCCTTTCGTCTAATAATAAAATTTGCTGAAGTTTGAAAAAAACTTAAATTGGATCCGATAAAATTGTATTTCTCAGGAAATAAAATCTTTTCTTTCGACATAATCAGCAAAAGATGCTGTTTCTAATTGCAGGAAGGATTTCGTAACACTGTTAAAGAAAATATGACCCTAAGAGTACTTCTGTCATAAGACACTTTGATCTTCCCGAAATCTTTTCTTCTCTACAATTAAAATAAATAAAAAAGTTAAAAAATGAAAGGATTACATTTTCTACAAAATAGTTAAATTTTCGACTAAAAAAGATTTTATACAAAAATAGATGCATTTTCAAGTAGACATTTTTTTTAACAAATCAACAACCAAAAAGTTAAAATTGCAAACGAAAAATTAATTTTTAAATAAACGGTTAACCAAATACTTGAATTTTCAACGAAGACCAATTTTCAACCAAAAAAGGTGACTTTTCTACTTTAAAAAAAAATGAATTTTCTATTTAAAAAAAAGAATGTTCAACAAAAATAGTTTAATTCTCGACCGAAGAAGATGGTTTTAACAAAATAGTTTAATTTCTAATCAAATAGCTGACGATGCAATCTCAAAATATGAATTTTCATCCATGAAAATTAATCTTCAACGAAAAAACGACTTGTCTAACAAAAGATTAATTTGAAATCTAAAAAGACAGATTTTCCAAAAAAACAATTAAATTTTCGACAAAAATATTACTTTTTAATGAAACAGTTGACGTTTCAAAAAAAAATAAAAAGTTTAACAAAATAGAGTAATTTTTAACCAAATTTTTAGTTAAAATACGAATTTTCAACCAAAGAATGAGGATTTTTCAACCAAAAAGATTATTTTTATACCATAAACGATGAATTTACAATCCAAAAAGACGGATTTTACACAAGGGTCAAATTTTCCACACAAAAAAAGTACTTTGACAAAATAGTGGCTGATTCATCAGAAGAATTAATTTTTCGACAAAACAGTTCAATTTTCTTACAATAAATTAATTTTTTACCAAATAGTTGAATTTTCGACCGTAATACTTAAGTTTTCAAATAGTTTGTACATCAACCAAATAGTTGATTTTTCTTGCAAATAGGTGAATTTTGAAGGCTGAAAAACGAAATTTCAACAAAATACAAGAATTTTCAAACACCAGTTATAATTTTTACCAAAATCAGTGAATTTCCATAACAAAAAGAAAAATTTTCTTCAAAGTAATTTAATTTTCGATCGTAAAATATGCAATTTCCACACCACAATTAATTATCAGCCAAATAATTTAATTTTCAAGACAAAAAAGAGGATTTTTCTACGAAACAATTGAATTTTCAAACCGAAAATACGAATGTTCAAGAAAAAAGTTAAATTATAAAAAAATAGTTTAATAAACAACTAAAATTATGAAGATTTAACCACAAAATTCATTTTTTACAAAGTAGTTAAATTGTCAACCAAGTAGTAGTAGAATTTTTCACTAAAAATACAAATTAATACAAAAAAAAGTCAACCGCAGAGAGTTGAATTTTTAAGCTAAAGAGAATTTTTAAAGAACAAAATTAAATTTTTCCCAAAGAAATAGTTGAATTTTCAATAAGAATTATAAATCTTTAAACAAAGAAACGAATGTTTGACAAAGTAGTTTAACTTTAAACCAAGTTATTGATATTTCAACCAAATTTTTTTATTTTTTATTTGAAATAAAATATAGTTGAATTCAACCGAAAAGGACGTATACGACCAAAAATAACATTTTTTAACAAAATGCATGCATGCATTTTGAACCAAATAGTGGACTTTTTAACAATTTAAGATACATGTTTTATGACAAATATAATATTTAAATTTTCAACATAAAATTCAAATAGAACCAAATAGTATATTTTTCAACTCAAATTTCGAATATGCAACCAAAAAAGATAAATTCTCTTCAAAAAAATGTACTATTTGATGTTTAAACTAAAAAATATTTCAATAAAAACGAGTTGAATTCTGGAAAAAGAAACATAACAGTGGACCTTTTAATTTAAAAAATAAAGTTTTAACGAAAAAACGAGAAAATGG
>NC_046664.1:17301691-17343698 GCF_010883055.1 Belonocnema kinseyi | reverse complement strand
GAGTGATTATTCTCTCTAGAAAAATAGGGGCCTATTTAAATGTGATTATAAATCATGAATAAATTGAACAATCAAATTTTAAAATAAAATAATAAAAATGCTGACTCACCTGTTTGTCGTTGGTCATGACTGACAATTGCCAGGATCAAAAGACATACGTAGAATTCATGTGTGAAGAAACAATAACCAGGGAAGGTACTTTTAAGCCAGTCCATGCAAGAATAAATCAACTACTGTAATTTCTGTAGTTTAACGGCTACACAGTTTTCACTTTACTGTAAATAAACAAAAAAGAGGGCTCGAACTACAAAACCATAAAATCATACAAATTAAGACTTAAAAAATAAATAAAAATGTTTAAATAAAACAAAACAACGAATATTGAGAAAAATATTATAAAGAGACTAAGAATAAATCTAACAATAAAATCTAGTTCTAATCTTTTAGAGTGAAGCAGTTTTTTTTTAATTATTCGAATCTGGTAACTAAATTATAACTAAATAGTAGCGAATAACTTATTATTTAAATAAATTTAATAACGACCAGAGAAAAAACACTTCAAGATTTTACTTCTTGAAAAATATCAAATCTCTACTTATAATTGATGTGGAACAAATCGAAGTGAAGATGAAATTTAATTCGGATGCAAAATGATACAATTGTTTTATAAATTATAAATTAATACACCCAGGGTAGCCACAAAACTTCGATTTCAAATTTCCCTCACTTTTCCTTAATTTTTCTCCGAAAAGTTTTTTATTTTCCCTGACCATTGATATTTAAAGACTAGAATTATAATCTTGTGAAATTTTCAGACTTTACTGTCCAAAATGATCTCAAAATACAGGAACAAACTATTTGAAATTTTAACCAAAAAATATTTTCTACCAAAATAGATTAAGTTTTAACCCAAAAAGACGGATTTTCAACAAGAGACTTAAGTTTTCAAGCTAAAAAGTCAAATTTTTTACAAAAGATCTAACTTCTAAGTGTAAAAAGATCCATTTTAATCATAAATTAGGTTTTCAACCAAAAAGTTCATTTTTAACTAGAAAAGGCTTATTTTCAACAAAACAGTTAATTTGAAATAAAAAAAAGTTCATTCCGAACCATAGAAATTATTTTTCTATCAAAATAGTTACATTTTTAATCAATTAGCAAAATTTTTATCTAAAAAGATGAATTTTCAACAAAAAATGGAATAGTTCAATATTCTTTAAAAAAATTATCCTTAATAAACAAAAAACGAACCTTCTACGACTCAGTTAAATTTTCTACCAAATTGTTGAATTTCTAAGACAAAAAGACAAATTTTCTATACAAAACTGCTCAATTTTTAACCCGAAAATATGAAATTGCAACAAAAAAAGTTAATTGTCAAACAAATAGTTAAATATCCAAATAAAAAAAAAATTAACAAAAAAACCGTATTTTCAACTAAATTAATGAATCTTTAACCTAAACATAAATTTTGAACCCAGAAGATGTATCTACTGCTAAAGGAAACAAATTATCATCCAAATAGTTAAATTTTAACCACAAAAAATTGACTTTCGACCAAAGAAGACGAATTTTCAACAAAATGCATAATTTTTTAAACACATAGTTGAATTTTCAACGAAAATGGTTAATTTTCTACCATGAAAGGCGCATTTTTAAACAACAGTTGAATTTTCAACTTAAAGAGATACATTTTTCACCAAAAAGAATAATTTTCTACTAGATTTTTTTTCAACATAATGCATATATTTGTAACCATACTTTAAAGCTATAAAAGAAGAATTTTCAATCCAAAAAGCCGGATTTTCCACAAAACAATCGAATTTTCGACCAAAAAAGTTACGAACCAAATAATTGAGTATTCAAAAAAAAAATTAATTCCTCTACGAAATTGATGAAATATCAACCAAAAAGTTAACCAAAACATCTTATGAACATTCAACCAACAACTGAATGTTTACAAAATAGTTAAACTTTCAACCAAATAGTTCAATTTTCAAACTAAAAAGCATGTTAATTTGAAATAACAAACAGTTGAATTTATCCAAAAGGGATGTATTTTCAACAAGAAAAGATCAATTTTCAAATAATATCAATTTTTAAATAAAAATTTAATAATTATATTCACAATAAAAACTATTTGGTCAAAAATTATTTGTAACCAATTAGTTTAGTATTCAACTAAAATTATCATTATTCAACTAACACATGAATCTTTTACTAAGTAACTCAACCTTTAACCAAATAGTTGAATTTTCAAACAAATTGTCTAATTTTTAATAAAAAAAAGATTAATATCTACCATAAAAATAAATTTGATAGAAAAAGGATGATTTTTCAACAAAAAAGTTTATTGACAATGAGAGAGTTTATTTTCAACTAAACGGTTAATTTTCAACTAACAAATATGATTTTTCAACTTTAAAAAATAACTTTTCTGTAACAAAGATTAATTTTCCACCCAAAAGGATGATTTTTCAACGTACAAAAATAAATTTTCAACCAAATGATCGCATTTTATATAAAAAAAAAGATGGCTTTTCTACCATAAAGATGAATTTTATGTAAAAAAAAACGAATTTTGAATAAAACAGTTGAATTTTTGACCGAAAAAGATGACTTTAAAAAAATAGTTTAACTTTCTTATGGGTTTTTATTAATTCAGTTCGAATTTTAGCGCAAAAACGAGAAAAGGGAAGAATTTCTGGACAACGGGCAAAAAAAAATTCTTTAAAAATGGGGGAAAGGGGAATGGGGTAATGAGTGTGAAGAATCCATTTTTATCATACAATTCATTATAAATGGAATAAAACAATTTTAAATTTAGAAATTTTGTATTTATTATTCTTGAAAGTTACTTCTTCTTACAGAAATTGCTTGACTTTTGCCATTTTTTTTTTCTTCAAAACCCCTGACTTTTCTTGACCTGCAGCCACCCTGAACATGACTGATTAGAGTGAATGATAATATTTAGTATTTACAAATGACTGATGTAAAGTGAGAGAGTGTTTAATAAATTACTCTAGATACAGATGACAAATTTTCCATTCAAATCAAGGTGATCATTCGAGTTGCTATTCCTATCACTGCATTCCGGAATGTATTGACTATTAGTAATTAAATGCGTATCAATTACCATATTTGCGTCAAGTGAATAAACGTCAGTGTCTCCGATAACACTGAGAACATTTTAAAGTTCATGGTTAATTAATACAAATAATACAATTCAATCTTTTCGGTTAATTTAAGAAAGGAAATTAAATTCCTTCAAAAAATATAAAAGTTTATTGTCATTTTTTGTAAGAAATTGCCTTTAAAATTAAATTCGAATAATTGTACGAATAAAAAAAAATGTCTTAACATTCATGGGAAAATTTCAAAAGATTTTCTACTTTGAAATTTGAATTTTTTAAAGAAAAATGTTTTAGAATGTCCTAATTTGAGAAAAAATTATAACACTTTCAAAAATCATTGAAATTATTATATTAAATCAAACATATAACCAAATAATTTTCAAAAAATAAAGAATTAACACTTGAACATAAAAGATGAACTTCAACCAAAAAAGATAAATTTTTAACAAAAAATATGATTTTTTAACAAAAGAGTTGAATTTTCAACCAAATAGTTTAATTTTCAACTAAAAAAAAAAAAGTTAAAAAAAAATGGTTCAAGCAAAAACTTAATTAAATAGCACTTCCCACTGTTGAATTAATTATAATCAGCGATATCATTTAATTTAACAAATTTTAATAATCAATTAAAAATAATTGAAGAAAAAAATAATCTTTTTTAATTTTCGTAAGGCTTTGTAAAACTGAAAAAAATGCAAAATGACACAGGAATATACGGAATCCTCATCACTTCTTAAAGAAATTGGTATGAAAAATCAATTTAAAAAAAACGATTAATAAGTTGATTGAATTTTCTATACAAAAAAACGAGTGTTCAACAAAACATTTAAATTCCCCACTAAAAATGTCTTTTAAAATAAAATGGTTGAATTAAAAAAAAATTGTTAAATTTTCCACCAAATAGTTAAATTTTAAATCCAAACAGCTTGATTTTGAATTTAAAAAATAAAAAAAGGCTTTTCAAATTAAAAGAATTAATTTTCAACTGAAAAAGATAACTTTTCTACAAAAAGCCGAATTTTTAATCAAATAGTTGAATTTTCAACGAAAAGGGCATAATTTTTAAAATATATAATATTTAAAAAAAATTAATGTTCAACAAAAAAAGTATTTTCAAGTAGTTGAATTATAACGAAAAAGAAGAATTTTCAAAAAATTAGTTGAAACCAAATTGTCAGATTTTCGAAAATCTTTTTAAATTTGGTGAAAAACCTTTAAAAAATAAGATTAATATATCCTTGAAAACAAACTGATAATATTTTCCTCAAGTCTAATTTAGGGTAGTTATTTGAAATTTTTATTTTGAAATAAAATTTTTTTATTCGAAACAGTAATTTCAATAAAACACTGTACTCAGCACTGAATTGAAAAAAAATTTAACCAAATCGACTAAACTTTTTTGCAACGAACTACTTTTTAATTTTTGTGATCACGAAAAATGAAAAAAAAAATACAAATAGGCAACAAAATATACGTAATCATAATCACTACTTGAAGAAATTGATATGAAAAATCAATTTTGAAAAAAAATATTAACGGATTAATTGAATGCACAACCAGAATACATGAAATTTTCAATATAATAATTAAATTTTCCACCAAATAGTAAAATTTGTATTAAAAGAGAGTAATTTCGAATCAAAAATATAATCAGCCTTCTCAAATAAAAAAAAAAATTTCAACCAAAAAAGGTAATTTTTCTATCAATAGATGAACTTTCAACAAAATACATGAATTTTCAACTAAAAAAGATAAGTTGAAAAACTCGAATAATTCAATTTTCAAAAAAAAATGAACGTACAACAAAACAACATTCAAATTTGAACCAGTAGAATTCAATCCAAAAATACGAATTAAAAAAAATTTAGTTAAATCCACAAACAAAACAGATAATTTTCAACGAAATTGTTAAATTTTCAAAAATGGTTTGAAATTGATCAATGACCTTAAGAAAAATTAAATGTCTATAACCTTGGAAACAAACTAATAATATTCGAATTAAAAATAAGTTTTTCCCTCAAATCGAAAAGTTACACTCACGCGATTATTGATGCTAGTTATTAATAAAACACTAATCGAAATACTATAGAACCATTTTTTATTTGAACTAGCACAAAACCAGAAAGCCAAAACTTAATTAAATCCCACTTTCCACTGTGGAATAAACTACAATCATTCAAATCATTTAAATCATTTCATTTAAAACCAGAAGTTTAAATAAAAAATAAGTTAAAAATAATTGAACCAAAGAATAAACTTTTTGTCGGAATTTTCTTTTTTTAATTTTTGGAACGCCTCGAAAAAATGGCAAAAAGTGCAAAAATTTGATTTCTAATTTAATTTTCAAGAAACAAGTTTATTTTCAACCAAGAATCATGAATTAAAAAACATAACATTTCAAAAGAAAAACTACTTTTTAATAAAGTAGTTACATTTTCAACAAAATAATTATATTTTGCACCAAACAGTAACATTTTTAACCACAAGAGATTACTTTTGAACCAAAAATGATGAATTTCCCATTAAAAGCTTAACTTTCTACAACAAGCCAAATTTTCAACAAAACAGCTAAATTTTCAAATAAAAAAGATAAATTAAAAAATGAAATAGTTAAATTTTAAGTTACAAAATTAATATTATATAAAATGTAACCAGTTTAAATCAACCAAAAAAGACGACGTTAAACAAAAAAGTAGTTAATCCTCAACAAAATCAAAAATTTTTCAACCAAATTGTTAAATTTGAAAAAATCTTTTTTAATATGCTCAAGAACCTTAAGAAAATATATATACTTCATGATATATCTTAATATTAATATAATATGAAATCTGAAATATAGTTTGGGCTAGTAAGTCAACATTTTTATTTCGAATTAAAAAAAAATTTTGATTCGAAAGTCGAAACTTAATGAAATCCCACTTTCCACTCTTGAATCTCTTGAATCAGTTTGAATAATCAATGAATAAAAAATAATTTAACCAAAGCACAAACTTTTTTGAAAAAAAACTTTTAAAATTTTTGTGACGCCTCGAAAAATTAAAATAAAAAAATTAGCGAAGAAATTATATAAAAAATATAAAATTGATGGTAGAAAAAAAAGTTCAGCAAAGTGCCAAGAGTAATGTTCGATCAGAAAGTTGAATCGACCCCCAATTACCGATATATCTCAGTAGCGTGTCAACGATTGTTTGGGCCAACTTGTAAAAGTCCAGGGGCGAATTTAAACTTAAAAAGTCCTAAATGACTCGACAACACAAAAGGATTTAAATTTCGTCGCACAAATATTTTAGTGCCCGGGGAGATTAAAAGGAATCTCAAAACTGAAATATAAGCACGGACGAAAAGTAATGCGCGACACGAGCTGCTAGCACCGACTGAAAGGCGACTCTAAAAGCCTCAAGGTGTATACATACAACCACGTGACTATAGCACATTGCAGCGTGGTAGCCTCTTCAATCTGCATGTATATGAATACTCTCTACCTGGTGCTCAATATTAAATGTACCCCAAAAAAATCAATTTAAAAATAATTGCGAACAGGGTGGCTAGAAACCTCATTTTAAACATTTACGAATTCTTTTCGGACCAATTTTGCAATTTTCCTTGAAAAAAATATTTTGCATACATTTTGCAAGTATTCAGGCAACAAATTCATGATAAAAAATAATGTAAATAGTGTCAGAAATTTTTAAAAATATTGTCAAAATAGAGTCATAAAATATGTCAAGTATTCTGACCCTGGACTCACTTTAGACCTAAAAAACAATGTAAATAGTGTCAAAAATTCGTAAAAATAGTGTCAAAAATTTGAAAAATAATGTAAAAATACGGTTATAAAATGTTTCAAGTAGACTGGCCACGGACTCACTTTAGGTATCAAAAATGGTGTAAATAGTGTGACAAATTAAAAAAATAGTGCTATCATTAGGGTCATAAAATTTTGCAAGAATCAAGGCCACCAAATCACTTTAACATCAAAAATAGAGTAAATGGTGGCCTAAATTTGAAAAAATAGTGTTAAATATTGTCAAAATAGTGTCCTGAAATTCTGCAAGAATTCAGGCCTTGGACTCACTCTAGAGATCAAAAATAGTATAAATAGAGTCAGAAATTTGAAAAGATAGTGTCAAAATGGGGTCATTTAATTTTTCAATTTTCAGGCTTCGGGCTCACTTTATACATCAAAATAGTGTAAATAGTGCCAAAATAGGGTCATATAATTTTTCAAGTATTCTGGCCGCGGACTCACTTTAAACTTAAAAAATCATGTAAATATTATGACAAATTTGAAAAAATATTATCAAAATAAGGTCATACAATTTTTCAAGTATTCAGGCGTCGAGGTCATTTCATAGATAAAAAGTGATGTAAAAAGTTTCAGAATGTAAAAAAATAATGTCAAAATAGGGCTATTACATTTTTTAAGTTTTCAGGCCTCGGGCTCACTTTAGATATCAAAATAGTGTAAATTATGTTAAAATAGGGTCATAAATTTGTTCAAGTATTCTGGCCTCGGAAATACTTCAAACATAAAAATGGTTTAAATAGTTTCACAAATTTGAAAAATAGAAATCGAAAATATTGTAATCAGCGTAACAAATTTGAAAAACAGTCTCAAAATAGGGTCATAACATTTTTCAATTTTTCAGACCTCGGGCTCACTTTAGAATACAAAATAGTTTAAATAGTGACACAATTTAAAAAAATAGTGTCAAAAGAGTGTCATAAAATTATTCAAGTATTCTGGGACTCACTTTAAGCTTAAAAATTAATGTCAATAGTATCGCAATTTTTAAAAAATAGTGTTAAAATAGGGTCATTACATTTTTCATGTTTTCAGACCTCGGGCTCACTTTAGACATCAATATAATTTAAATTATGTTGAAATAGGGTCATAAATTTTTTCAAGCATTTAGGCCTCGAAAATACTTCAAACCTAAAAAATAGTTGAAATAATGTCACAAATTTGAAAAAATATGGATCGAAAATGGTGTAAACAGCGTGAACAATTAAAAAAAATAATGTCAAAATAGAGCCATAACATTTTTCAAGTTTCCAGACCTCGGGCTCACTTTAGAATACAAAATAGTTTAAATAGTGACACAATTTTGAAAAATAGTGTCAAAATAGTGTCATAAAATTTTTCAAGTATTCTGGCCTTCGACTCACTTTAAACTTAAAAAGTAATGTAAGTAGTATGACAATTTTGAAAAAATAGTGTCAAAATAGGGTCATACAATCGTTCAAGTATTCTGGCCAAGGACTCACTTTAGGAATACAAAATAGTATACATAGTATCACAAATTAATCGTCTTCATTGAAAACTCGTGTTTTTTGTTTAAAATTTCTTCTCTTTTGATAGGTAGTACATATTTTTTGGTAAAAATTTATCTTTAGGTTGAAAATTCATAATTTTAGTTTAAATTTTTTTTTCTTTTTCTTAAATATTAATTTTTTTAACTAAAAATTGAAGCATTTGGTTAAAAATTATTAGAAACGAAAAAATGAAAAATTAATTAGATTAAACTTATTCTTTTTTTGATAGAACATTAATATTCTTGGTTGAAAATTCAACTATTAGTTTAAAAATGTATGCATTTTTTGAAAATTCGTCTTTTGTCGTAGAAACCTCATCTTTCTTTTTAAAATCTGGTTTGATTGAGGATTCATGTAACTAGGTATAGATTTTATCAGAATAATAAATCATAAATTCCCTTTTTCTAAATTAGAATTAAAATTATTTTCCAAAATTCCTGTTCCATGTCACAACTATATTTATCTTGGGTTTTTGCATATTTTTATTTTCAAAAAAGGATTTTTCAATTCAAACAGATTGTAATTTGGAACAAGGAGGTTTCAAAATCAGACGAATTCTGACTAAGGACAGGGATTGGTTGTTGCAGATTCCATTTTTATAAATCAGAATTAAAACTGTTTTCCAAAATTTCCTATTCAATGCAAGAAATTACCAGTTACAAACAATTTGAGTTATTCACGAAATTCCTTTTTCCAAAGTAAAAATTATTACTCTTTACGGGAAATACCTGTTCCAATTATCAAAATTATATTTCTTTACTAAAAATTCCTATCGCAAACTCAAATTTATAATTCTTTCCTAAAATTCCATGTAATAAAGTGAAAATTATAATTCTTTACGGAATTTCCTGTCCGAAACTCAAAATTATATTCCTTTACTGAAATTCTATGTCATAATCCAAAATTATAATCCTTTTAAAAAATGTTTTAAAAAACATTTTATTTTTAAACCCAAAACGATGAATTTTCAGCCAAATAGTAGAGTTTTTAAGCAAGAATATGAATTATGGACAACAAAAACAAAAAAAATAGTTTTTTTACCTAAAGTTGAATTTTCAACCCAAATGGACGAATTTTGCTTCTAAAAAGACGAATTTTCAACCAATCAGTTAAATCTCTATACCAAAGAAGATGAAATTTTGACAAAATAGTTCAATTTTCAACAAAATATTTAAATTTTCCAACCAATTAGTAAAATTTTTGAACAAGACATTAATTCTAAATCAAAAATATAATAGGAGACTTTTCAATTTAAAAAATTAAACTTGAACTAAAACAGATAATTTTTTACCAGAAATAAATTATCAATCCAAAATGACAGATTTTCTATAAAAAAACTAATGTTCAACAACTATTAATAATAATATAATAATATAATAATAAAATAATCAATTCTCGATAAAAAAAATGATTTTCTAAGAAAATAGTTGAATTTTAAACAATAAAATTAAATGGCCAACTTCAAAAAATATATAAATTTCGAATAAAGAGAATTAACTTTTAAAGAGAATTAACATTAAAGATTAATTAAAAATCTAAAACTACCCATTTTCTATGCAAACAATAAAAAATAACTAACTTTTAGCCATAAAAGATGAATTTTCTATCCAAAAAGAATAATGTTCAACAAAACAGTTGCATTTCAAAACAAATAGTTGAATTTTTCATCCCGAAAAGAATTTTTTAGCCCAAAACGAATTTCTCAGAAGCCACTTATATTTTCAACCAAGAAAGATAAACTTTCAACAAAAAAGATTACTTTGGCAGGGTGGCCGTTTTAATCACATAACAAAATTCCCGGTCATTTTTTGGTGCCAAAACATTTTTCAACGTCAATGAAATAAAAAAATTTGAACTCGAAAGCTAAAACTTTTTCCAATTGAATAAAAACTGAGCTGCGAATCATTTCAAGCAATTTGAAGCTATATTATTAAAATTTGAAAGATTAAATTTTTGTTATGAATTGACACTTTTTATATTAAAAGTTAAACTATTTTAATCATAAATAGTTTTAAAATCCTTAAAAAGCTTCAAAATTTTATTTCAAAATATTAAAATATCTACATGTTGTTTTACATTCATTCAAATTTTAAATTATTTTTAAATTTTTTTCAGAACTTCTAAACATCTTTTAAAATGATTCGCATTCTTCCTAATTTTTTTTAATCCTGCGAAATTAAAAATATTCTCTTAAATTTCATTTTTGAAAGTAAAGTAATTTTCAAATTATTTGAAATCATTTCAAATTTTTAATTTATTTTGAATCTTTTCAGATCTCTTAAATACCTCTTCAACAAGGATTTTTTTGAGAAATTAAAGGTGTTCAATATTTATTATACATCAAACTTCAACAATTTTACTTGTAAATCAATCGAGCATTTAGATTTGTTTAATTACTAAGACTTTTCATTCGAAACAGTTCAGTTTTTAACGTTGAAATTTGGAAATTCTTAAATTCTTAGATTTCAAACGCTACTAATTTTTAATTTGTTAAGTATTCAAAACAGCATTTCATAACTCTTTAAATGAAAAATGTACGTTTAAAATTAAAATCAAAAATGGAAAATTTGGAAGTGAAACATTTTCGAATGACGCATTATAAACTGAATGATATCATAATTGAAAAAGATAAAAATTCAACTGATGATTATTTAAAAATGTGTTGAAATTAAACTTGAACAGATATTTTTTCTAAAAATTTGTAAAATTCCCGTTCAAAATATCAATTCACCATCATTTCCCGGTTTTTTCTGTTCTCATAAAATCCCCGGCTTTTGCGGTTTCCCTGTCCAGAGGCCACCCTGTTTTAGACCAGAATATGAATTTTCAATCCAAAGTGATCAATTTTCAATAATAAGAAAGACGAAGGTTCAACAAACCAGTTGAATTTCCAACCAAAAAGATGACCTTCAAACAACCAAGAAAGATAACTTCTGCAAAAAGATGAATTTTCAAGTAAAAAAGCACGGATTTTCTGTCCAAAAAGACAAATGTTCAACAAAAACACTTGAATTTTTGACCAAAAGAGATTAAATCAGTACCAAAAACATATTTTTTCATTTGAACAAAAAAAGAAAAAGGAGAAAATCGAAAAAATGGGGAAATTTCTTGAAAACAGGGGAAAAAGACAAAATTCTTTTAAGAAAAGGGGAAAAGAGGGAAATAGGGAAGAGTGTTAAGTCTGAAATAAATGAAACACTGGGTATAGTAACTCAGCAGGAAGATGGGCTCTTAAAAAAAAAGTTACGGATGAATAGCTATCGAGATAGTTCGACAACAGGTAGATACTAGATAATTATCCACTCTCCCAATTCACTCAAGGTGTATTGATTTCTCCATTCAATTGAAACTAAGGAAAATCAACATTCTTGTATTTCTCAAGACGACATTGACATTGCTCCTGAAAATGGAAAGACGTCTTTCTCATCGAGATGAGAGTTGACAGTTTAGTAAAAACATTTTCTATATAGAAACATAAATATAAAGAGAGAGTTTTCGAAGGAGAAACTGGAAAATATATTATAAACATTTAATTTAAGTAATTCAGACCAGTGAAGTGCTGAATCTGTCAACATAGAGAGTCGATTTTCACTTTTAAAATCTATCAAAATATGCAATCTGAGGAGGACGCAAATAAAATGTGATGAATCCATTTTTTTTTTCTATATTTTTGAAATGTCAATATCAATTCAGCGGACGATTTCAAATTCCTGGTCATTTTCCGAGGTTTCCCGGTCTATTTTTTCAATTTTCGCGGTCAATTAAAAAAAAACATTCCGATTATCTACAAAATACTAACATTATTTTAATTCGTGTCGTTCATTCTAAACATTCTTGAACACAAAAAAAGCAAAACATTACAAAATAAATGAATTTTTAAACAAATAATTGAATTCTCAAATAAAAAATTTTAATTTTTACCAAAAAAAAAGGAATAGTTAAACTCTAAGTTAAAAAAATTATTTTTTAACAAAAAGAAAAACAGATTTTCAACAACATATTTCAATTTTCAACCTAAGTGATGAATTAAAAACAAATTATGAATCTTCAACTGAAATAGTTCAATTTTAAACCATAACGATGAATTTTTAACTAAAATGATGAATATTTAACCGGAACACTTACATTTTTGAACAAAAAGATTAATTTTTGAACAATAGGATTAATTTTAAAATAAAAAGATTAATTTTCTACCAAAAAATACAATTTTTCAACAAAATACATGAACTTTTGACGAAAAAGTTGAATTTTGAACTACAAAAAAAAATCAACCGAAAATGTCAACCAAAACTATGGAATATTTCATTGAAATAAGTTAAATTTTTTGTTAAAAATTACTTAATAAGAAACTAGATTTTTTAAAAATAGTTACATTTTCAAACAAAGTGATGAATTTTCAAATCAAATTGCAAATATTTAACTGAAATGATGAATCTTTAACTAGAATAATTTAAGTTTTGACGAAAAAGATGAATTTATATAAAACAGACGAATTTTCAACTAAGAAGGATAACTTTTCAACAAAAACTTGAATAATTAAACTTTTAGTCAAAAAATGAATTTTCATACAGAGATGACATTTTTAACTTCAATTATGGAATATTCAACTTTAATAATAGTTAAATATTCAGTTAAAAAGAAAAAATAATTGTTAGCAAAAAAAAAACATCTAAATAAAATACAAGTTTTCAATCAAACAGCTTATTTTTAAACCAGATAAATGAATTTTAAAACTAAAATTATAAATATTTACCTGGGATACTCAAATTTTCAACAAGAAAGAAAAATGTTGAAACAGAGAAAATTAAATTTCAAAGCAAAGGATAATTTTCTATTAAAAAATTCGATTTTTTAAACAGAATACGTTAATTTTCAATGAAAGAGTTATATTTTCAGTTAAAGAAATTAATTTTCCATTAAACAACAAAGTTTTTCAACAAAGTATATTTCAACAAACTTTAGGAGATTTAAAAGAATTTCGAAAGGGTTCAACAGACTAAAAAAATTTTCTTAAAATTCCTTGGGAAATTTAGAAGAATATAAGGCAATTTTTTTACATTTTGACTGATTTTTCGAAAATTTTAGATAAATTCTAGTAAATTAAAATATTTTTATGAATTTAAGACGTTTTAAATAGATTAGAAATATTTAAAAACCTGCAAACATTTCCGAAAATCTATCAAATATTTCTTGATTTCTTCCAAACTTCTAAAAGTCCTAAACGTCTTTTCAAACGACACGAATTTTTCCTAATATTCTGTAAAATTCTATAAAATAAAAATAAAAACTTCAAAATGTTCTCGATTTTTGTTTCACACGCCAGAGGTATTTAAAAATCTTTTTTCATTTTTTCAAGAAACTCATAAAAATTATATTTATAAATATTTTAAAATTTCAATTCAAGCTCGAATTTAAGTATTCGAAAACTTTTAACAAATAAATACTTATTTGAAACTTTTATATTGTATTATTATTATTTATTATTCTTTATGGTATTGTACAAAAGTTTTAAATTGGTGAATTTCAATTAGCACTTACACTAGGTAACTTAAATATTTGTATTAAAAGAAAAAGTATTGAAAAGGTATTCAGTGTTACATAAGAATATTGTCGAAATGTTATTTGTTTTTATTTAAAATATTTTTTTGTTGAAATATTAAATATCAATTTTTTCGTTGAAAACTCATCTTTTTAGGATGAAAATTCAACTCATGGGTTGAAAGTTAAACAACTTTCTTAAAAGTTTCCTTTTTTATTGAAGATTCTTTTTTTTTGTCAAAGTCTTTTTTTTAACAGAAAATTGATTTATTTTGCTAAAAGACTTATCTAATTGGTTTTAAATTTACTTTTTTATTGTTAATTCCTATCCTCGGGGATAAAATTCAACCTTTTCGTAGAAAATTTTTTTTTAAATAAAAACTAATTCTTTTAAAATGAAATTTAACTACACATGAATTGTATGCCAAAAAGATACATTTTAAAAAAAACATTCATGAATTTTCAAACAAGTAGTTACATTTTTGACGAATTTTCCACAAAACAGTGAAGCTTCAACAAAAAGGACAAAATAAAAAATTCTAAAAAAGTTAAATTTTTAATCCAAAACGTTCAATTTTCAACCAAACCGTTAAATTTTAAAACGAAAAAAGATGCGGTTAACAAAATAGTTGAGTTTATCAAAATAATTAAATTTGTAACCAATTAGTTGAATCAGTACAAAGCTGCAATTAAAAGATTTCCTTAAACGCGGAACCCACTGAGATAATCGCAGTAGCTGAGATCACATCGCAAATTATTTGAGAGATGCCTACTCCTTTAACTGTCTAGTTTTCACGTGATTGTGATATTTAAAACAAAGCTAAATCAAAAAGTTTCTGTTGTACAGATGCGAAGAATTTAAATTAATGTGTATCTTCCCTAGAGCAACTGTAATCAATAATTTTAAGTTAAATACAAAATAATTGCAAATTAAATCAACATAAATATTTTAGAGGTCACACTTCACAGTCCAAAATTATCTCAAAAAAGGGGAAATTATTTTGAATAACATTAATGTAGGTAACATATTCCTGAGATTCCAAATCGAAAAACATCAATTTTCAATTGAAAAAGATCAATTGAAAATAAATGATCAACAAAAACGAGAATTGTTCAATTCTCATTATAAAAAAAAGAATTCTCGAAAAATATGATGTTTCAACTAAAATGAGGAATCTTCTTCAACTCTAATAAATTTTTTGATTTTTTCAACCAAAAAGATTCAATTTTAAGAAAAAATTGAATATTTAAATTTGGAGTAAAAAAATTAATTTTGAATCAGAGATTAATTGATAACTAAAATTATGGAATATTCAACTAGATTAGTTAAGTTTTCAACTAAAAATATTACCAACCAAAAAAGATGAATTTTTAACGACAAAAATTATTTTATTTTTAAATAGAAAAAAATTCAATTAAACCAAAAAAGACATATTTTTTAGTTAAAATAAAAACCAAATTTCAACCAAACTGTTGAATTTTCAAGGAAAAAGATCAATTTTCCAGAAGGAAGATTTTTTTCTACCAAAAAGGGTAAATTTTCAACCAAATACATGAACTTTCAACTACAAAAGACCAATTTTTAACCAAAAATAAAATATTTAAATTTTGAGTCAATTTTTTATCTAAGCGAGCTCTAGAAAAAATTCCCTGATTTGAAAAAAAAACTCCCTGACAATTTCGCAGGTTTTCCTGGTAAGTAATCACTCTGTTATAGTAAAAAAGCAATTACATTTAATTAATATAAACTGCAACCTTCCTTAATTAACAAATAATCAAAAATATATTATAGACGAATTCCAGAATTCAAAATAATGTATTACCTAGACTTTTTCTTTTTCAACTAAATGGTTAAAATCTCAATCAAGAAGATTAATTTTCTAGTTATTAACAAAATACATGAATTTTCAAATAAAGCATACTAAAAACAAGAATTATAAACAAATAATATGAATTCGCCATCAAATAGTTAAATTTTAACGAAAAGGATAATTCTTGTACCAAATTGTTGAATTATCGAAACGAAAATACGAACTTTCTAAAAAAAAAACGTTTAAGTTGCTAACCAAAAAATTAAATTTTCGAAAAAACAAACAAATAATTTTTGAACAAAACAGTTTAATTTTGGACCAAACAGTTGCACGTTTAAAGAAAAAATATGAAGTTTCTACAAAAAAGGATGAAATTCTAAACCAAAAAGACTTTTTATAAAAAGAGTTGAATTTTCTATCAAAAAAGATCAATACTTAAATAAAAATTTAATAGTTGATATTTCCAAAAAAAAATTTTTGAATTTAAAAAAATTGAAATCGAACGAAAAAAGATAATATTTTAACAATATTTGATTTTTCATATATGAGAAAGATGTTTCAGTTAAAAGAGAAGCAAAATTTCAACCAAACTGTTAAATGTTCAACCATAAATATTAATTTTCTACTTAAAAAAAAAGATAAATTTTCAACCAATAATTGAATAGTTAAATTTTCAGTTGAAAAAAAAACATAATATAAACAAACAAAAAAATGAATTAACATAATAGTTTAATTTTCAATCAAAGTAGTGAATTTTCAGTGAAAATTATGAATCTCTAAGCAACAAAATAAATTCGTAACAAAAGTTTTTAATTTTCAACCAGAAAAGATAAATTCTCTACGAAAAATGTAATAGTTTATATTTATTTATTATATATTTATATAGTTGCATTTAAACAAAAAATAAGAATTCTCAATAAGACTGAAATTCTCAAATAAAACGGATTTTGCAATTAAAAAAACTAAATTTCAACCAAACTGTTGAATTTTCAATCAAGAAGAATAATTTCTACTTAAAAGGACGAGTTTTTTTTTTACAAAACACATGAATTTTTCATTATATAATTAAATTTCCATTTGAAAAAGATACATTTTCAACGAAAAGTAGAATAGTACAATTTTCAGTTAAAAAAATTAATTTCTAACCATAAAAGAAAAGCGTATAGTACATACAATTAATAAAAACAACAATCGCCCTTCATTGAGAGAGGAAAGACACGCATCCAAATATTCAAAATCATTTATTGCATACATTCTTTTGACAATTTTACTTGATGCTTTACCCAAAAAATGTATTTTCTAGAAAATAGTCCAATTTTAAACAAAATACATAGATTTTCAAGCAAATAGTAGAGTTTTCAACTAAAAATATATACTTTTTCTACCAAAAATGGAACAGTTGAATTTATTATTTTAAACATTTATTTTTATAAAAAAAAATGAATTTATAAAAAAAGATTTTAATTTCCAGCCAAGTAGTTAAATTGTTAGTAAAAAAAAGATGAATTATCAACAAAAAATGTAATAGTTGATATTTCGAACAAAAATTATTTAAATTTAAAATTTTTGCAGTAAAGGAAAAAGCAAAATTTCAAACAAACTGTTGAATTTTTAAGAAAAAACATGAACTTTAAATCAAACAGATTGAGTTTTTTCACAAAAAAGATGAATTTTCGTCAAAACACCAGAATTTTCAACTAAAAAGGATAAAATTTTAACGAAAAGTAGAAAAGTTGAATTTTTAATTAAAAATTAATTTTCATTAGAAAAAACATGATGAAATTCTCATAAAAAATTATGAATCTCCAACTAAAAAAAATGAATTTTTAACAAAAAAATTTAATTTTCAGCCAAAAAAAGATCGCTTCTCAACAAAAAGTAGAATAGTTCAATTTTAAGTTAAAAATTTTTATTTTCAACAAATAAAAAAAAATAATTCTGAAGAAAATAGTTCATTTTTTTACCAGAGTGGTGAATTCTCAGCGAAAATGATGAATCTCCAACAAATAAAAAAATAAATTTGAAACAAGAATTAAAATCTCAACCAAGAGGATTATTTTTCTACACAAAAAAACGAATTTTTAAGAAAATACATGAATTTCCAACCAAATAGTTGAATCTTCAACTAAAAAAAAATAAATTTTCAACCAAGAATGCAACAGTTAATTTTTCAGTTAAAACAATTAATTTTAAACCAACAAGACAAACAAGTACATACAATTAATGAAAACTGCAACCGCCCTTAATTAAGAGAGGCAAGGGACGCGTCCAAGTATTAAAAATAATTTATTGCATCGGTTTTTGCAATTTCACTTGACGTTTTACCCAAAAAATGTATTTGCTAGAAAAAAGTCGAATTTTAAACAAAATACATAGATTTTCAAGTAAATAGTAGAATTATCAATCAAAAAATATATTTTTTTCAACCAAAAATAGAACAGTTGAATTTATTATTTAAAACATTAATTTTTAAGAAAAAAAATGAATTTATAAAAAAAGATTTTAATTTTCAGCCAAGTAGTTGAATTGTTAGTAAAAAAGATAAATTAAGAACAAAAAATGTAATAGTTGATATTTTGAAGAAAAATTATTTCAATTTTTATTTATTTTTTTTTTAGTTAAGGGAGAAGTAAACTTTCAAACAAACTGTTGAAATTTCAAGAAAAATATTAACTTTCAACCAAATAGATTAATTTTCTAACAATAAAGATGAATTTTCGTTAAAATACAAGAATTTTTAACTAAAAAAGATAATATTTTAACCAAAAGTTGAATAGTTAAATTTTCAGGAAACAAAATAATAATTCTCAATGAAATAGTTCAACTGTCAACCACAGTGATATATTTTCAGCGAAAATGATGAATCTCCAACAAAAAAATAATTTTTGAACTAAAGAGTTTAATTTACAAAAAAAAAGATCACTTCTCGGCAAAAAGTAGATAGTTCAATTTTCAGCTTAAAAATTAAATTTCCAACAAATAAAAAAACAAATTCTGAAGAAAACAGTTAATTTTTCCGTGAAAAAAATTAATTTCAAACCAACAAGAAAAGCAAGTACATACAATTAATTAAAACTGCAACCGGCCTTAATTAAGAGAGGCAAGGGACGCATCCGAGAATTAAAAATAATTTATTATCTAGATTTTTTCTAGGACGGAAGTCGAGTGGAAGAGCTATCGTGCATAATCGTGTCACAAATGGGACATGCATAGTTTTAGTCAGGCATATAAATTGTAAAGAGTGCGATGTACGTCCAGCACATGCTAGGACGAGTTTAATGATCGCACGTTGTCGCCAGTGTGGCAAGTGCAATATCGATTAGAATCTTCAAAGTGCCCATGCCACCCCCACTATTGTATACTCCTTTAGCCAACGAAAGTGGCGTGGGTGATATTTTTAGAAATCCGCCCATTCCGATCGAAGGACCTAGTTACCTCCACTATCTCTGATTACGCCTATCGCAAACCTTATCAGGCACTTTACTGTCACCATTATCAATTAGAAGCATTATGAAAAGCTACAACAAAATCTAATCAGAAAGAACTCTTCAAATAATTTTATATGTGGAGGGAAATGTTAGGTATGTTAAGCTGACGTAACCCCATGTGAAATAATTGCTTAATCGAGTTCTGTCATATCACATAATTAAGGGCTCATTTAATGCTCATTTAATGCCCCATTGCCAAATTTAATGCTCCACTATTTTTTTTTTTTTAAGCGGGGGTTACGCTAGCTTCACGTTAAGCTGGCGGAACCGCACGAGAAATAAACGTTGAATCGAGTTCTGTCCTATCACATAATTAAAGGCTCATTTAATGCTCTCCAAAACCACAAAAAATTATTTTCCAAAAGCGACCTCTGATACTGAAAAACCACCCTTGATATAAATTGTGCACAAATTGTAAATCTGGCAATACTATAATGAACGGCTCATTTAATGCCCCATTGTCAAATTTAATGCTCCACTATTTTTTTTTAACCGCGGGGTTCCGTCAGCTTAACGTTAAGCTAGCGCAACCCCCGTTTTTTCTTAAATAGTGGAGCATTAAATTTGGCAATGGAGCATTAAATGAGCATTAAATGAGCCCTTAATTATGATATGATCAGATTTACAATTTGTGCACAATTTACATTAAAGGTGCTTTTTCAGTATTAGGGGTGGCTTTTGGAAACTAATTATATGTGGTTTTTGAGAGCATTAAATAAGCCCTTAATTATTTGATAGGACAGAACTCGATTCAACGTTTACTTCCCATGGGGTTCTGTCAGCTTAACGTTAAGCTAGCGTAACCCCCCTTTTTTTGAATAGACGAGCATTAAATTTAACGATAGGGCATTAAGTGAGCATTAAATGAGCCCTTAATTATAAGATAGGTTTTAACTCGATTCAAATATATGGTTACGCCAGCTTAACATACCTGGAAATGTTCATTTTTATGGGTTTACCCTGGAACCTGGAATTAGAAACCTCGGATTTATGATTTCCTACAGGGTGTCTAATAATTCTTATGAATGAAATTCAAGACCTTTTCCAGGTGTTCCAGGACGAAAACTCAAGTTTTTCCGGGTCTCATTTTGTGTAACCCAAATAATGAAATAACCGTTTGTGACATATGTAAAAAATTAGCCATTTCATTTTTGGTTGGACAACAATTTTTGAAGAAAGCAGAATCTTTGTGAATTCGTTGAAATTTCTTGAAGTACTTAAAATATTTGTGAAATCATGAAATTTCTGTGAAATCTTTTTTAATTTTTGTAAAATATATGAAATCCTTGAAATTAAAAAAAAAATTTCAAAGTTGTATGAAATCTTTCAATTATTTGTGAAAGCTTTCTTTAATCTTTGTTGCGAAATCATTTTTGTTCGTTTAAAATCATTGGAGATCTTTTGAAATCCTCTCAAGGTTGAGAATTTTTTGAAATAGTTTAACATCTTTGAAATATTTGTGAAATATTTCGTATTCTTAAGAATGAAATGATTGAAATATTTCCAATAGTTTAAAATCCTTGTGAAATCTATTGCAATTTTTAGGAAATCTTTGCAATATTTGTGAAATCTTTCGTATTCGTTTGAAATAATTGAAATATTTTAAATTGTTAAAAAAAGATTTTAAATCTTTTGGAATTTTTAAAAAATTGTGTAAAATAATTAAAATTCTTGAAATGTTGAAATATTTATTTAATCTGTGTGAAAAATGTTGTGTCCGTTTGAAATCATTGAAATCTTTTCCATTTTTCTCAAATTTGTTGAAACTTTTGGAAATAGTTTAACAACTGAAAAATATTTGTGAAATCTTTCGAACTCGTTTGAAATCATTGAAATATATGAAATCATTTAAAATCTTTGAATTTTTTGGAATCTTTTAAAATCTTGATGAATTCTATTGAATATTTGTAAAATTTTCTTTAATCTTTGTTTGTGAAATATTTGTTGTTCGTTTGAAATCATTGAAATCTTCTCAATTTTGTTACAACCTTTTGAAATAGTTTAACAGCTTTGAATGTTTTTTAAACTCTTTCGTATTCGTTTGAAAGCGTTGAAATCTTGGAAACCTTTAGAAATATTTTGAAGCGCTTAAAATGTTTATGAAATCTTAACATTTCTGTGAAATCTTTTAGAATCTTTTAAAATTTTTGAAATCTTTGTGAAGTTATTGCAATTTTTTAAACGTTGAAATTCTTTGAAATTTTTTGAAATCTTTGAAATGTGGTGTACTGCATCCTTTTTTAAATCTTTGGAATTCTTGTATTCTTTTGAAATATTTAGGAAATTGTAATTCAATCCTTGAAATATTTATGAAACGTTTCTGTAATCTTTTGTATTCATTTGAAATCGTAAAAACATATTTATTCTGTGCAAAATCGTTTGAAATCTTACTATTAGAAATCTGATTTACTTTTTAAATCTTTCTAAAATCTTTTAGAATCTTTGGAAATATTCGAATTCTTTGCGTCTTTTTTGAAATCTGATGTACAATGCCTTTTTAAAATATTTTAATTCCTTGCAATCTTTATGAAATGTTGGAGATTTTTTGGAAAAATTTTGTGATATCTTTGAAATAATTTTCAAATATTTTAAAATATTCATTGAACATGAATTTTTTTTTAATCTTTGTTTGTGAAATCTGTTTTTCTCGTTGAAATCATTGAATTAATTGAAATCTTCGTGAAATTTTTGCATATCTTCTAAAATGTTTTGAAACCTTTTTGAAATCATTTCAAATCTTCAAAATGTTTTAAGATCTTGAAAATCTAGTGCACTGTACCCTCTTTTCAACCCTTAAATATAAATCGTCAAACAAAAATTTAATTTTAAACCAAATTTTACATTTTCTAACAAAGCAGTTGAATTTAAATATTTGGTTTAAAATTAAATTTTTTTTGACGATTTATATTTAAGGGTTGAAAATTCAACTTTTTTGTATCAAGTACGTCTTTCTGGCTTGAAAATTAAAAAAATTTGAATTTTTTCTTTTTTCTGTCGAAAAGTCTTTCTCGGTAGAAAATTTAACTCTTTTGTTAAAAGTTCGTCTCTTTGCTTTCAAAATTCATCTCTTTTGGTAAAAACTTAATCCTTCTTGGTTAAAAATGAAACTACTTTCTTTGATTATTAAGCTGTTATAGTTAGAGATTCAAATTTTTTTAATTCTACTTTTTCGGTTGAATTCAACTGTTTCTGATCTAAAATTAGTGTTTTTTGATTGAAATATTACATTTTTGTTAAGAATTCATCTTCTTTGAGTGAAAATTCAGAGTTTTAGTTGAAAATTTAATTCTTCGGCTAAAAGTTAAACTAATTTTTAAAAATAATTTTTGTTTTTGTAAAAAATTGAAGATTTATGTACGTTTTTGAAAATTCGTCTTTCGTTAGAAAATTAATCTTCTTGTTTAACAATTAATCTTGTCAGTTGAATATTAATTTATTTGATTGAACTATATGGTTCAATTTTTTGTTCTTAAAAATTAATTCTTTCAACTAAAAATATAAGTACTCCATTTTCGTCAAAAAGTTATATTTTTTATTAGAAAATTCATGTAATTTCTTAAAAATTCGTATTCTTTATGGAAAATTATTTTCATTGATTGGTGAAATTCATCTTTTTTAGTGAAAATTAATTTTGTAACTTAAAATTTAATTATTCTTTCAAGTTGAAAATTTGTGATTTTTAGTTGAAAATTCAAACATTTGGTTGAAAATTCGTCTTTTTTGTAGAACATTAATCTTTTTGGTTGAAAATTAAATGTTTTCTAGTTAAAATTCCTGTATTTTGTTGAAAATATATTTGGTAGAAAATTCAGTTAATTATTAAATCAGTTAATTATTCTATTTTTTGTTCAAAACTGATATTTTTCAGTTGTAAAATTGAAGTGTTTGTTTTAAAATTAATTTTTTCAGTTAGAAATTAATCTGTTTTTTTTTATGCAATACCTTTACTCGAAAAGATTTAAGTGCAGCTGGAACTTCCTCTAAATTGCAATATATTTCGATTATTTCGATTTATTAGCATTTTTTCTTTTTAATATAACAAATTATTTTTAAAAACACGCGCCATTCATATTTGCAAAACTAAATTGATGTCGTGTTTACAAAGCTGTGAAAAACGAATATCGTATAGCGAGTTGAAATACGTGAAAGTACGGGGAACCCGGTTAAAAGAAGTGTGCCGCAGTAATTTCTTCTTTTGGTACTCAATCTTTAATTAAAATCTTAATCAAATTATCACTTGCTCTATCATTGTAAGAATGGAAAAAATCTTGCACCTTAAATGCCTATATTTTAATCTCTAATTTATTCCGCATAAAAAACGAGCACAAGAGAATAAAATTCAAACCAATTTAAAATAAAACACAATAAAACAAAAAAACTTGGAAAAATCGAAAGATTAGAATCTAGCAGTTTCAAAACTCATTTAAAAAATACAAGGAATCTAAAATTTAAGAAATTTAAATTCAATTAAAATCAAATTTAAACTCTTATTTTTAATGTCCAATAATCAAGTTAATGCATAGAAATCCTCAAAATAATATCGAAAAAACCTGAAAATTAAATTAAATTAAAAAATTTAAATTTTCATCATTTTTATTATTATCAAATTTTAATAAAATAACGTTGGTGAATATGTTCTTTTATTGTGATTTGATAATAATAAAAATAAAAAAGACGAAATAAATAAAAAAGAGCAGGAAGGGGATTTGGTTGGTTGTCTTCTCATTTTTATTTCTTTTTTTTTTCAACGAAGATGTTTTTATAAAAGAACTTTTTTTAAAATTTCAATAGGAGCATTTTATGATGGTTTTCAAAATTTGACCGATGGATTCCTGGTTTTATTTTCAGAAATTTTATCCATTTACAAGGAATCTTTACTCTGATCTTGATTCTGATCAAAGGACGTAAACGATCTTCTATTACGACACTGATTGGCTAACATTCAACCTAAGTTTATTTGGCAATGCGGTCATTGGCCCTGGGTCAATGGTACATCCAAATTGAAAATTCACGGAATGCAAGGCGTTGTTTGTTCCCGGATTTGAAACACGATCTTCACGACTCACCATCCAAAATTGGTAAGTTTTACTTCCTAACCAATTTTAATGTTTCCTCGCGAACGAAAGTGGACCCACGATATTTCCTATTTCTAGCACCCAGCCCTTCTATTTCCAATTTCCTATATCGAATAAAGAGTCGTAAAAGTGAAAACAATTTAGAGTTTGCCATGAAAGTCAGAATAACGAGAGCAAATCGAGGAATCGATGCAACAACTGAGCAAACTGATCGCTTCGAGAAAATAAAATTTCAAATTACATCCATTCGCTCAAGCATACATAACGTCTGGCTAACGCTGTAATAATCTGCCTTCTTCCTCAACGGTACTTTTTTTTTTAAATTACAGAGCTTCGTCCTTCCACCATCAATTACAGAAAACAAAATAACAGAGAAAAACGTTCGACACAGTAAAAACATTTGCGAAATTTGTAAGGCATTATTTTTATGGGCTACACCAGAATATATTGTAAATGTAATCATTCCAAAGATTTCTTTTTAATTCAGTTGCGTAAGCGTGTCAAGAATTCGGCTTGCGAATTCTTTGAATATCGATTAATCATGAAGAATTTAGCCAGCGAAGCGTTTAGAAAACACCAATTAAAATTGGTATTTATTCAAATTGATTAGGACGATTTTAAACAAAAATAAAAGAATCAATTTTTTAAATAAAACAAAGAAGATTTTACGAAAAAAAGGTAAAAAATGGTAAAAAAGATTTTTAATAAAAAAAATTAATTTTCAAACCATAAAAATGAATTTTTAACCAAGTAGTGGAATTTTCGAACAAAAATATATAACTAATATGTATTTTCACATGAATAGTTGAATTTTCAATAAAAAGCTCATTTTCAACCAAAGAATTGATTTTTCTAATAAAAAATTGAAATTTTCAACAGCAAAAATTAACTTTTAACGAAAAATGTAAGCTTTTAAGCGAAAAAGTCCAATTTTTAACAAAACCGTTTAAATTTCTACCAAAAGATAAATTTGCAACCAAAAAGACGAATTAAAAAAAAAATAGATTTTCAAACAAGAAAAAAACGTTTAAAAAAATTGTTAAATCTGTAACAAAAAAGCTCATTTTCAACCAAAAAGATGATTTTTCTACTAAAATATTTTAAATTTCAACAACAAAAATTAATTTTTAGAAAAACAGTTGAACTTTGAAGCAAAAAAGACAAATTAAAAAAAAAAACAGTTGCAGTTTCTACCAAGAGAGATCAATTTTTAAACCGAAAATACGAACTTTTAAGAAAAAATTTATATTTTCAAACGACAGACTTTTCAGTCGAAGCAGAAGACAACCTTTGTAAAAAATTGTTAAATTTTTAAACAAAAAATACGAATTTTCAAGAAAAAAGTTAAATTTTCAACGAAGCAAATTTTTTTTTAGTCCAGAAATAAAAAAGATCTAAAAAAATTGTAATTTTCTATTAAAGAGTTGAATTTACAACAAAAACTATATTTTTCAATCAAACAGTTGAATTTTATACGAAAATAGTTTAAATTTTAACCCAAAATGACGATTTTTAAACAAAATAGTTGAATTACCTAACAAGAAACACAACTTTTCAACAAAATAAACGAATAATTATCAACAAAAAAATTTAATATTCATCCAAGTAAACGAACTTATCAACCCAATAATTCAATTTTCAACCTGCAAAGATAAATTTTCGATTAAAAATATTACTTTTTAACAAAATAGTGGAAATTTCTACAAAAAGATTTTGCAGTCAAGAAAGAACAAAAATGTCAAACCAAATTGTTAAATTTTAAACCCAAAAAAGAGGAATTTTTGATAAAATAGTTTAATTTTTAGCAAAAAAGTTGATTTTGAATAAAATCAAATTCTATTCAATTCAAAACAAATTCTATCAAAATAGTAAAAATGTTAACACAAAAAGACGATTCTTGAACAAAACAGTTGAATTGTCAAGGAAATAATTAAACTTTCACCAAAGCAGTTGCATTTTTAATCAAATACTTAAATTTTCTAAATACAAATATAAACTTTCAACTAAATTTTCGACAAAAAAGATGACTTTGTAAATAAAGAGTTGAAATTTCTACAAAAAGAGATGAATTTTTAAACCGAAAAGACAAATTTTTAAGAAAAGGTTAAATTTTCGAACAAGACAGATTTTTCAGTCGAGACAGAAGGAAAATTTTTTAAAAATTCTTAAATTTTCAAACCAAAAACACGATTTTTTCAAAATAAAGTTGAATTATAAAACAAAAATTTTTTTAGTCCTAAAATAAAAAAAAAACTCAAAAAAGAGTAATTTTCTATAAAAGAGTAGAATTTTCAACAAAAATTATATTTTTCAGTCAAGCGGTTGAATTTTATACTAAAATAGTTTAAATTTTAACCCAAAACGATGATTTTGAAACTAAACAGTTGAATTACCTAACGAAAAAGATTACTTTTGAAGAAAATAGAGGAAATTTCTACAAAACGATTTTGTATTCAAGAAAGAATAAAAATGTCAAACAAATTGTTAAATTTTAAAACCAAAAAAGAGGCATTTTTGATAAAATAATGTAATTTTTAGCAAAAAATTTAATTTTCAATCAAATCAAATCAAATGAAATTCTATTCAATTCAAACCAAATTCTATGAAAATGATAAAAATTTGAACACATAAAGACGATTTTTGAACAAAACAGTTGATTTACATAACGAAAATGACAAATTTTTAACAAAATAATTAAATTGTCAAGAAAATAATTAAATTTTCACCAAAGCAGTAGCATTTCTAACCAAATACTTCAATTTTCAAAATACAAAGATAAACTTTAAACTAAATTTTTGACAAAAAAGAAGACATTGTAAAAAAATAGTAGAAATTTCTACTGAAAAAGATGAATTTTCAAACACATGGAATTTTATTAATTTGTAATATAAAATATGTCAAGCATTAAAATTACAAACAAAAATGCAATAGATAATAAAAATAACCAAGTTAATATAAAATCACAAAATTAAACTTTTTACAACACTACATCAATTTTCTAAGCATAAATTGAAATTTCATGGCGAATAAACTGAATTTTCATGAAAATTTCATAATCAAAAATCAAAAATGGAAATAAAAGAATTAAAAAGTGAGATTTTCAAAAACTGTTCGAACTTTTTTCAACCATTTTTAAATTATTATTGGCGCTATAAGTAAATAAAAATAAATAAAAAACAGTTGAATAGAACCAAATAGGACGAATTTCCAACAAATAATTAAATTTTTATTAAGTTCTTAAATTTTAAATAAAATACTTACATTTTGAACAAATAGCCAAATTTTTAAGAAAATAATTAAATTTGCAAGAAATTAATTAAATTGTCAAGAAAATAATTAAGTTTTGAGCAAATTAGTGGAATTTTTAACCAAATTTTCGACAAAAAGATGAGTATTTCGCCAAATAATTTGATTTTCAACTAAATAGTACAATTTGATGAATTCTAAACGAAAAATATATTATTAGAACTTTTAACCAAAAATAGTTAGATTTTCTTATTGGTTTCTATTAAAAAAATTTTCATGCAAGTGAAAGCGTAAGAAAAAATTATAAAAAGATTAATAGATAATAAAAATAACAAAATAAATATAAAATAACAAAAATTAAACAATTTTACTGCACATCAATTTTCTACCTAAATTATGTTTAACTAGTTTCACATGTTTTCTATCATAAAAATAATCATCCATTGAAATTTCATGGCGAAAAATTGAATTTTCATGAAAGTTTCAAAATCGACAAAATTTTTCTAGACTACCGATTGAGATTTTCAACAACTGTTCAAAACATTTGATACATTATCAGAACTGATCAAACTTTTCTGAAATCCTTCAAAATCATTCTGAACTTTTTTCAATCATTTTTCATTTATTATTGGCACTATAAATAAAAGAAAAATACATACAGTGAAAAAATGCGCTGGACACGTGACACATTGTTTATACTAAAAAGCCAGCTTAGTAAAACCGGCAAACGTTCATCCAAGAAGCAACGAACATCAATTTCCTAAACATCACTAATTCGAATAAACAGCTTCACTCTCGCATTGCGAAAAATCTGAATAAATTATCAAAAATAATCTCACTTTTTCACTGGGCTTGTAGCAAGCACGAACGTCGACCATGTTGCTCAACAAGTTGTGGGAATCATCTTTTCCCTCCAGGTTGAATTTTTCATGAAATTCGCCTTTGCTCTGAACCATTTCCCAATCTGGAGCCGTATGTCCCATAAATAATTTCTGATTCACCCCAAAATCCCAGAAAAATGATCACTTTTTTAAAACTCGACGCGGTTGGAATTCAGAACGCCTCGGAATTACGACGCAGGACTAATTTATGACTTATAATTTGAGGTTAGAAACAATCGCGAGAATCCGATTTTGATTATTCTTCCATTTGTGTCTTTTTATTCATATTTAAAGAAACTTTTACGCGACGTTTAGAGGAAATGTCAGGCGTAGTGAACCGGCACTTCCTTTGTTTTCGGTGTTGAAGAAATTTATCGATTTTGTCAACAGGGACACAACATGGATGATTTGGTTAAAGTCACGGAAGTCTGATAGCTGAAATGGCGCTAAAAATGAGGAGTCTGATTGGCGGAATGAAATTCGAGTTTTGAAAAGGTTATAGGGACTCGACCAATCAGGGGATTTCTCTCACCCTGTTTCCTGTTTGTCAATTTCGGTGCATCTTTTATTTATTTATTTATTATGTTGTGGAAGAAAAAAATTTAATAGAAGTGCAGTTGGAATGAGGTTGTAAATAATAACTTTTGTGTAGAGATTTTAGTAATTTTTAGTTTGTTTTACGATGGCTAACATTCCTGAAGCGAAGAGAAATTACGGGATTCATGAAGATGGAGGTTATGCCAAAGACTGCACCATAGAGGTAAATTTGTTATTTTTTTATATTTTGTCCGTAAATGTGTCACTTTCTGTTAATTACAGGGATCTATTTATGGGACAGAATGTCAACCTAACTGGAAAACCTGAAATTGTCAGAAAATTTGATTGAAAAAATTTTTTTTCAGCTTTATATTACTGTATTGAACTATTTTTGAAAATTCGTTTTTTTTTGTTAGATGTTCTTTTGGTTGAAAATTAATTTTTTTGCTGAACATTTAATTATTCTATTTTTGCTTGAAAATTTTATCCTTTTTTGTTCAGAATTATTTTTTTCAAATAAGAATGTAATTAGGTGATTGAAATTTAAACTTTCTTGATTAAAAATTAATTTTTTCGATTGACGATCCGTTGTTTTAATTGAAATTTTATCTCTTTTGTTGGAAAATGAGCCATTTTTTTGAAAAGTCGTTATTTTCTATTATCATTCTATTTATGGTTAAAAATTGACCGTTTTTCATTCAAAATTCATATAACTAGTCGAAAATTCGTTCTTTTTTATAGAAAAAAAAAAATCTTCCTTGGATGAAAATTCATCTTTTTGGTTGAGAAATCGCTTTCTTTTTGTTGGAAATTAATTTTTTATCTTGAAATTTAACTTCAATTTTTGGTGGAAAATTGTTCGTTTTTAGTTTAAAATTTGTTCTTTTTATTTGAATATTCATCTTTTTGCTTGCAAATTTTAAAGTTTCTTTACGATTTTTTTTTCTCCAATGAACAGTCTCAATTGAAAAATTGTCTCATCTTAAAAATTCGTGTTTTTATTGTTGATTTAAACTGTTTTTGATTAAAAATATTTTTTTTAGTTTAAAATGTCAACTTCTAGATTTGTCGTTCAGAATTAATTTTTTTTTAAATAGAAATCTAATTACTTGTTTGAAAGTTAAACTTGTTTGTTAAAAATTAATTTTGTTTGTTAAAGCTTTGAAATTTTCATTGAAAATTCATCTTTTTGGTTGAAAAATGAGATTTTTTGTTGAAAATTCGTTTTTTCTTTGGCTAAAAGTTCATTCTTTTATCCTGAAAATGTACCTATTCCAATTGAATGTTTCATAATTTTAGTTAAAAATTCATCTTTTTGGTTAAAAATTAATTTTTCAACTAAACCTGTAACTATTTAATTTTTGGTTGAAAAATGAGCTTTTTTCGGTGAAAATTCATATTTTTTGGTTAAAATTTATCATCTTGATTGAAAATCAATTATTCTAATTAAAGGTTCATTATTTCAGTTGAAATTTTATCTTTTATGTTTAAAATTCAAACAATTCGAGTAGAAAATTCATCGCTTTGTTTGAAAATGTGTCTAACTTTTTTTGTTTAATTTAGAAATTAGTTTTTTTTTCACAGTGTTTATTTTGAACTAAAAATGTAACTATACTAATTTAATATTTCATAATATTAGGTGAAAATTCAAATCTTTGGGTGAAAAATTATCTGTTTTAGGTGAAAATACGTTTTTTTTATAGAAAATTATCCTTTTAGTTGAAAATTCAATTATTCTTGTTAAAGATTCATCATTATAGTTTAAATATCTTCTTTTAGGTTTAAAAATTCAACTATTTCAGTTGATGATTAATTATTTTTGTTGAAAATTCATCACTTCGTTCGAAAATGTTACTATTTTTTAAAATTTGCTTTTATTTTTAATTGAAAATGTAACTATTCTAATTGAATTTTTCATTCTTTTTGTTGAAAATTCATCTGTTTGGTTCAAATTTAATTTTTCCTACTCAAATTTTATCTTTTGAACCTTTGGCTGACAATTTATCATTTTTAGTCAAAAATTCATCTTTTTTATTGAAAATTCATAGTTTGATTGATCTTTTTTAGTTCAAAATTTAACTTTTTGTTAAATTATCTACCAATCTGTTGAAATTTCAAGCCAAAAAGACGATTTTTCTATAAAAAAAAGTGACTTGGACCCAACAATATGAATTTTTAACAAAAAAGCTCATTTTTAACAAATAATTGCATTTTCAACCAAATATTTGAATTTGTAAACCGAAAATGAGTAGTGTCAACAAAAAAGTTAATTTTTAACCATATATTTCAATGTCTTACCAAATTATTTAATTTTAAACCCAAAGACACATTTTCTATGAAAAATTTTTATTTTCTACAAAACATTTGAAACAGTAAGCAAAAAAAAAACGAATTTTCCAAAAAGAAGTTTTATATTTATCAAAAAAATAAAATAAAATGACCAAAAAACATCAATTTTAAATTAAAAACTTCCATTTTTTACCAAAAAAACAGAACAAATTTTTAAGAAAAGAAATGCATCATCTACCAAGCAGAATTTTTCAGTCGAGAAAGAAATTCAATTAAATTATTTAGTTTTCAAGCTAAAAAAAATTCTACAAAAAAAGTGGACATTTTTATCAAAAAGTTGATTTGTCAAACAAGTAAGATCTTTCAGTCAATTAAGACAAAAAATTGCGAACCAGATTATTGAATTTTTAAGCCAAAAAGACGATTTTTACACAGAAGAGTGGAATCTGTAACGCGAAAATTTGAATTTTTTTAACAAGACAATTAATTTTTAATCCAATAATAGAATTTTCAACACAATAGTAGAATCTTTATCCAAAACAGCTTAATTTTTAACCAAAGAGTGGCATTTTGAACCAAGAAAGATTAAATTTCTACCAAACGAGATGAATTTTCAAACAAGAAAGATTTTTCAGCCAAAGGAGAAAAAAATAAAATAAATTGTTCAAAAAGTGTTGAAATGTCAAGCCAAAAAGATGAATTTTTCTAAAAATTCAGCTGAATTTTTAACCCGAAAAAATATGCATTTTCAATAAAGAAAGTTAATTTTCAACGAAATAGTTCAATTTTTAAAAAAACAAAAGTTCAAAAAATCAGTGGAATTTTCAACCAAACAGGATCTCTTCTAAAAAATGGTTGAATAAAATTTGCAAGAAAAAAATGTATCTGTCAAAGAATAGCATTTTTACTAAAAAAGATTAATTCTAAACAAAAACTGTAATGAGAGACTGTTCAACGAAAAAAAAATTAATTTTCAATCAAAAATAATTGGGTTTTCTGACAGAAGATTAATTTTTTAAAATAAGAATTGAAATTTATTTTTAGTTCCTTTAAAATATATTTGTTTATTTTTCGCTCTTTTTACAGAATGCAATGCTAAAAAAAAAATTGCAGCTGAAAACGGAAGCTGTGATGGTTCTTAGTCAAGAACTAGATCAATGTAGAACTCAACGTGATCAGTACAAATTAATGGCAGAACAAATTCAGGAAAGATTAGTCCACTTGAGGAAACAGACAAACGAGTCCTTAGAATCAAATAGGCAAGTGCCATTTTCTGATCCTAAAAATTAACGAAAATAATCATTCTGGCTAATTTTTTTGGTGAATTTATTTAGGGTTCATCAAAAAAAAAAAAAAAAAAAACGTTAGATGATTTAGTAGTTGAATTTTTAACGAAAAAAGATGAATTCTCAAGAAAAAATGTGACGCTTGATATTTTAACCAAGAAATGATTTGATTAACTTTTATTTTATATTTTTTAACTTTAAATTTGTACCCGGAAATATAAATGTTCAACAAAAAAGTTAACTTTCAATCAATCTTTCGAATTTTCAACAAAGTAGCTACATTTTCAGTTAAAGAAAAACATTGTACCAAATGAAAAATGAATTTTCAAATAAAATGATGAATTTTTGATAATATAAATTAAAAAATTGATATTTCAACAAGAATTATTTATTAAAAAATAAAAAAAACAGTTAGATTTAATCAATGAGAACTATTTTTTAACAAAATTATTAAGTCCTCAACTAAAACAGAATAATTTTCAACAAAAAAAAATTGGTTTTCTAACTAAAAAAGATAACTTTTTAACAAAATATGTGAAATCTCAAAAAAAAATTTCAAAGATATTTTAACAAAAAAAGATTGCAATCAAAAAAAGTTATATTTAACCAACAAAATACTTGAATCATTAAATAAAATAGGTTTTTTTTTTGACTAAAAAAAATGATGTCCTATCAATAAAGATAATTTTTCAACAAAATGCGTGAATTCTCAACAAAAAGTGTTATAGTTGATCTTTCAATAAAAAGAGATTTAAATAAAACATAAAAAACAGTTATATTTAACCAAGACAATACTTGAATCCTCGGCTAAAACAAATTAATATTCAACCAAAAATTGCATTTTTTTCTAAATATGATTTTCTACAAAAAAATACTAATTTTCAACAAAATAGATCAATTTTTAACTAAATAGTTAGTTTTTCTACTAAATTATAGAATTTTCGAAATATACGATTTTTATACACAACATTTTTATTTTCGACAAATAAGTTAACTTTTAATCGAAACAGAGTACTTTTTAAACAGGCAGTTGCATTTTTAAACGATTTTTTTACATAATAGATCAACGAAAGAAATGGAGCTTTAATTATAAAATGAATTTTCACAAAAGTAAAAATTTTCAAGAAAATAAAGGAATTTGCAAACTGAAAATGTTTATATTTAAACCAATAATGGGATATTTATGTAAATTTTCGGTTAAAAAAAACGATTTTCAAGCTAAAAGGATAAAATACATTTTTACGAAAGTAGTTCAACTTTCAATCAAGCAGTTAAATTTTTAATTAATAATATTAATTTTCCACCGATAAAGCTGAGTTTACAATAAAATCCATAAATTTTCAAACAAAGTTTTGATTTTTCTAGTAAAAACAATCAATTTTGAACGATGAATGCAATAGTTATATTTTTGATTAAGAAAATTAATTTTCAAACAAAAAAGATAAAGTTTTCAACAAAATAGTTGAATCTTTAAACAATAAAATTAATTTTTAACAACATAGTTCAATTTTCAACCAAGTACTTGAATTCTCAACCAAAAAGATGAATTCTTAATTGAAAACTTAATAGTTGAATTTGACTAAAAACGAATTTTTAACAAAAAATTAATCGTCAACCAAGTAGTTAATTAAGTTATATTTTCAACACAGAAATTTGAAATTTTTACTAAAAAAAATTACTGTCTACCAAAAGATGAATTTTCAATCCAAAAGCACGGGTTTTCTATCCAAAAAGACGAATTACCAATAAAAGGTTTTAAATTTTCGACCAGAAGAGATGATCTTTTAACAAAATATTTGAATTTTCAACAAAATAATGAAATTTTCTACCAAATATTAAAATTTTCAAACAAAAAAGATTATTTCTGAACCAAAAATATAATAGAACACTTTTCAATTTAAAAAAAAACTATCTTTGAACCAAAAAAGATGATTTTTTGCCAAAAACTGAATTTTCATTCCAAAATGATGGAATTTCTATTAAAATTGAATGAATTTTTGACCAAAAGAGAGATAAATTCTGAACCAAAAATTTTATATTAAACTTTCCAAATAAAAAAAAAAGTAACTTTCAATTAAAAAATTAATGTTCAACCAAAAAAGATGCCTAGCCCAAAAAATCGGAAAGATCCTGAAAGGAAATTTCTGATAGATTCTGAAACAGTCGAAAGAATATTCTTTTCAGATTTTATCAGAATCTTTCGGAAATCTGCATCCGAATTTTTCAGTTTCTTTCCGAAAATTTGTCCCAATATAATTATATCAAATCTTATCAGAAGTTTCCCATTTTCTTTTTATCAGATGTTATCAGAAATGATTAATTATTAATAATAACTAATAATATTATAAATAATATGTGTCATGTTGTTATTCCAATTATTATTATTGCACAATTAATAATAATAATTTGAACAAATCCAATGATTGCTTAAATGAGGCTTCAAAAATAATTCCTTTTATCCAAAAATTGTTAGCTAACTTACTGTCAAAATTATTAAATAGTTATAATTTTTTTAAAATTATTTAATTATTAAATTTCGAAATTTGTGAATAAATTCCTTAAATTTTATGTAATTTTTTAATTGTTTTAACTCCTTGAATGCTATGAAATTGCTGAATTTAATGAATTTCTCAAATAATATGAATTCCTTGAATTCTTTGACTTACATGAATTCCTTAAATTCTATGAATTCCGTAAATTTTCGAAATTCTTTAAATTTTCTTAATTCTATGAAATTTATTAATTCTATTAGTTTCATGAATTCTATGAAATTACTGAATTTAATTAATTTATCTAATTTTCTGAATTCCTTGAATTCTTTGACTTACAGAATTCCTTAAATTTTCTGAATTCTATGAATTCTTTAAATTTTCTGAATTATATGAAATTTATCAATTCTATTAGTTTTATGAATTCTGTGAAATTTCTGAATGTAATTAATTTCTCAAATTCTATGAATTCCTTGAATTTCTACAATTCAATTAATTTCTGGAATTCTATGAATTCCTTGAATTCTTTGACTTACATGAATTCCTTAAATTCTATGAATTCTTTAAATTTTCTGAATTCTGTGAAATTTACCAATTCTATTAGTTTCAGGAATTCTATGAAATTGCTGAATTGAATTAATTTCTCAAATTCTATGAATTCCTTAAATTTTGGAAATTCTATGAATTCTTTAAATTTTCTGAATTCTGTGAAATTTATCAATTCTATTAGTTTCATGATTTCTGTGAAATTTCTGAACGTAATTAATTTCTCAAATTTTGTGAATTCCTTGAATTATTTGACTCACATGAATTCCTTAAATTCTATGAATTCCTTAAATTTTGGGAATTCTATGAAGTCTTTAAATTTTCTGACTTCTATGAAATTTATCAATTCTATTAGTTTCATGAATTCTATGAAATTGCTGAATTTAATTAATTTCTCAAATTCTATGAATTTCTTGAATTATTTGACACATATGAATTCCTTAAATTTTGGAAATTCTATGAATTCTTTAAATTGATTAGTTTCATGAATTCTATGAAATTGCTGAATTTAATTAATTTCTGAAATTCTATGCATTCCTTGAATTATTTGACTCACATGAATTCCTTAAATTCTATGAATTCCTTAAATTTTGGGAATTCTATGAAGTCTTTAAATTTTCTGACTTCTATGAAATTGATCAATTCTATTAGTTTCATGAATTCTATGAAATTGCTGAATTTAATTAATTTCTCAAATTCTATGAATTTCTTGAATTATTTGACTCATATGAATTCCTTAAATTTTGGAAATTCTATGAATTCTTTAAATTGATTAGTTTCATGAATTCTATGAAATTGCTGAATTTAATTAATTTCTGAAATTCTATGCATTCCTTGAATTCTTTGACTTACATGAATTCCTTAAATTCTATGAATTCTTTAAATTTTCTGAATTCTGTGAAATTTATCAATTCTATTAGTTTCATGAATTCTATGAAATTGCTGAATTTAATTAATTTCACAAATTCTATGAATTCCTTGAATTATTTGACTTACATGAATTCCTTAAATTCTATGAATTCCTTAAATTTTGGAAATTCTATGAATTCTTTAAATTTTCTGAATTCTGTGAAATTTATCAATTCTATTAGTTTCATGAATTCCATGAAATTTCTGAATTTAATTAATTTTTCAATTTCTATGAATTCCTTGAATTATTTGACTCACATGCATTCCTTAAATTCTATGAATTCTTTAAATTTTCTGAATTCTGTGATATTTATCAATTCTATTAGTTTCATGAATTCTATGAAATTGCTGAATTTAATTAATTTCTCAAATTCTATGAAGTCCTTGAATTCTTCGACTTAAATGAACTCCTTAAATGCTATGTATTCTTTAAATTTTCTGAATTCTATAGATTTTATCAATTTTATTAGTTTTAGGAATTCTGTGAAATTTCTGAATGTAATTAATTTCTCAAATTCTATGAATTCCTTGAATTATTTGACTTACAGAATTCCTCAAATTTTCGGAATTCTATGAATTTTTTAATTTTCTGAATTCTATGAAATTTATCAATTCTATTAGTTTCGTGAATTCTATGAAATTTCTGAATTTAATTAATTTCTCAAATTCTATGAATTCCTTGAATTCTTTGACTTACATGAATTCCTTAAATTTTCTGAATTCTATGAATTCCTTAAATTTTCTGAATTCTATGTATTCTTTAAATTTTCTGAATTCTATGAAATTTATCAATTCTATTAGTTTCATGAATTCCATGAAATGTCTGAATTCTATTAATTTAATAAATGAATTTAATGCTATTAATTGCTTAAATTCTGTGATTTTCTTGAATTCTTGGAATTTCTTTAAATCAATTGAATTCTATGAATTTATAGAATTTGATGAATTTATTGAATTTTGTGAATTACTTAATTTTATGAATTCATTTAATTCTATGAACTTATAAATAACATATATTATTTTGTTTTTGCAAAGTATTGTTGATAAAAAATTAATAAGAATAATTTGAACAAACAAAACGAATTTTTTAAACAAGGTTTAAATATAATTCCTTTTATCCAAAACTTTTTTACGATCTTACTATCAAAATGAATAAACAGTTATGATTTTGAAAAAATTATTCAATTAATAAAATTATTAAACAGCGAAATTTATTAAATGAATAATTTTTTACTTTCTGAGCCTTCAATATATTTTTAGTTTAAAAGTTTATTTACAATTACATAATAATTACATATCAAGTTAAATTAAAAAAAAAATTTAATTTTTATCCAAATAGTAGAATTTTTAACCAAAGAGATTATTTCTGAATCAGAAAAATATGATACTAGACTTTAGGAATTAAAAAAAATGAAATTTCTTCAATAATAGATGAATTTTCCTCATAAAAAATACATTTTCTATTCTAAAAGACGAATTTTCAAGAACAAAATTTAATTTTCGACCAAAAAATATGAAATTTTAATTTACTTGAATTTTAAACAAAATAAGGAAATTTTCTACGAAATAGTAGAATTTTTAAAGAAAAGAGATTCATTTTAAACGAAAAATTTGATACTAAAGTTTTCAAATAAAAAGTTAACTTTCAATAAAATAGATAAATTTTCAACTAAGAAAAATGTCTTTTTAAAAAAATAGTTCAATTTTAAATTTAAAAAATTGAATTTTCATCAAAATGGTAAATATTTGACCAAAGAGATGATTTCTGTATCAGAAATATGATACTAGACTTTAAAAATTAAGGAAAATGGCCTTTTAACACTAGAAGATGAATTTTCAAAAAACAAGAAAAAATAATTTTCTACAAAAAAACTAGTTTTCAAGGAAAAAGTTCAATTTTCTACCAAAAGAATTGACATTTAAAATAAAATACTTTAATTTTCTACAATATAATGAAATTTTCCACCAAACAGTAAAATTTTTAATGAAACGAAATTATTTCTGAACCAAAAATATAATAGTACACTTTTCAATTCAAAAAAATTAATTTTGAACCAACAAAAGTGGTTTTTTTTTTTGACAAAAACTGAATTTTCATTCCAAAATGAGGGGTTTTTTATTCAAAGATTCTAATTTTTAACATAACAGTTGAATTTTCGAACAAAAAAGATGACCTTTAAAAAAAAATCAGTTGAATTTTTGAACAAAATAATAAAATTGTCCACCAAATAGTAAACTTTTTAACCAAAAGAAAGATGATTTCTGAACTAATAATTTTATAGCAAACTTTTCTAATAGAAAAATTAACTTTCAATAAAAAAATTATGGTTCAACCCAAAACGATGACTTTTTAAGAAAATGGTTGAATTTTGATCAAAATAATTGAAATTTTTATCCAAATAGTAAAATTTTTAGCCAAAGATATGATTGCTGGATTAGAAATATGATGGTAGACTTTACAAATTAAAAAGAATAAAATTTCTTTAATCAAAGATTAATTTTCCACCAAAAGAATGAAATTTCTATAAAAAATGCGAATTTTCAAGAAAAAAGTCAAATTTTCGACCGAAAAATATGACATTTTAATAAAATACTTGAATTTTCAACAAAATAATGAAATCTTTCTTTTAATAATAGGATTTTTAAAGGAAAGAGATTATTTCTGAACTAAAAATTTGATATTTAACCTTTTAAATAAAAAGTTAACTTTCAATAAAAAATATGAATATGATACTAGACTTTACAACTTAAAAAGAATAAACTTTTAACAATAAAAGATGAATTTTCAACCAAAAAATGAATTTTCTATTAAAAACATGAATTTTCGACCAAAAAAGTTGAAATTAAAAATAAAATACTTTAATTTTCTACAAAATAATGAAAATTTCTACTTAATAGTAGAATTTTTGTACAAAGTATTTTATTTTAAATTTTAACTTTTTTCGTCGAAAATTCAACTTTTCCCTTGAAAATTGATTTTTTTCATAGAAAATTAATTTTTTTTTGACAATTCATGTTTTATTATTAAAAGTTTATTCTTTTTAAGTTGTAAAGTCTAGTATTATATTTCGGATCCAGAAATCATATCTTTGTTAACAATTCTACTATTTTGACGAAAATTCCCTTGTTTTGTTTAAAATTCAACCATTTTTTAAAAAGTAGTTGGTAATTCATCTTTTTTATTGAAAGTTAACTTTTTGTTTGAAAAGTCAAGTATCAAATTTTCTGTTCAGAATTAATCTCTTTCATTTAAAATTTTCACTGTTTGGTGGAAAATTTCATTATTTTATTGAAAATTCTAGTATTTTATTAAAATGTTATATTTTTCGATCAAAAATTCAACTTTTTTCTTGAAAATCCGCATTTTGGATAGAAAATTCAAAATTTTTGTGGAAAATTCATCTTTTATTGAAAAAATCATCTCTTTGGTTAAAAATTCAAGTAATTTGTTCAAAATTCAACCATTTTCTTAAAAAGTCATATTTTTTGGTTGAACATTAATTTTTTTATTGTAAGTTAATTTTTATATTTAAAAAGTTAGCTATAAAATTATTGATTAAAAAATCATCTTTCTTTTGGTCAAAAAGCTTACTATTTGGTGGACAATTTTATTATTTTACTCAAAAATTAAACTGATTTTTTTTAAAAGGTCATCTTTTTCTTCGAAAAATCAACTGTTTTGTTAAAAATTAGAATTTTTGCATAGAAAATCCGTCATTTATTATTGAAAGTTCAGTTTTTATCAAAAAAATAATCTTTTCTGGTTCAAAGTTAATTTTAAAAAATTGAGAAGTGTACTGTTATATTCTTGGTTCAGAATTAATATGTTTTAATTTTCTACAAGATAATGAAATTTTCCACTAAATATTAAAATTTGTAAACAAAATATATTAATTCTGAACCAGAAATGTTATAGTAATCTTTTTAAATAAAAAGAATGGACTTTTTACCAAAAAATATCAATTTTCAACAACAATAGATGACTTTTTAATAAAATTGTTAAATTTTTAACTAAATTTTCAACCCTAAAAAGGAAAGTTCTTTAAAAACAGGGGAAAAAGGGGAATTCTTTTAAAAAAGAGACAAAAAAGGGGACAGGGGAAAGAGATGTTAGTTGTAAAATAAAATGACTAATTTTAACTTTTTCAAGCATTTCAAACAATTATTATTCACATTTATATTTTTCATATGTTTGTCAAAAATGGTGACAAAACCTGACAGTGTGACATAGTTTTTGAGCGGCTCCTGATGAAGCTGGTAAAATTGATACCAATTTGATTTAAAAAATAGTTTTAGGACATTAGATTCCTTAATGGAAACCAGGGAACAAAATAAATGTCTCCGATTACAAGTAGAAACTTTGCGGCAAAAATTGATGGATTCTCAAACCGACATCAAAATTCTTCGAAAAAATCGGACATTTACTGAACAAAAGGACGCTCATCTCGCACCAGATGCGCATCAAAGAGAGGAACTGATTGAACAACTCGAGAAATTAAATGTCAAAGTAATTCCAATCAGAAGTTTTGTTATAAAAAATCCATGAATTTAATTCTATTCAACTATTTTTATAGAAATTATTTCATTTTTAGTGCGGCCAATTACAAACAGATCTGCAGTCAGTTTTAGATGAAAAGCACGAACTAGAAATAGAGCGAGATGCCTTTAAATGTAAAGCTCATCGTTTGAATCACGAACTTTCAAAAGCCCTGAGTGCTTCAAAACCGGTCGATGTTGATTCGCTTATCAATGAAAATCGGTACGTAAAATTAATTAATTCATTAAATCTCATTAAATAAAATCTTGTGTTGTTATAAATATTTTTGAATTGTCTTTAATTCTTTTCAAATATTTAAGAGTATTTTTAAATATTCCCAGAAGTTTTTAATAGATTTTTTACAATTTGAAGAAATTTTAAAGATTTTATAGGGTATTTAAAATAAATTGTAAGGCATTTTCAGGGCTTTTAATTTGAAATGTTTTAGGGAACTTATAAACATTTCAAGGAATTATTTATCATAGAATTTTGGAAGATGTGGAACGATTTTACAGGATCTATGAGGTTTTAAGACATTTTAAAAGATTTCACGTAATTTTATCAGGTTTTCGAGGATTTTTTCACGATAATTGAGTTATTTTACTACTTTGTAGTATTTCAAAGGAATGTAAATATTTTAGAGAATTTAAAGAGCTTCTAAGGAATTTATTATTTAATTCCTTAATATGAGGGGATTTTAAAGCGTTTGAAATATTTTAAGATGAAGAATTTTCTAGAATTTTGGCACATGTGGACTGATTTTACAGGATTTCATAGGGTTTTATCATATTTTCGAAGATTTCAGTGATTTTAAGGTATTTTCATACATTTTTCAGGACTTTAGGAAATATCGTAATAAAATTTAAAGGGATTTCATAACATTTCAGTGGATTTTAAGGTATTTATTCACGAGAATTGGGCTATT
>NC_046664.1:17263947-17301591 GCF_010883055.1 Belonocnema kinseyi | reverse complement strand
TTGAGTTATTTTACCATTTTGTAGGATTTCAAAGTATTATAAATATTTTAGGGAATTTAAAAAGATTGTAAGGAATTTGTTATTAAATTCCTTAATATGAGGAGATTTTAAAGCGTTTAAAATATTTTAGGATAAAGAATTTTCTAGAATTTTAAAAGATATTGGCCGATTTTACAGGATTTCATAGAATTTTATCATATTTCCGAGGATTTCAATGATTTTGGTATTTTAAACGTCCTAAGATATTTTAATACATTTTTCTGGAGTTTAAGAAATATCATCATAAAATTTGAAAGGATTTTATAATATTTTAGTGTACTTTAAGGAATTTATTCACGAGAATTGAGGTATCTTACTATTTTATAGAATTTCAAAGGGTTTAAAATATTTTAGGGAATTTAAAATGATTTTAAGGAATTTTTGATTAATTTCATTAATATGAGGGGATTTCAAAGCGTTTAAAATATTGTAGGATAAAGAATTTTCTAGAATTTCCGAACATATGGAACGATTTTACAGGATTTATAATTTTTAATGATTTTTTAAAAAGATTTTACAGGATTTTATCATATTTCCGAGGATTTCAATGATTTTAAGGGATTTTAAAGGTCTTAAGGTGTTTTAATACATTTTCCAAGATTTTAGGAAATATCATAGGATTTCAAAGGATTTAAAATATTTGAGGGAATTTAAAAAGATTCTAAGGATTTTTAAAAATTAATTTCATTAATATGAATGGATTTCGAAGCGTTTGAAACATTTTAATATAAAGAATTTTCTGCAATTTCGGAATATATGTACCGATTTTACAGGATTTCAGAGGATTTTATAATATTTCCGAGGATTTCAATGATTTTACGGGATTTTAAAGGCCTCCAGGAATTTCATACACTTTCCAGTAATTCAGGAAATATCATCATGGAATTTCATGGGATTTTATAATATTTTAGTGGATTTTAAGGAATTTATTCACGAGCATTGAGGCATTTTACTATTTTGTAGGATTTCAAAGCTGTTGAAATATGTTTTAGGATAAAGAATTTTCTAGAATTTCGGAAGATATGGAACATTTTTACAGGATTTCACAGGATTTTATCATATTTTCGAGGATTTCAATGATTTTAATGTTTTTGTTTTTTAATTTCTCAACAATTTTAAATATTTTAGAGAATTTAAAAAGATTCTGAGGAATTTTTTTATCAAATTCCTTAATATAAGGGGATTTGAAAGCTTTTGAAATATTTCAAGATAAAGAATTTTCTAGAATTTCGAAAGATATTGAACGATTTTACAGGATCCATAAGTTTTTATGATATTTTAAAAGATTTCACAAGATCTTATAATATTTCCGAGGATTTTAAAGGCCTTAAGGTATCTTAATACATTTTCCAGTATTTCAGGAAATATCATGATACATAAGTTCATGTGATTTTATTGTATTTTGTGGATTTTAAGGAATTTATTCACGAGAAGTAAGGTATTTTGTAGGATTTTAAAGGATTTGAAATTTTTTACGGAATTTAAAAAGATTCTAAGGAATTTTTTTATTAAATTCCTTAATATGAGGGGATTTTAAAGAGTTTGAAATATTTTAGGAAAAAGAATTTTCAAGAATTTTTCAAAGATATGGAACGAATTTACAGAATCTATAAGTTTTTGTTATATTTTAAAAGATTTTACTGGATTTTATAATATTTCCGAGGATTTCAATTTTCATAAGGTTTTTTTTTTTAAGCTTTCAAGGTATTTTAATAAATTTTCTAGGATTTCAGGAAATATCACCAGATTTCATGTAAATTCACGAAACTTAATAATAGTTCAGTTGGTTTTAAAGAATTTATTTTAAAAACTAAGATATTTCTTAAGATTTCAAACATTTGAAGAGATTTAAAATTATTTTTTAGAACTAATCTCGAATTCTTTTAAATTAATTTAATTTTAATGGATTTTGTTGACTTTATTAAAGTTTTTATTTAAATGATCGTGTGAATCAATTGAAAAAATGATCAAAGGATTAACAATATTTTAGGGTATTTTTTCAAGTATCTTGGCATTTTACAGACCATTAAACAATTTTAAAAGATTTTGAAATATTTTATGTTACATAAAAATATCTTAAGAAATCTAAACAATTTCAAGAGTTTTCCAGTATCTATAAGGTTTTAGATATTTTCAAAGATTTCCAAGGATTTCAAAAAATCTTATCAGATTTTATTTAGTTTTGTGGGATTTTATAATATTTTAATGGATTTCAAAAAATGTATTCATGCACAGTGAGAAATTTCGTAGCTTTTAAAACATTTTAAGAGATTTTCTACTCAATTCAATCGATTTTTAAAAAGTTTTTGTTTGATTCATCTTGAAGACTTTAAAACTCACCTTATATTCTTATGAAATTTATCAAATTCTTTTACATTTTTCTAAAATCATTTCAAACTTACTCCATTCAATGATTTTTTCATATTTTTTAATTGTTTTAAATTCTCTTGATTGTTTTTTTAATTTGAGTTTCTATGAATTTCTACGAATTCTTCTCGTTTCACTTAAGTTCCTGTAAATTCACTCAAATATTACTGAAATCAATGGATTTTTTCGATTTAAAAAAATCTGTCCAATTCTTTTGAATTTTACTTAAATTGTTTTTTAGTCATTAGACACTTTTTTATAAGAAATTAGTATAGGGTTTCAAATATTTGAAGAGATTTGACATTATTTTTTGTAATTCACTCTGAATTCTGATTAATTTAGCCTGAATTCTTTTCAGTCATTTGGAATTCTCCTGAACTTTTTTAATTCACTTGAATTTTTCTAAATTTACTCAAGTCTACTTAAATTCAATGGATTTTTATGAATTTTTAAAGGCTTTTATTTAATTGAAGCCTATTAACTTCACCTTGAATTCTTATGCATTTCATCAAATTCTTTTGAATTCCTTTGAATTTTTCTAAGCTCATTTCAAAGTTGCGGAAATCAATGGAATTTTTCTGAACAAAAAAAATTTTCCAATAAATTTAAATTCTTTCAAATTCAATATAATTCATTTTCTACTTTATTTTAGAGAAATAAATAATACATTTTTTCTGCAGATACTTGCAAGAGAGGTTGCAACATTTACTTGAAGAAAAAGAACTTGCGAGGCAATCCTTATCGAAATATAAGGTTGATACTTATTATAGTTTTACTTTTTTCTCTTGGGACAGTGGTGACGATTTTGATTTTTTTTAGGGCATGCTGGATAGTAAAAGATTGAAAGGAACGATAAAACTTGGAGGAAATTCGGCTGCTGGAACTGTAATGACTCACAAGCAAGGTAAAAACATGAATATTTAAGAATTTTTTTTAATTGAGTTCTAAATAATTTGCCTCAATTTCTTAAACGAACTCTTTTCATTTACATTAAAAAAAGAATGAATTTCTTTTCAGCGATTTTAGAAATCTATTAACTTCGGATTATTATTTTTTCCTTTTTTTTTGAAAAATGTAATAATTTAAATAGATTGGTTCAGAATGAAAAAAAAATAAATAAAAATTCATTCAATTTTTACCCTGTTTTCCAGAAACTTCCCCTTTTTCTCGTTTTTTTGTGCTTAAACTCAAACTGAATTAGTAGAACTCAGTAAGAAAATCCAATTATTTGTGGTTTACAAGTTTTTTTATTTATTTTTTTTATTTAAAGTTTTAACTAGTATAAAAAGCAAATTTATTTTTCTTTCAAGAAAATGAAAAAGCTGGGATTTGAACATATCTCCATAATTTATATTATTTGATTAAAAAACGAATTATTTTATTGAAAAGTCATATTTCTTACTTGAAAATTTATATTTTTTGAGTAAAAAATTTAACTATTTTTTTTAGAAAATTCGCCCTTCTGGATTGAAACTTAAACTTATGGTGGAAAATTTATTTTTTTCGTTGAAAGTTAATGATTTTCAAATGAAAAGTGTATTATTATATTTTTTGGTCCAGAATTCGTTTTTTTTTCTCGTAAATTCAACCGTTTTGTTGAAAATTTGGCACTAGAAATAAAAATTCTTCCTTCTAGATTACTAAATCATCTTGTGGTAGAAAATTAATATTTTTGGTTGATAATTAATTATTTTAAAATGAAAAGTCTAGTATTATATTGATTGTTCAGATTTCATCTCTTTTGGTTAAAAATTTAATTATTTTGTTAAAAATTCAACGGTTTTGTTTTAAAAAAGTCATCTTTTTGGTCGAAAATTAAATTGTTTTGTTGATCATTCGTTTTTTTGGGTAAAAAATTCGACCATTTGGAATGAAAATTCATCCTTTTTTATTGAAAATTCATCTTTCTTGGTTGAACATAATTCTGTTTAATTTAAAAAGTCTACGAATATATTTCTTATTCAGAATTCATCTATTTTGTTTGAAGATTGAATTATATTGTTGAAAATTTAATTACTTTGTAGAAAATTGAACTATTTTTTTAAAAACTATCATTTTTCGAAAATTAAATTGTTTTTTTGAACAATCATCTTTGTGGATAGAAATTTTGTCCATCTGGAATGAAATTTCATCCTTCTGAATTGGAAATTCATCTTTCTTAGTTAAAAAATAATTATATTAAATTCTTTAAAATCTACCAATATATTCTTCGTTCAGAATTCATCTCTTTTGGTTGAAAATTTAATTATTTTCTTAAAAATTCCTCTTTTTGGCTTGAAATTTGAAAAATTGGTTGAAAAGGAACTTATTTTTGTTGAAAATCCATATTTTTGGGTTTAAAATTCAATGAATTACTAAAAAAATTTAACTTTTTGGGTAAAAAAATTAAATATTTGGCTGAAATGTTCTTTTTTATTGGAATTTTTTTTGTTCATGTTGAAAATTTGGCTGAATTTTTTTCTCCTGGTAGAAAATTTAAGTATTTGTTTGAAAATTCAACTGTTTTATAAAAAAATTCTTCTTTTTGGGTTGAAAGTTTAATTGTTATATGGAAACTTCGCCTTTTTGGCCTGAAAATTTCACAATTTGTCGTTCTGAATTAATAAATCATCTCTTATTTTAAATTGAAATATTTTTTGGATGAAGTTATTAAGTTTCGTGAAAATACATCTTTTTAAGTTCAAAATTCAACTGTTTTAAACAAATTCTTTATTTTGCCTTGAAATTTGAAAAATTAGGTTGAAAATTAACTTTTTTTCTTGTTGAAAATTCATATTTTTTGTTCCAAATTCAACGATTTTGTAAAAAATTTAACTTTTTGGGTAAAAAAATTAAATACTTGGTTAAAATAAACTTTTTTATTGAAATTTTTTTGTTCAGGTTGAAAATTTTGCTGGATTTTTTCTCCTAACTAAAAATTTAACTATTTGGTTGGAAATTCAACTGTTTTATAAAAAAAATCGTCTTTTTGGGTTGAAAATTTAACTAGCTGTTTAAAAATGATCTTGTTTTGTAAAAAATCCATGTTTTCGTGTTGAACGTATACATTTTTTGTTTTAACAGTCATCTTTCTACATTTAAAATTGATTTATTTTAATAAAAATTCAAATTTTTGTTGAGAATTCGTTTCTTTTGATTAAGAGTTTAACTATTTGGTTAAAAAATTATCCTTTTTACTTGAAAATTAAGTTGTTTGTTAAAAGTTCATATTTTCGGGTTTAAAACTCAACATTAAAAATTTTTTTCAAGTTGAGCTGTTGCTTCAACAAGGTCCAAACATACCGCCTCAAAAAGCTTCAGCTGCGATATCAGACCTTCATTGCCTTTCTGCTGCTTTGCTAGAAGCTTTGAATGACAAAACTCTAGCCTTAGCTCATCAGAAAAAAGCAAACAAGTAAGTATAATTTCTGCAATAAAACTTTCAGAAATATAGTGGTTAATTATTTTTAAATTTATGTGAATGAATTCCGTATAATTCAAAATTTTCATTTTTCTTTAACGTCCAACATTCAAATTTAAATACTAAATTTTTGAGTATTCAAAAAAAATGTCTTCATTTAGATTAAAAAAATTTCAATTTAAAAAAAGAGAGAGAGAAAAAGAGACAAACTCCAAATCGCCTTCCTTCTTCTCGTCCTTTCTATTTTTTTAAATCTCAATCAACATTTTTTTTGTCCGAGAATTTTTCTAATTAAAAGAAATAAAATCTGCCCAACTTTGATTTCAACCGTTTTTTAAATAATTAGTTAAAGTGTTATTTTTTTCAATTATGATATTCAGTTTGTAAATGACTTAATATTTAGAAATATCTCACTTTCCGTATAAAATCATTAATTATAAATTATATATTCAAAAATAAACAAAAAGACTAAACTTTGAACGTTACAATTTTAATTTTTCTATTTAAAAACATTTAATTTCTACGTCAAATTATTGAATTTTGATGTATAAATAACAATTGATCACCTATTATTTTTAGAAAAAATTCAAGTGAGTTAAAGATTTATTTAGAAATTTTTAAAAAATCGATAAAAAATTTGAATAGATTCCAAATAATTTAAACAAAGTATTTATGTGTGACGACAAATTCCGGCTATTCGTGCTAAAATTTCGATGCAAATAGCCCACCGCCCGATTAAAAAAAAAATAGATTTTGGCAGATTTCGAAGAAGAAAAAAGTTAGAAGCTTTTTAGGAATTTTGAAATGCTTCGGAAGAATAGACAAAATTTCCTTAAGATTCCTATGAAAATAAAAAATTATTTGTTATTTTTTAAAGTTAAATTTTAGTGAATATTTAAAAAGATTTTGAAAAATTTACAAAATTATCGAAAATTAATGTTAAAGCTTTTAGGGATTTTTTTTTAATTTTGCAGAATTTAAAAAAAATTTGTAGCAAAAATTTTAGGATGTTATAGTTTTACACCAGAATTGGGTATTTTTAATCGAAAATTATTAGATTTCAAAGGTTAAAAAATTTAAACAAATTGCGTTTACCGATTTATTTATTAAATTTAATTATTTATTTATAAAAATCATATGTGTGAATTCTGAAGTTAGAACATTATTAGCATTTTTTAACGACAATCAACATTTTAAAAAAAAAATCATTAAGTTTTAAAAGTTCATAATTTTTTAGCAATTTTGGGTGGCGTTATAATTTATTTAGAACTAATTTTTGGTTTAAAATGCTATGGCGTTTGAAAATGGGTATTTAAAAACAAAAATCATTATAATTTTTGATCGAGATTTAAAATCTACTAACAATTTTGGATTATGTTAGTGTTTTTTTCGGAACTAGCATTTTTAATTAAAGAGTTTTTTAAAGACAACTATTAACAATTTTAGGTTATCATTTCACGCCAATAATTTTTATTTTAAAACAAAAATCATTTTACTTTGAACAAGACTTGCAATTTTAAATAGTTTTAGTTTTTTAAGTTTTCCGTGAGAAATCGTTTTTTAAAATAAAAATCATTAAACTTTAAAAAATCGCAATTTTTTAACAATTTTAGGTTACGTTATAGTGTTACACAATAAAATTTATATTTTAAAACAAGAATCTTTATGATTTGAAGAATATTTAGAATCTTTTAACAATTTTGTATTATGCTACTTTTTTTTCCTCGGAAATTGGTATTTTATATTTTGTAAACTTATTTCAAAGACAAATCTCAAGTTTGAAAAATTTTAGGTTGTGATAGCGTTATAAATCGAAAGTTGGTAGTTAAAAACAAAAATTATCATAATTTGAAGAAGATTTAGCATGTATTAACTATTTTTAATTATTTGAGTGTTTTTTTGTCGGAAATTGGTATTTTGAACTAAAAATAAAATCCAAGAAGTTGCAAAACAAAAATTTGTAATTTTTGAACAGTTTCTGGTTGCATTAACGCTTTTCATCAGAAATAGGGATTTTAAACCCCAAAAAACATTAGATTCTTAAGGTTCATTATTTTAATGGTTTTCATCGTAAATTGGTATTTTTAATAAAAAAATATTCGATTCTAATCAAGATTCATAACTCTTAACAATTTTAGGTTATGTTTGTATTGTGCACGATAAAAAATTAGTATTTTAAAACCAAAATCATTTTAAACAAGATTTGCAATTTTAGATCATATTAACGTTTTTTCACAGGAAATCATTTTTTTTTTGGTGCAAATGATTAGATTTTAAAGTTTCATAATTCTTTAATAATTTTAGGTCACGTTGTTTTACACCAAAAACTCGTATTTAAAAATAAAAATGATTATAGTTTGGACAAGGTTTAAAATTTTTTAACAATTTTAAATTATTTTTATGTTTTCGTCAGAAATTGGTATTTTTAATAAATAAAAAATAGATAGATGATAAATGTTTGGAAACATTTTTAGGTTATGTTAGCATTTTTTCTCCAAAAATTGGTATTTAAAGAAAAAATTATGGTAGTTTAAACCAGATTTTAATTTTTAAAACAGTTTTAGATTAAATAAACATTTTTCACAGGAAGTCGTTTTTTTCATATTATTAGATTTTAAAGTTTCATAATCCTTTAACCATTTTAGGTTAAGGTAGTGTTTTACATAAAAAAAAATCGTATTTTAAAATTAAAATGATTATAGTTTGGACAAGGTTTTAAATATTTAAAAAATTTTGAATTATTGTTGTATTTTTCGTAAAAAATTGGTATTTTTAATTAAATTTTTTTTTAATTGTTAAAGAAGATACATTTTTGGAAAAAAATTTAGGTTATGTTAGCGCTTTTCTCCAAAAAATTGGCATCTAAAAAAAAATTCATTGTGGTTTAAAAAAGATTTTCAATTTTTTAAACAATTTTAGATTAAATAAACGCTTTTCAATAGAAATCTTTTTTTAATTTAAAACATTAGATTTTAAAGTTTCAGAATTTTTAAATAATTAGGTTACGTTAGCGTTTTACACCAAAAACTCCTATTTTAATAAAAATCATTGTAGTTTGGACAAGGATTAACATCTTGTAACAATTTTTAATTATTTTTCTGTTTTTCGTCAAAAATTGGTATTTTTAATAAATAAAAAAAAATAGAAGACGCTAAATTTTTGGTTATCTTAGCGTTTTTCTTTAAAAAAATTTGTATTTAAAGAAAAAATTACTGTGGTTTAAACAAGATTTTGCATTTTCTAAGCAGTTTTAGATTATAGAAACGTTTTTCACAAGAAGTCATTTTTCTAAATATAAAACATTAGATTTTAAAGTTTGATTATTTTTCAACAATTTTGTACTTTTTTTATTTTAACAATATAAAAAAATTGTTGAAACTCATCAAACTTTAAAATCTACTGTTTTATGTATAAAAAAAAATGATTTCTTGTGAAAAACGCTTCTATAATTTAAAACTGTTAAAAAATTTTTAAATCTTGTTTAAACTACAGTGATTTTTTCGTTGGAAATTGATATTTTTAATAAAAAATAAGATCTCGAACAACAATTTTTTTGTTCTGTTAGTGTATTTCTTCGTAAATTGATCTTTCGTTAAAAGGAATTCATTATATTTCAAAGAATATTTACTAAATTTGAACAATAATAAGTTATGTTTTTACTTTTCGTCGGATATTAGTTTTTTTTTACTTTCATTGTCTATATATTATTGTAAACAAATTTTATATATTAATTCAGAAGTAAGGACATGGATTTCCATCAATTATCACAAATATTCTCCTTATTACATTTCTATTGTTTTTGATAATAGATACTGTGAATGATAAAAATTTTGCCCTAATATTAATTTTATATTTTAATTTAAATAACGCAGAAAGGGGATTTGAATGTTTCCGTCTTCTTCTTTCTTCTTTTTTTAATTTGGAATGGAGAAATGTAAGAGTGTTTTTTCCTGATCGTTGGATTTTTATTCAATTTCCAAAAATTTCGATATTTATAATCTAATTAAAAGGTGCAAACGCTGTTTTAAATTTAATTTCAGAATTTTAGCGCTGAGAATTTGTGAATTAGACAGTGCTGTCCAATCACCAACAATGAAACTTTTAGAAGGATATACTGGGGCGGATGTAGACATCAGATGTAAGTTTTTTTTTTTAATTAAAAATCTATTAATACACAAAAACTATAGTTGAAATTTTAACCAAAAAACCTTAATTCTCAACGAAAATTTTAAAATATGAAAAATTTTTCAACCTGAAAGTATGCATGTTCAAGAAAAAAAAAATTAATTTTTTATGAAATAGTTGAATTTTCAGTCAAATAGATGAATATTCTACTAAGAAAATCAATTTTCTACACAAAAGAAAAGAATTTTCAAAGAAATACTTAGATTTTCAACCATATAGATAAATTTTTAACTAAAACGCTGAATTTCGAAAAAAATAATGGATTTTTAGCAAAGTTAAACTTTCAACTGAGAATAATTTTGGGCCAAGAAAAATTTTTGAAACAAATTGTGTAATTCTCAAGTAAAAAATGCGATTTTTCTACACAGAAGTTAAATTTTTAACCCGAAAATATATATTTTCAACAAAAAAGTGTATTTTCTATCAAATAGTTGAATTTTGTACCAAAAGAGAGGAAGATTTAATTCAAAGAGATGAATTTTCAAGAAAAAAGTTTAATTTTGTACAAAAATACTTGGATTTTTAACAAATGAACATTTTTCAGGTAAGAAAAAATATATGAACCAAGTTCTTGAATTTTCAAGCTAAAGACGAATTTTTAACAAGACAGATTTATTTTTACCGAAAAAGAATTCATTTTCTGTCAGAAATACGAATTCTCAACAAAATAATTTCTTTTTCTATGAAAGAGATGAATTTGAATCAAAATAAATTTTTTTCAAAGTAGGTCGCACTTTTAACCTATTAGTTAAATTTTCAAACAAAAAAGATAATTTATTTAACGAAAAATATAATAAATAATATTTCAACCAAAAGTGATTTTATTTTTGATTCCAAAACACTTGAATTTTTCCAAAAAATACAAATTTTCAAGAAAATAGTGAAATTCTCAATCAAAAAGGATTAATTCTCAACGAAACAGTTGTATTTAGTTGCATTTGTACAAAAAAAAGATTACGTTTCTAGTAAAAGAGATGAATTTTGGAACCAAAAAGATGAATTTTCAATAAAAATATTGAATTTTCAACGAAAAAAGATTTTTTAATCCAGAAAGAAAAAAAAATTTAACAAAATTATAATTTGAAGAGAAAAGTAATTTTTAATGCAAAGCATTTGAATATCTATCTAATTCTTAAGTTTATTTGATTTAAGTTTATAAAAATATAGTTTTTCTAGGTTGCTTGAGAACACTCGAAAAGATTTTTGAAGATTTCAAATATGTCGAAAAAGAATCGAAAACATTTTTAAGAAAGTTTTTCTATATTCTATGATTTTACCAAATTTTAGCAATCTTAAAATCATTTAAAGTCTTAAAATATATTTAATCTATTGGAAATTTCTAAATATCTCTGAAACGGATTCGAAATTTTCGTAAAATATTGAAAAGTCTTTCAAAAGTTTCCTTAAAATCCTCCAGACTCTTTTTTTTTACAATTTTGGAAATCCTTTGAAATGTTTTGAAATATTTTCAAATATTCTCTAAAAATTAATTTTTCCAGATCAAAACTCACTTTTAATTTGGCCAGGAATGATTAATTCCTGAAAATTATCGAAAAAAGCTTCAAAATTTTATATCAGTCTTCATAAATCTATATATTGTTTAAAATTATTTCAAATCTATTCAAGATATAAATTACTTTCGAATCTCTTTAAAACTTCTAAATCTATTTTGAAATAATTGAAAGTTTCCATAAATTTATTTTTAAATCCTACAAAATTAAACAAAATTATCATAAAATATTCCAAATTTCATTTTCAGTGTTCAAAAGTTTACAAATTTACGAATATTGAGAAAAATTGCATCTCAAATTTTCTTTTTTCACACTAATGTGTAGAAACATTGAGAAATAAATTGCATCATGAAATAAAATAACTTCCTTGCAAATTTGTATTTACGAAAATGAAATATGTGGTCAAAAAGTTAAAAACAGAATTTTTGACTTTATTATTAAATAATTATTTAGCATTTAAATGTTGTCATTTGGAAATAAATTTTTAGAATAAAAATTCCTCATCTGGAAATGTTGATTTACAAAAGTCCATAAAATCTTTTTAAGAAAAGAATTTTTCTGAACAGGCGATGACTTTGATTCCGATCTCTCGACGAAACCGTGGGATAGCGAAGACACAAGTGAACCTGATCTCACGAAAGAAGAAAATGTGGAAGATTGCGAATTTTCGAAAAAGGAGAAGTACTCGACTTTTATACCAGCCGACTTGCCACATAACTTGGGTGCTTTAGTTCAAAAAGCAATGGACAATTTAAAGGACATTAACAAGAACAAATCGTAATAGAAATAATTTTCCAAAAACGAGTGAGTTTTTTTTCTAGTCATTGATGCGAATTTTATTTTTCTAAGTTGAGAAATATTTTAATGCGTCATATATAACTAAATAAATATGTTAAAATAAATATATATATTCATTGAATCTTGAAATTGATTTTATATATGCAATATTTTTTAAGCCTTCAGATATGTCAAAGCAAAATTTTAACAAAAATAAATAAATTTTTATCGTAATAGTTACACTTTTAACTAAAAAGATAAATATTCTACAAAAAAAAAAACGAAAATTTTAACAAAGTAGTTCAACTATAGTAATATTTGATATATCAATAAAAAAATTGATTAATTTTGAATAAAAAACAATTGAATTTATCCAAAAAAGACGAATTTTTAACTAAAATTGTTGAATGCTGTACCAAAACAGGTTAATTTTAATTTATAAAGATGAAATTTTAAACAAGATTATTAATTTTCTGCCGAAAAAGTCGAAATTTTCTAAAAAAGTTGCTCAAATTTGAGCCATGTGGTTGAATTTTCAATCAAAAAATGTAAATTTTCAACAAAAAGTATAATGCATAATTGATATTTCAACTCAAGAATATTTTTATTTTAAATTTAAACCAGTTTTTTTTATCAAAAGAGACGAATTTTATACAAAATAGTTTAATTTTTCAAGCCTAAATTATAACTTTTCATCGAGAAAACTAATTTTAAACAAAACAATTAGATTTTCAACTAAATAGATTAATTTTCTTACAAGAAAATTAATTTTTTATAAAAAAGACGAATTTTCAACAAAATTTGTAACCAAAGAAAAGAATTTTTTATTTAAAAAAGCGAATTTACAATTTTTGATTAAAATTATGAATCCTCGACCAAAAAAAGATTAATTTTCTATAAAATAGTTTAATTCTTTAACTATAAAATATGAATTTTCAAATAAATAGATGAATTTCCTACCAAAAAATATGAATTCTGAACGAAATTGTTATATTTGCAAACAAAGAAATGAATTTTCTACTAGAAAAGGTGAATTTGCAACGGAATAATTACATTTTCAACCAATGAGATGAATTTTTATCTAAAATAATTAATCTTTAACAAAAAAAAGATTTTTTTTTAGTTCAACTTATAACCAATTAATTAAATCTTCAACTAAGAAATTTTTTTTTTTTTTATTCGAAAAGTTGAACTCGTAAAAAAAATTTTTTAACAAAATAGTTGAATCATCTACCAAAAAATATTAATTTTCAACCAGATACATTTTTAACAAAAAAAAAGATAAAACTTTTACCAAGAAAGATGTATTTTCTACAAAATATTAATTTATTTAATCGAAAAAATAATGAATTTTCAGCTAAAAGTGATAAATCAAGAAAAAAATTAATTTTTAGATCAAGTTAAATTTTTACCCAAAAAATATGAGTTCTTAAAGAAAAATGTAATAGTATTTCAATAAAAAAAAGGTTTGAATTTTAAGTAAAAAAAAAGTAGAATTGATTTTTAAAAAATTTTTCAATAAAATAGTTAAACTCTCTACCAATAACAGATTTATTTTCAATTATTTCTAGATTTTTGAAAAATCTTTTAAAATGAACAAAATTTACTCAATACTATCAGATTTTTTTCAGCATTTTAGAAATCTTAAAATTTTTGTTTAATTTTTAATTTCCCTTTAGAAATTAATTTAAAAATTACAAAATCGTTAAAAATGTTCCCAGGAATCTTGAGAAAAGTATTTCATTTTCTTGAAACCTTTCAAAATTCTTAGAAAACTTCGAATTTTTTTTCAAAATCTTGAATTTGCCTTTTTTTTAATTTTTTGGACATCTTTTAATTTTTTAAGTTATTCCTTGAAATATCTAAATATCTTTTATGATAATTCGAGCTTTTCTTAAAATTTTTGGGAAATTTTTCTAAACTAAAACATTACCTAAAAATCTTCCCGATTTTTTTTTCATTTTTAGAAATCTTCTGAAATATTGAAAATTTTTTTAATTTTCTTTAAAAATTGATTTTACAATATAAAAAGCAATTAAAATTTTTCCCAAAATCTTCCGAAAAATTTTGTGTTCTTCTAAAACCTTAAAAAATTATTAAAAAGCTTCTGAATTTTCCGTGCGAAATATTTACAATTATACATTTTGTTTTATATTATTGAAACCTGTGCAGGTTTAAAATGATATTTTAAAGTTTTAAATTATTAAAAAAAATTTTTTTTTAAACATCTAAATATTTTTCAAAATTCTAATTTTGTCTACAATTTTAGAAATATCCTTTTTAAAAAATTTTATCGCTTGAAACATTTCAAAATTCTTCAAAAACTTTGAATTTTTTCGAAATCTTCAAACATCTACATTTTGTTTAAAATTTTTGAAAACTGTTTAAAATTTAAATAATGTTTGAAATTTTGTTTCAAACATCTCTATATATATTTCATAATTACTCTAATTTTTTCTAGAATTTTGGAAATATCTTTAAAAACAAAAAAATTTTCTTGATTTTTTTACGTTATTTTTTTTTTTAATATAAAAAATAATAAAAAATTTTCCCAGAATCTTAAGAAAAATGTATTCTTTTCAAATCTTTAAAAATCTATATTTCGTTCTAAATTATTGAAATCTGTTCAGTTTTAAAATTATTTTTTCAAACCTTCTATATTATTTTTAACAATTTCAGGAAATCATTTGATTTGCTTTTAAATTTCTCTAAATTTTCTTTTAAAATTAATTTTTCGATATACAAAATTATTTCAAGCCCCAGGAATCTTAAGAAAATTTTTTATTTGCTTGAAACATTTCAAAATTCTTAAAAAATGTCGAAATTTTTGTCGAAATCTTCAAAGATCTAGATTTTGTTTGAAATTTTTCAAACCTTTTTAAATTTTTAATTATTTAAAAAATGTTTATGTTTTAATATTTCATAATAATTTAAATTTTTTCTTGAATTTTGGAAATATCTTTAAAAACAAACAAATTTTCTCGATTTTTTTTCGTTATTTTTTGGAAATCTTCTGTAATATTTTGAAATCTTTTTAAATTTTATCAAAAATTTTGTTTTTTTAATATGAGAAGTAATAAAAAATTTTCCCAGAATCTTAAGAACTGTTTTTATTTGCTTCAAACATTTAAACATTCTTAAAAAACTGAAATTTTTTTTCGAAATCTTCAAAAATCTATATTTTATTTAAAATTTTTGAAACCTTTTTAAATTTTAAATTATTTAATTGTTTTTTTAATATGAAAAGTAATTACAAATTTTGTCAGAATCTTAAGAAAAATGTTGTATTCTTTTGAAATCTTTAAAAATCTACATTTCGTTCTAAATTACTGAAATCTGTCCAGGTTTAAAATTATTTTTTCAAAATTTTCTATATTATTTAAAAAATTTCAGGAAATCATTTGATTTACTTTCAAATCTCTTTTAATTTTTTCTTAACATTAATTTTTTAACATAAAAAATTATTTGAAACCCCAAAAATCTTAAGAAAATTTTGTATTTGCTTGAAACATTTCAAAATTCTTTAAAAAACTTCGAATTTTTTACGAAATCCTCAAAAATCTACATTTTATTTAAAATTTTTGAAACCTTTTTAAATTTTAAATTATTTTTAAAATGTTGTTTCAAGCATCTATATATATTTCATAATAATTCTAATTTTTCTTAGAATTTTGGAAAATTCTTTAAAAACAAAAAAAATTACCTAAACAATTTTTTTTTAATTTTCTCAAAAAATTGTTTTTTCAATATGAAAAGTAATTACAAATTTTGTCAGAATCTTGAGAAAAATGTTGTATTCTATTGAAATCTTTAAAAATTTTCTTGAATTTGCCTTTTTATAAATTTTTTTGACATCTTTCAATTTTTCAAGTTATTTCTTGAAATATCTAAATATCTTTCATGATAATTCGAATTTTCCTTAAAATTTGTGGGAAATTTTTTTAAGATAAAACATTACCTAAAAATCTTCCCGATTTTTTTTTTCATTTTTAGAATTCTTCTGAAATATTGAAAATTATTTTAATTTCCTTTAAAAATTGATTTTACAATATAAGAAGCAATTAAAATTTTTCCCAAAATTATCCGTAAAAATTTTGTATTCTTCTAAAACCTTAAAAAATTATTAAAAACCTTCCGAATTTGTCGTTCGAAATCTTTACAATTGTACATTTTGTTTTATATTATTAAAACCTGTGCAAGTTTAAAATGATTTTTTAAAGTTGTAAATTATTATTTCGAACATCTAAATATATTTCATAATTCTAATTTTGTCTACAATTTTAGAAATATCTTCAAAAACAAAAAAATTTTCTCGATTTTTTTGCGTTGCTTTTGGGAAATCTTCTGTAATATTTTGAAATCTTTTTAAATTTTCTAAAAAAATTGTTCTTTTTAATATGAAAAGTAATTACAAATTTTGTCAAAATCTTAAAAAAAAATTGTATTTGCTTGAAACATTCCAACATTCTTAAAAAACTGAAATTTTTTTTCGAAATCTTCAAAAATCTATATTTTGTTAAAATTTTTTTTCAAACTTTTTAAATTTTAAATTATTTTTTAAATTTTGTTTTGAACATCTATATATATGTAATAATAGTTCTAATTTTTTCTAGAATTTTGTAGATATCTTTAAAAACAAAACAATTTTCTCAATTCTTTTTTCGTTATTTTTTGGAAATCTTCTGTAATATTTTGGAATCTTTTTAAATTTTCTAAAAAAATTGTTTTTTTTTTAATATAAAAAATAATAAAAAATTTTCCCTGAATCTTAAGAAAAATGTATTCTTTTAAAATCTTACAAAATCTGCATTTCGTTCTAAATTATTGAAATCTGTCCAGGTTTAAAATTATTTTTTCAAAATTTGCTATATTATTTTTTTAAATTTCAGGAAATCATTTTATTTGCCTTCAAATTTCTTTAAATTTTCTCTTAAAATTAATTTTTCAACATAAGAAATAATTTGAAACCCCAGGAATCTTAGAACATTTTTTTATTTTCTTGAAACCTTTTACAATCTAAAAAAATATTCTTTGTTTAAAGTCTTAAAAATCTACATTTTGTTTTAAAAATTTTGAAATTTTTTCACAACTTCAAAATATCTGTTAAAATATTGAAAAACAAACCAAAAATAATTTTTGATGGAATTTTTATTGAATTAAGGCAGCAGTTCCATAATAATTAGGTTGACAATAAAAAGACCTAACTTGAAAGCGCCTTTCCCTCAAATACTTTTCATGCAAAACATTGTCGAGTTGATCGAGCCAAGTATCAAAATCTAGATTCTTTTTTGGTTCGCAATTTTCTGTTTTTCCAGGAGGTCTCGCATTATTTTGTTGAGAATATTGTTGATAGTATGCTCTAGAAAATTGAAATTCTTGATTACCAGCTGCATTATTTTTTAGCATTTTGTTGCATTTCTTGAAAAATTATTTTCTTACCCCCTCATCATTTTCTCCCTTCTTAATTTAGCTTCTTTCGCCTTCTTCCATTCTTCAAAAGCTTGAAAATTTGCATATCGTCTTTCATCAGATTTTATTTTTTGAGCTATCGTTATCTCATTTGCTATTTTTGCATTCATACGTTTTAATTTTTGCTCTTTTAGCTGATTTCTCTTCCAATTCAGATATACCTAAATGAATAAAAAATATTGAATATTTGAAAATTGTTCTTTTAAATTATTTTTCATTTTAATTTAATTATTTACGAAATGGGCTGCTTTTTCCCTTTCCAATTTTTTCGCCTTTTCTAACAATTCTTCCTCGCGTTTTCTTTTTTCTTCCTTTAATAACTGTTTGTAAACTCTCGTTTTTTCTTGCTTCCAAGCCTCGAAAGTAAAATCTCCTTTACTTTGAATAGTCTCTCTAATACAAAAAATATATTTATACCAGCACCATCCAATTTATGGGGATAATAATTTTTAATGCAGAATAAAAATGCCGAATAACTATTTTTGAAGTATATTTTTTTTAAAGGTTATATGAATATTTAATTTTCTTAAAATTCTTGAGAAAATTCAAAAAGTGTTTTTAATTTATGTTATTATTTTTATAAAAAAAGTTGAGTCCTCAAAAAAAATTTTAACTAGTTGAATTTTCAACGATAAATAAATACATTTTTACCAAAACAAAACGAATTTTCTGAAAAAAAGTTGAATGTTAAACAAGATTCAGGAATTTTCTACCAAAAAGATTAATATTCGACGAAAAAATAAGAATTGTTTTTAAAATAGTCACATTTTCTACCAAAGAGATGAATTTTCAATGAAAAAAATCAATTTTTAACAATGTAGTTATAAATTCAAACGAATAGTTTATTATTGGATATTTTTTCAAGGAAGATTTACATTTTTAATTAAAAAGAGTTTAATTCTTTAAAAAATACGAATCTTCAATAAAATACTTGAATTTGTAAATAAAACTGATTAATTTTAAACTAGTTGAATTTCAAACGAAAAATACTTTTATTTTTACCAAAAGAGGCGAATTTTTAACAAAAACTTAATTTCAAATGAAATAATTGAATTTTCAATAAGATAGATAAATTTTTTACCAAAACTATTAATATCCTACCAAAAAATAATAATTTTTATTAAAATAGTCACATTTGCAACCCAAGAGATGAATTTTCAACTAAGATGATAATTCTTCAATCAGAAAAATAAACTTTTAAGAAAGTAATTAAAAGTTGAAACAAGTAGTTTAATATTTTGAATTGCTTGATTTCAATCAAAAAATTTTAATGTTTAACCAAAAAGATGTATGTTCCAACTAGAAGATAAATTTTCTGCAAAAAAAACAACAGAATTTTTAACAATATATTTATATTTTCAACCAAAGTGATCAACTTTTAACTTGCTAATTTAACTTTTAACCAACAAGGTAAATTTTCAACCAGAAAAGATAAATTCTTAACGAAAAATGTAAAGCTTGGTATATCAACTAAAAAGTATTTTTATTTTTAGCCAAAGGGAGTTAAATTAATTCAGAAAGACAATTTTTATACAAAACAGTTTATCCTCCTAACCAGAAACTATGAATTTCCAACAAAAAAGTTTATTTTAAATCAAATAGTTTAATTTTCAACTAAAAAATACGAGGTTTTGATGAAATAGTTATATTTTAAATCAAAGATATATATTTTCAGTTAAAATGGTAAATTTTAATTTAAAAAATCAAATTTAAACAAAAAAGTTCAACTTCCAAACAAATAATTTAATTTTTAACGAAAAATGTAATAGTTGATATTTCTACTAAAAAAGATGTTAATTTTTTATTTAAAAGAGTTGAATTCAACTAAAAAATACAAATTTTCAACAAAATAGTTGAATTCTCGAAGGAAACAGATGAATTTTCAACCAAAAAACTGAAATTTCACCCAAGAAGATTAATTTTTTGCAAAAAAAACAACTAATTTTCAACAAAATAGTTCAATTTTCAACTATTGTGATGAATTAAAAAAAAACTGATTTTTTAACGAAGGGAAATTACTTTTAACTAAGTAATTTCATAAAAAAAAATTAATAAATAAAAAGAAGTCTGAACGAAAAATGTGGTTGTTGATATATCAAATAAAAATATTTTTATTCTAAATCAGAAGACTTAAATATATCCAAAAAGATGAATTTTCAACAAAATAGTTCAATGCTCTAACAAAAAGTTCTTTTTCAACGAAGCAGTTGCATTTGGAATAAAAACAGATGCAATTTCTACTAAAACAGATGAATTTTAAAATTCTTTACAAATTAAAAATTTGCCTCAAAATCTTGAATATTTTTTCGACATTTTTAGAAATATTCGTTCATTTTTTAAGTTAGCTTTAAAAATTATTTTTTAAAATAACAAATCATAAAAATTTTCTCTAAAGTTTTAAGAAGAGTTTTTTATTTTATTGATACCTTTTAAAATTCTTAAAAATCTTCGAAATCATCAAAAATGTATATTTTATTTCACCTTTTTGAAATCTTTTCAAATATTAAATTATTTTTGAATTTCTCCTAAAATTGTTTTAAAATTCTACAAAATAAAAGAAATCTCTCACATTCATGTGCACTATTTTAGAAATCTTTAGTAATGTTTTTGAATCTCTCTAACTATTCTCTAAAATTAAGTTTTCAAAATAAAAAATAATTTTTAATTTTTCCAGGAATCATAAGAAAAATGTTGTATTACCTTGAAATCTTTCAAAATTCCTTAAAATCTTTCAAATTCTATTTGAAAATCTTCATTTCATTACAAAATTAAAAAAAGATTTTAGAATGTTCTGAATTAGTTTCAAACATTGTTTATTGAACATGTTTTTAAATTTTCTTAGAAAATTGATTCTTTTAAATAAAAAATCGTTTGAAATTTTTCCACAAACCTTAAGACAATTTGTTTATTATCTTGAAGCCCTTGAAAATTCTTTAAAATCTTCTAACTTTTTTGTGCAAAATCTTCAAAAATGTACAATTTCTTTCAAATTTTCAGAAATGTTTTCAAGTTTAACATTACTCTTTAATCTTTTTAGTGATTCTAAATATCTCTTAAACCTACTAGAATTTTTCTAATAATTTATAATCTTGCAAAATTGCACAATTTTGTTTTTAAATTCTTCTACATTCTTTTTCGCAATTTTAGAAAATCATTTGAAATGTATTGCAATCATTCTCAATCTTCGAAATATCTTTTGAAATAATTTAGTTTTCCTATATTTTTTAGATTTTTTTTTAATCCTGCAAAAAAAAGTAGTTTTAAATCTTCCAGATTTTTTTAAAACATATTTTGAAATCTTCCAAACAAATTATAGTGTGATAGAAAAATAAAAAAATAAAGTTATTTCTCAATATTTAAAAATTATTCATAATTAACATTTTTTCTTTTATCGAAAATGTTTAAACACATTCAGAAATAATTTTTCGCATGAAATAAAATTACTTATTTGGAACTTTTCATTTACGAAATTGATGATTCCGAAATTCATAATCTTTTTCATTATACAAATAGAATTTAAAGAAAATTTTTCAAAATTTACTGCAATATAATTCCTCCTTTTTTGGCGTTTGTTTCCTGATTCTTCGTTAATTTTGACCTAACATTTTTTTTAGCTAATGGTTTCAAATCCTTAGATTCAGTAATCCCTTCAGATTTAGGACAATTTTCTATATTTTTAGTTTCTTTATTTCCATTTTTCTAAGGCTTCTATTTAAATAATCAAAAAACAAAATACATTAATTTTTACTTTTATGATACTTTTTTACAGTACCTTTAAAACTATTGGTTTTTTATTTAAATTCATGAAAGATGTTATATCCAATTTTTTCTCAGGATCGTCATTGATTACAATTTTATTATTATTATTATTTTTATTATTATTATTATTATTAATTTTAGAAACTATCGTTTCTAAATTTTTTTCTTCAGATTTTTCTTTTTTATTCAAGATCCCAAATATTTCCTCTGAATCACTTTCTTTTTTTACTTTCGTATTGTTAGGAAAATAATCTTCTCTACAAACCACTATTCGCAACTGTATCCTGTCCTCTAAAAAATTAAAATACTTTGTTAATATTAACAAAAATATTTTATAAAATATAATTAACCTATTCTCAGGGTTTCTACGGAAAGCCCGGAAATGTCAGGCAATTTTTTTAAAGTCGAGGAAGTTTTTCGAGATTGTGCTTAATTTTTTTCTAAGGTGCGATATGAAATTGAATAGCAATGAAACTTTATTTTTAAAAGTAGATTTATTTTACTATATCTAACTATTTTGTTTCAAATTTTTTTGTTTTTTTTTTGTTTTGGAATTAATTTTTCTAACTGAAAATTTAAATATTCTATTTTTTGTTCAAAATCGATGTTTTTTAGTTGAAAATTCAAATATCTGACTGGAACTTCATGTTATTTGTTAAAAATTTGTTTAGGATTCATAATTTGATTTGAATATTAATCTCTTTGGTTAAAAAATTAGCTTTTTTCAAAATTAGTTTTTACCGTTTTCTCTTTGGCTGAAAAATAACTTTTTTTACTAAAAATTTAAATAATTTCTTTTTGTTAAGAATTATTTTTTAAAATAAAAATTAAACTATTCAATTTTCGGTTTAATAATTATATTTTTTAGTCAATAGTTTATATTTTTTGGTAAACATAATTTTCTTGTAGAAAACATCTTTTTGGTTAAAAATTCAACAATTTCAGTTAAAGATTGGTCAATTGCGTTAAAATCTCAATTCCAGTTAAAGAGTCATGAGTTTGATTTAAAATGAATTGTTTATATATATATATATATATAATATATAATGTTTTTTTATTGAAAAATCCCCTCTTTTAGTAGAAAAGTAATCAAGTTAAATAATCATCATTTTAGCTGAAAATTAATTTTTCTGGCTGATCATTAATTCTTTTACTAAAAAGTTAACAATTTAATTTTTGGTTGACAATTTCTCATCTGTAGTTGAAAATTTTCTGCATTTTAGTTTCACACTCGTTTCTACACAATTTTATTCTATACAAAATATATTGTACACAAGTTTGCTGATCATATTTTTCCTACACAAAACTTTTACTACACAAAATATTTCCTACACAAAATTTAATGCTGATATATTTTTCGTACACAAAACTTTATTTGCAGAAAATATTTCCTACACAGAATTTAACACTGTTATATTTTTCCTACACGATACTTTTTCTACGCGAAATTTTGTTTAGACAGAAGATTTCCTACACATAATTTTATATTATGTAATACTATTATTTTTTTCCTACACAAAATATTTTCTACATAGAATATATATTCTACACAGAATTAAATAGAAATATTTTATGGGAAAACGATGTTCCTACACAATTTTATTCTACACACAATATAATGTGCACAAGTATACTGATCATATTTTTCCTACACAAAACTTTTTCTACACAAAAATTTTTCTGCACAGAATTTAATATTGTTAAATACTTTGATTTTTTCCTGCATAAAATATTTTCTACACAAAATATTTCTTACGCATAATTTAATACTGTTATATTTTTCTTACACGAAACTTTTTCTACATAACATTTTTCCTACACGCAAAATTTAGTACTGTAATATTTTTCCTACAGAAAATTTTTTCTACACAGAAGATTTTCCACACATAATTTTATATTGTTTAATACTATTATTTTCTTTCAACACAAAATATGTATATTCTACATAGAATTAAATATTTATATTTTATAATTAAGATAGTCGCTAAACATTGTACAAAAAATATAATGCGTCATAGTTTTCCTGCACAAAACATATTCTACATAAAATTCTTTAATAATTTGTACCAAAAAAGTCAGTAAGTCTACTTTAGAGTTTTTACGTATCTCGCCTCTTTTGGAAAAATATAAAAATTTTTGGTGTTAGACAATCTAATTGCGATAATGGTGTTTACAGTTTTTTATTTTATAGCGCTTGTATCACCAATACTTAATATCACGGTAAGTATATTTTTTTAATGCGAAATTTTAGTATATGTGAATTTTGTTTTTATTTCTCAAGAAAACTTTTGCGATTATAACTATGTTAGAAATAAATGGAAAGCTCAAATATAAAAAATTAATTTTTAAAAATGGTCATCAAATCATTAGAAAAATAAGAGTAATGAAACTAATAAATATTTTTTTCAGGGAAACTAAATTTTGTATTTTTAAAACGACTTTTTTCAACATTTGGTTTTAAAATGCACGACACTTCTATACATCTGAATTAGTAAACATTCAACTAATTTTATAAATACGAAGGTAATAACTGATCAATCAGTTTTTTCAATTCATTTATTGAAATATTGAAATAAAATGTTATTACTATTTAATTCTGTGTAGAAAATATTTTGTATAGGAAAAAATAATAGTATTAAATAACATAAAATTATGTGTAGGAAATCGTCTATGTAGAAAAAATTTTGTGTAGAAAAAAGTTTGTGTAGGAAAAAAATAAACGTATTTAACAATATTAAATTATGTGTAGGAAAAATGTTGTGTAGAAAAATTTTTGTGTAGGAAAAATATAACAGTATTAAATTATGTGTAGGAAATATTTTGTGCTGAAAAAGTTTTGTGAAAGTTTTTGTCAAATGGCCACGTTTGAAGACCCCCTGATTCGAAAAACAGGTTTTTACGAATGTGTGTCTGCCTGCATGTCTGTCTGTCTGTTTCCACAATAACTTTTGAAAAAAATGAAACTTTTCTTCTCTGTACGGTTATTCATAGTACTCAAAATTTCGAACAATTTATCCTAATGACTTTTTTCATCAAATCAAAAATTACTATAGTTATAGCATTTACAAAATTCCAAAAAACACGAAAATGAACATTTTAAGCCAAATAACGCACGATATGAGAAAGAAAAATTATGCTTTTTGAATGCCCTAGAAGATTATCATAAATACTTTTGGAATTTTCTTGAAAAATCAAAAATTCAAATTTTGGCAGCATAAAAAATAATGGAAAATCCAAAAATTACATTTTTCGGCCAAACTGTGCAAAATGCGGTCAAAGATGACAGAACAAAAATTGTAAGTTTGAAAAAAATCTACAAATTTGTTATTATATTTTTATTCTATATATTCTGTGCAGAAACTATTTTTTGTAGGAAAAAAATAATAGTATGAAACAATATAAAATTTATGTGTAGGAAATCTTCTGTCTAGCAAAAATTATGTTTAGGAAAAATATAACAGCATTAAATTTTTTGTATGACAAATTTTGTGTAGAAAAAGTTTCGTGCAGGAAAAACATAACAGTAATAAATTCTGTGTAGGAAATATTTTGTGTATAGGAAAGAAATATAAGTATTTAACAATATTAAATTCTGTGTAGGAAAAATTTTGTGTAGAAAAAGTTTTGTGTAGGAAAAATACAACAGAATTCAATTGTGTGTCGAAAATATTTTGTGTAGAAAAAGTTTTGTGTAGGAAAAATATGATGAATATACTTGTGTACAATATATTTTGTGTAGAATGAAATTGTGTAGGAACAGCGTTTTCTCAGTCGAAAATTCATGTATTTTGTTACAAATTCGTCTTTTTTAGGTAAAAATTAATCCTTTTATTTGAAAACTCATCTTCTTGGTTCAAAATTCAACTATGCCTTTTAAAGATCCATCATTTTATTTGAAATTCATGTGTTTAGTTTAAAATTCAACTATTCCAGTTAAAGATTTATTATTTTCTTTTGAAATTCATCAGTTTGATTGAAAATTAACTTTTCATTTTTAGTTGAAAATTGGTTTTTTTATGTGGTTCAAAATCCAACTATTTTGTTGAAAAGTTGTATTCTTATAGTTGACAATTCATTTATTTTGTTGAAAATTTTTATTTTTCAGCAGTAAATTAATCTTCTCGTTCAAAAATTCATCTTTTTAGAAAAAATTCAACTACTTCAGTTAAAAAATTATAATTTTAGGTGAAAATCATCACTTTCTTTAAGAATGAAATTTTTTCTTAAAAATTATTTTTTTTTAGTTAGGTTAAAAAATGTTTTGTAATGTAAATGTTACTATTCCAGTTGAACATTATAAAATTTTAGTTGAAAATACATGTTTTTGTATGAAAAAGTTTGAATTGAAGATTCATTAGTTTGGTTGAAAATTAATATTTTATACTGAAAATTTAATGTTAAAAAATGCAAGTATTGCAGATAAATAATCATCGTTTTAGTTAAAAATTCATCTCTTTGCTGGACATTAATTTTTTCAACTGAAAATGTAACTATTCAATTTTCGGTTGACTTATCATTTTCTTTGGAAATTCATCAGTTTGAATGAAAATTAACTTTTTATTTTTAGTTGAATATTGATCTTTTTATGTGGTTCAAAATCCAACTATTTTGTTGAAAATTTGTCTTTTTATAGTTGAAAATTCATGTATTTTGTAAAAAAAATTATTTTTTAACATTAAATTAATCTTCTTGTTTAAAAATTCATCTTTTTAGATAAAAATTCAACTACCTTAGTTAAAAAATGATCGTTTTAGGTGAAAATCATCACTTTGTTTAAAAATGAATTTTTTTAAATTAGTTTATTTGTGTTAACAATTTTTTTAAAACAGAAATGTTAATATTTGATTGAATATTTTATCATTTTAGTTAACAATACATTTTTTTGTACGCAAAAGTTTTAATTGAAGATTCATTAGTTTGGATGAAAATAATATTTTATACTGAAAATTTAACAGTTCTGTTAAAACTGTTTTGTTAAAAATTGTTTTTTTTTATAGTTAAAAATTCAACTATATCGTTGAAAATTCACGTTTTTTTATTTAAAATTCGTCTCTTTTAGTAGAAAATTATTCTTCTTGGTTAAAAATTAAATGTTTTCTTAAAAAATGCAAGTATTGCAGTTTAATAATCATCGTATTAGTAAAAAATTTATCTCTTTAGTTGAACATTAATTTTTTTAGCTGCAATTTTAACTATTCAATTTTTGGTTGATAATTGATCTTTTTTAGTTGAAAATCCATGTATTTTAGACAGAAATTAATCTTCTTGGTTGAAAACTAATCTATTTGGTTAAAAATTCAACTATTTCCATTGAAGATTCACCATTTGGAAATAAAATTACTTGATTTAAAAGATAAACTTTTTTGTTAAAAATTAATCGTTTTGGTTTAAAATTCATATTTTCAGTTGAAAATTCATCACTAGTTGAAAATTTGTCTTTTTATAGTTAATAGTTTAACTATCTCGTTGCAAATTCAAGTATTTTGTCAAAAAATTGTATTTTTATGAGGAAATTAATCCTCTTGCATGGAAATGCATCTTTTTCGTTAAAAATTGATCTTTTTTAACTGAAAATTGAACTCTTAACTCTTTTTTTGTTCATTGATGTTTTTTAGTTTGAGAATTCATGTGTTTTTTTTTTAAATTTACCTTTTTAGTTGAAAATTGAAGTATTCCAGTTAAATATGCAACACTTGGTTGAAAGTTAAACTCTTTTGTTACAAAATAAATTCTGTTGGTTTAAAATTTCATATATTTCTTTTGAAAGTTCATTATTTTAGTTAAAAATTCATCAACTTGGTTGCAATTTTTTTGTTGGAACAATAGTTTTTTAAACTGATAATTTAGCTATCCTTTTTTGTTTGAAAATTGATCGCTCTTAGTTCAACATTCAAATATTTGGTTGAAAATTGATCTTTTTTAGTTGAAATCTCACTAACTGGTTGAAAATTAATGTTTTTTTCGAATATTCATCGGCTTAGTAGAAAATTAATCTTTTTATTTTAAGAAAACTGGGAATGTCGGAGAATTTTTTCCAGGTTTTAGAGTAGACACTCTGATTCTATTTTTAAATGAAATTATGGACCATATAATAAATTAATAACCATCGTCTTTAAGAGTTTCTTCAATCAAATAATTTATATTTTTCACATAATATTTATTGATATTTTTTAGTATAACACCTTAATCTAAAACTTACTCGTTTAAATTCACTGTAGCCATCTTTTGACACAAAAGGCTTTGATTATTTTTTATAGATTCTTTCGATGTTGCTCTCGAAATATTTCTCTTGGGCTTCTCTACTTCGTTTTTAATTATTTTTAATTGAGAACTACTCATACAAGATTTAATCGAAGACGAAGAAAAATCACAACGACAGCATTGCGATCTTAATTGAATTGAATTAAAATTTCATTGTCAACTTTTAATTAGATATATTTTAACCAAGAAATAATATTTAATTTTTACTTGAGATCTTCAAACTTAAATGTCAGCCAACTCGCATTTTCTCCCTCCAACATTTCATGAACATTTGTTTAATTTGCGCATCTTGAAGCTTTAGTCTTCCACTTTATAAAAATCAGCTTACAATTTTTTTTGTTATCAAAATGATTTAACTTGAATTAAGATAACTTTAAATTTAGTCGTAATCCAAACATGAAGAAAATGTCATCTTATCAATTTTTGAAAATTCAATTGTTTATTAAAAATGTCGGTTTAATTTGTAGGAAAAAGAATTTCTCTAATTATTATTTTTTATCTGTTATAGTTATCATTATTATTTTTTTTATTTATTTTATATTATGTAATATTTCGAGAAGTTAAATCATTCTTGAAATCTGGTTTTCACTTTTAAGGTAGTTGTCGTGTCAAAAGTCGAATATCTGAAAAAATAGTTTTTCTGTGATTTTAGGAATGAAAATATTATAACTGATGTCATTTCAACTAAAACACATTAATTTTAACCATGTTTTTTGCAATTGAATTTTTTCTGACCGTCGCACCTTACCAATTTGTAAAAAATGATTGCATTTTCTAATTAATGTTTTTTGCAGTATTTTTCATAGAAATTGTTTCATATACATAAAATATCACTTTTTTCAAATAAATATGTTAAACAATTTATTATTTTTTCAGCAGTTTTCGATCAGAATAGAGTTAGAAAGTCGCAGTTTTTTCAAAAAATTTCTACTTTCTTTTGAATTTTCAATTAGAGTGAGGTAAATGAAATAATTAAAGATAACATTATTTGGTTAAGCAATTTATTATTATTGTTCATAACATGCAGTAGTAGTAGTTGCAGCTTTTTCTGGAATTTTTAACTTTTTGAACACTTAAATTAGAGCGAAATGATAATCAATTCAAGTTACGAAAAATAATAATTGTTTAAACAATTTTTTTATTTTTTAAAATAATATTCTCTTCGCTTAATGGTAGAAATTTGCGGGGTTTTCTTTAATTTTGATGTTTTTGTCCACTTTTCATTAGGATTGTTACAATAATGAATTTAATTCAGCAAAAAGAATTTTTTTAACAAATTTTTATTCCTTAGAACTATAATTCTGGATATCGGCGCTTTTTTTAAATCTTCGACTTTTTGTCGAAAACAAGTTGTTAAAAAACAAGATGTTATTGTTCTCAGCTATATTTTCTTAGAGCAATGCTATAAAGTTTCGGGCTTGCTGACATTTTCAGCATTTCCTTGACTTTTTAGTTAGGAACAAATAATAAATATTTACATTAGTTTAAACAAAGAGGCTCTCAGTAACTACTTCAAGGAAAATTTACATTTATAATAATCCATACAAAAAATTTGCAAAATATTTCACATTATCTGTTTTATTTCAGAAAAATATATTTAAAAAAATAAAGAAATTGTCGAAAAAATGATTCTGCCTATTTTTATCTATTATTTGTTCATAACAAAAAGGCAAAGCAAAGTGAAACATTTCAGAAAAAACCGCATCTTTCTAGCACTTATCTAAGAGAAGATAGTTACAAACATTAATAAATTGTTGAAACAAGCATGTTTGTTAACTTGATTAATTTTTATTTTACTAAGTAAAAAGTGGTTAAAAAGTAAAAAGTTTCAACAACAACAAAAAAATGCAAACATCAGGCATTAATGTAGATGAAGATAGTTATAAACAATACAAATTTATTTGAACAATTATGTTTGCTAAATTTAATTAATTACTGAGTTTCTCCAAATGAAAAATAGACAAATAGTTTAAAATTTATGAAAAAAACCGCAACTTTCTACCATCAAGCGAAATGAATATTATTAAAAATAATAATAAATTGTTTGAAAAATTATTTTTGGTAACTTGAATTACTAGTTACTTCACTCTAATTGAAGAGTGGCCAAAAAGTGAAAAATTTCAAAAAAAAACCCGCAACTGCATAGTAATAATATAGAAGAAAATAACTATAAACAATAATACTTTGTTTAATCAATTATTTTTACTAAATGCAATGAAATATTAACTCACTTCAAGTGAAAAGTGAACAAAAAGTAGAAAATTAAAAAAAATCCGCAATTTATAGCATTATTCGAAGAGAATATTATTAAAAATAATAATAAATTGTTTAAAAATTATTTTTTGTCAAAATAAATATACGCTTACATCTATATTTCAATATAAAGTAGTATTTTCGTATTAGAAACCATTTTTATTACAAAAACCGCAAAAAAAAACATAATTAGGGTAAAAAAACTCGCAAAATTATTTTTTATCTTATGGAGTTTTTTGGGACCCCATAAAACAGACTTATGGGGGTCATATTTAAAAAGTAATATTTTATTTGTATTCTACGGCTAATTGTGAAAATAAATTATGAGTTTTAACTTGATTCACCTTATATTGACGATTCTGAATAAAATCTACATAAACGTGATTTTTTCTTATGGGAAATACCTGTTAAATTTCATAGGGCTTGCACCACCTCTAAATATAATTTTTTTCAAAACAAAACAAACAATGAATTTATATTTTATGGATTCTATGACTTTCTTCGGTTCTAGTTCTGTCCCTATACTTTTCCCTGTATTGCTCGAAGTGGGGTGGGACTGACGTTTTATAAAAATTGACTCTCCACTTTACAACGATTGCCTAATTATTTTGGTCATGATTTCTCTCGCAAAATATATTTCTCGCATTGAGTTGGCAATTGGGCATGTACACATGATTTAAAAAGATTTAAGGAATTTATAAAATTTTCAAAAGAATTCACGTAATTTCAAAGGCTTGTAAAGATATTCAGGGATTCCACGATATTTCATGAAGGTAGTTGTGCCAAAAGTCAGATATCTGAAACAATAGTTTTTTTGTGATTTTAAAAATCAAAATATTATAACTGATGTCATTTCAATTAAAAAACAGTATTATTTATGAAAAGTGTTTTTAAAAAAACATTTATTTTAACCATGTTTTTTGCAATTGAATTTTTTCTGAACGTCGCTCCTTATCAATTTGTGAAAAATAATTGCATTTTAATAAATGACTGCCAATTTTTTCGGATAAACATTCTCTACAACTCTACTGTTTCCAATTTTAAAAATAACTAAATAATCTTAAATTATAATAATTTATTTGAAAAATCCTTTATTAAAAAATTGATCTAACGATTTCAGCCATAGAAAAATTTACTTTCAAAATTGGAAATAGTAAAGTTGTAGAGAATGTTTTCCCGGAAAAATAAGCCGTCATTGATTAAAATGCATTCATTTTTGAAAAATTGGTAAGAAGCGACGGTCAGAAAAAATTCGATTGCAAAAAAATGGTTTAAATAAATGTTTTGTAAAACACATTTTTTCGTAAAAATACTTTTTTTATTTGAAATGGCATCAGTTATAATATTTTGATTTTTAAAATCACAGACAAACTATTTTTTCAGATATCTCACTTGGCACCTTGATGAAATCTCGAGGAATCCCTAGAAATCTTTACAATCCTTTAAAATTACGTGAATTCCTTTGAAAATGTTATAAATCCCTTAAATCTTTTTAAATCATGTGTATACGCACAATTGCCAACTCAATGCGAGAAATTTATTTTGCGAAAAAAATCATGACCAAAATAATTAGCCAATCGTTGTAAAGTGGAGAGTCAATTTTTATAAAATGTCAGTCCCACCAAACTTCGCGCAATGGAGGGAAAAGTATAGGGACAGAACTAGAACCGAAGAAAGTCATAGAATCCATAAAATAATCAATTCATTTTTTTTTGTTGAAAAAAATGATATTTAGAGGTGGTGCTAGCTCTATGAAATTTAACAGGTATTTCCCATAAGAAAAAAATACGTTTATGTAGATTTTATTCAGAATCGTCAATATAATGTGAATCAAGTTGAAACTCAACATTTATTTCCACAATTAGCCATAGAATACGAATAAAATATTACTTTTTAGATATCACCCCTATGATTCTGTTTTATGGGGTCCCAAAAAAATCCATAAGTGAAAAAATGAATTTTGCGGGTTTTTGACCCTATTTATGATTTTTTGCGGTATTTCTAATAAAAATAGTTTCTTATACAAATACTCTACATTCTACTGTAATATAGATGTTTAAATAAATTGTTTAACAAAATTATTATTGATTTTAGCAATTTTTTCTTAGAATAGAGATAGAAAGTCGCCTTTTTCACAGATTTTCCAGGTTTTGTTCAATTTTCAAATAGAGTGAGGTAAGCGTAAATTTGTTTTTACAAAACATAATTTTTTAAACAATTTATTATTATTTTAAATAATAATCTCTTCGAATAATGCTGGAAATTTCGGGTTCATTCTGAAATGTTCAACTTTTTGTCCACTTTTCACTTGAAGTAAGTTAATATTTCATTCCATTTAGCAAAAATAATTTTTTAAACAAAGTATTATTGCTTATAGTTTTTTCTTCTATATTATTACTAGGCAATTGCAGGTTTTTTTCCTGAAATTTTTAACTTTTTGGCCACTTTTCAATTAGAGTGAAGTAACTAGTAATTCAAGTTACCAAAAATAATTGTTTAAACAATTTATTATTATTTTTATAATATTTTCATCGCCTAATAGTAGAAAGTTGCATTAATGCCAGATATTTGCGGTTTTTTTGTTGAAACTTTTTACTTTTTATCTACTTTTTATTTACTAATTTGATGAATAATAAAGTTAATAAACATTCTTGTTTAAACAATTTATTATTATTTTTATAATATTTTCATCGCCTCATGGTAGAAAGTTGCATTAATTCCAGATATTTGCATTTTTTTTGTTGAAAATTTTTACTTTTTAACTTGTTTAAACAATTTATTAATGTTTATTACTATCTTCTCGTAGATAAATGCAATAAAGTTGCGGTTTTTCTGAAATTTTCAACGTTGCTTTGCCTTTTTATTATGAAAAAATAATAAATACAAAATAGGCAGAATCATTATTTAAACAATCTCTTAATTTTTTGAATATATTTTTCTGAAATAAAAAAAATAATTTAAAAGATTTTTAAATTTTCTGTATGGATTATAATAAATGTAAATTTTCTTGAAGTAGTTACTGAGAGCCTCTGTGTTTAAAATGATGTCAATATTGATTATTTTTTCTTAACTAAAAATAAAAAAATAAATTATGATTATTAAATTTCAGTCATTATTGCAACACTCTTATTAAACTGTGGACAAAAACTTCAAAATTAAAGAAAAACCCGCAACTTTCTAACAATAAGCGAAGAGAATATTATTTAAGAAAATAATCAATTGTTTAAACAATTATTTTTCGTAACTTGAATTGATTATTACTTCGCTCTAATTTAAAAGTGTTCAAAAAGTTAAAAAATTCCAGAAAAAAACTGCAACTATTACTACTGAATGTTATTAACAATAATAATAAACTGCTTAACCAAATAATGTTAACTTTAATTATTTCATTTACCTCACTCTGATTGAAAATTCAAAGGAAAGTAGACATTTCTTGAAACAATTGCGACTTTCTAACTCTATTCTAACCGAAAATTTCTAAAAACAATAATAAATTATTTCAAAAATTTATTTGAACATATAATTATCAGAATAAAATAATATTTTATGTATAAGAAACAATTTCCATGAACAAAAAACTGCACAAAATTCTACTGTTGAAAATTCAATGTTCAATTTCTCATCATTTATATATTCTTTGATTTTCAACAGTTAATATTTCAGTTATCGATTTTTATGGATTGAATGTTTATTTATTAAATCCTCGTGTTGAATTCAACAATTGGAAGTTGAAGGCAATTCAAATTTTGATAACGCAATTTTGAATTTTATTTTTAATTTTCAAATTCAATTTTCTTCAATTTTTAATGGTAGGAAAATTAAATTTTCTGTAATTTTTTTCAATACAATTTTCAACTGCTGAAAATTTAATTATCAAATGCTTTATATTCTCAACGGTTAATAATTTAATTATAAATTTTTTTATGTATTGAAATGTTTATATATTGAATTCTAATGTTGAATTCAACTGTTAGAAATTGAAAAAAATTCAACTGTTGAAAACTCAATGTTCAATTCTGTTTCATTTTTAATTTTCTTCAGTTTTCAACAGTTGGAAATTCCTTTTTTTTTAATTTTCAGCAATAGAATCTTCAACTGCTGAAAGAATGTTCAGCAACCTTCAACATTCAATCATTTCTTGTTTTCATTTTTCAACAGTTGGAAATGAAACTTTCTCAAATTTTTAACAGTTGAATATTCAGTTTTCATTTTTCGCAATTCTTAATGAATGAATTTTCATCAGTTGAAAATTCAATGATCAATTTTGTAGAATTTTCAACAATTAAATTTTCAGATTTCTTCAATTTAAAACAATTAAATTTTCTAATGTTCAAAACTTTAGAAAATTAAGTGTTCAACTTTTAAAAATTAAAGATTAATTAAATTTATGATTTGATTTAATAAATAAATATTTCAATCCATAAAAAAATTTCCATTAAAGTTATTTTTTTCGAAAGTGGATCTCTATTGGCAAATAATATTTGGCAAAAATAAAAATATTTTCGCTTTAAAAAAATAATATCACCAACAACTTTTTCATACGAACTATTATTTTAGCTGTAAAGTTTTATTTAATTTTTAATAGATTACTTTAAAATCAATAAAGTAAACATGTGTAGCTTTTTTATTGGTAAGATTTAAATATAAATAAAAATAAATAAATATAAATTTGACTTTACTTGAAATTTATTAAATATTCTTAGCTATGAATTGCATATTTATGTTTGCTTTGAGCAAATGTGTATTTTATAGCTAAGTTTATTTAGTACATTTTAAGCAAATGCAAATTTTACAATTCAAACTCTACTACTTTCCGTCTCGAAATTTCCCGCGTAATTTAAATATTGTATTTTTGAATGTAGCCTACTTTTTTCAATAATAATCAATTATTTTTTAAATTAAATAATATTAATTTTTTTCGTGAATAAAGTAAAAAGAGGAAACGTAGGGGAATAGGTAAGGCTCTGTAATTAAAAAAAAAATTTTCTTGGTATAAACTTTTTTTCGATTTATTATTAAATATTGAGAATTAAATAAAGAGTATCGTGTTAAAAATGCAGAAGCGTTTAACGAGTGTTGAAATAGAAAAAATTCTATATCTTTTCTCGGGATATTCCATCGAGTTATTTACATTTTCTTATATTAGCAGTCATAGAAAGCTTTTCTAGTGAATTCGACATAGCACTGTTCAGGCCGTTCCGTTATAAAAATGGTACACAGAATAGATAACTTATACACATAATAATTAAATATATACAGTACTTTTCTGAAGAACTTTTTCAGAATCGTTATCACGTTTTGCAATATTTATCGCGCGGACGTAAAAATATTGTGCGTCGATGAAAGTGCAAGAATTGGGCTGTTGCATGTTTTCAAATATATTTCTTCCCTGGTCATACTAGAAGAGCAATAAAAATGCTACATAATTACTTAAGGAATTTTTAAAAAAATAAGTTTGAACATTTTTTTCGATGTTTAAAAATTGTACATTTTAAATTTTTTGCGGGAAGACGAGGCATTCTGATTGGGCCAGCCTCGGAAGTAAATATCTGTCTGATTGGCGCAGTTGATGGAATTAATATGGCCGCTAGTGATTAAAGTAAACATAACCTATTTTTACGTTTATTATTTAAAACGTGATAAAAAGTATAAAGGGCCCAAAAAGGTGTTCAAAATTCTTAGGATTTCACTAAAATCGGGATTTTTGAACTGGCAATGAAAATGTGACGAACATCGACATGTGGATTGTCAAAAAAAATTTCGCGAGCTGGCAGCTGGATACTTTGTTGGTCAATGGAGACACTGCATTTTTCTGATTGGTTCAGCGTTTTTCCGGATTTGACGTTTCACAGTCACAGAGCTTTTTGAATAGATGTTTCGATTTTTTAAAATGATTTTTTCATAAAAAATGTAGTATTCAAAAAAAAAAAAAATTTTAATGTACTAAGATTTTTGGAATCTCATGCAGTATTTACAAAATATATAATCTGAAATTTAGGCAACAACCCTATTACAAAGATCACCTCTTGGCACTGGTTGAAGATGAATACATTAATATTTATTCTCTACTCACGAATTACCTACCTTATTAAATAATATTTTTATTTATCTTTAGTGGAATGTCAAGCCTCGGATTTGTTTCAAAAAATTTTAAAAGTATCAATAGTGCCATACATTTTTAAAAATATTAGCAAAATAGTGTCATGCAATTTCTCAAATATTAAGTCAAAGAGTTAGCTGTTTTTGGAAACTAGTACAAAATATAAATTTCCCATAAAATATAATTTTTTTGAATCTTTTACAATGCCCTCAATCCTTCTAAATCCTTGAAGAATCCCGGAAATCTGTTCAGATCCTTTGAAATTCCAAGAATACTCGTCAACCAATTAAAAAAATTTAATTGAGATATTTAAAAATCCATATAAATTGCTTGAAATCTTTAAAATCCCTATAAATTCTTAGAAATCCATGGGAGTCACTTGAAATTTTTTGAAATCCTGCGCAATTTTTTGAAAACCTTTACTTTTTGCGTAATTTAAAAACGTTTAAATCCTTGAAATCTTCTAAGATCTAATAAAAATTCATAAAAATCTTATAAATCTCTTAAATCTTGTCAAATTTCCTTGCAAATATCTTTCAACATTATTGATTCTTTAAAATCTTTTAAGTCCTTGAAGATCGTATAAAGTCGCATAGGTCCAATTTTTTAAATTCCTAATAATCGTATGGAATCTTTTAATTTCTTTTGAAATCCTTTAAGTCCCTTAAATATGGCAAAATCCCTTGAAATTTTGGAAATCTTCTGAAATCTCGCGAATTCATTAAAAATGTTTGAATCTCATTAAATTCCTTGGAATCTTTTAAAATAAAATATATTCTTAAAATTCCTTTGAAATCCCGTGAAGTTTTTCAGAAATTTTGGAATTTTATCAAATATTCTAAAATCTTTTAAATTCATGGAATTATTTTTAAATTTTTAAATCCTGGAAGATCAGCGAAAAAGTTGGACAATATCTTTAAAGGCAAATTGAAAAAAAAAGTTGCATTATGAACTTGAAAAAATAGTTGCACTTGTGTCATTTTTTCAAAATAGTAGCAAAGTAGGTGCATCGTTAAAAAAAGTATCAGGAAGTTGCAACAGTGTCGTGAGTCCGAGGCCTGTAATATGGAAAGCTGAGTGTTTTCAATTTTAAATCGTTTTAACTTAGGCACAAAATAAATTATTTAGTTTTCTTCTGATTTCCGAAAAAATTGACATCCTGAAAGCCTGAAACTCAAATATTTCTGTACAGGAACCTCTAAGGATCCTGGACATGTTTTTGGGCACGACCCTGTACAGGAAACCTTGACGGTTCCTGTGCAGAATTTTTGCGAATGAATCTGTACATGATCCTGCAATGGAACCTGTAATGAAGACAGTGGATCCTTTGAATGATCGAGTATAGATTCTTGTACAGGTTCCTTTGTAAACATTTCGCTTACAACTATAAAGTTTCTTTCCTTTTATTCCCTTGAAGATCAAACTTATTATCGGGAAAACCAAGCCACTAGAAAACCCTTGCGGATTAGTTTCTATGCAGGTTCACGCAGAGGTTCCTGTACAGGTTCCTCTGTAAACTTTTC
>NC_046664.1:17256964-17263847 GCF_010883055.1 Belonocnema kinseyi | reverse complement strand
TCCAGACTAATATAAGTCTGGAAGAAGTTATAATTATTAGATTCTGCTCTCTTCTTATTTCCTTGAAGATCGAACTTATTATCGGGAAAACCAAGCCACTAGCGAAACCTCGCGGATTAGTTTCTATGCATGTTCACGTATAGGTTCTTGTACAGGTTCCTTCTGTAAACATGTCGCTTACACTTACAAAGTTGCTTTCCTTTTATTCTCTAGAAGATCGAGTGAGCCAATCAAATAGCGGCGCCTCGCGGATTAGTTCCTATGCAGCTTCACGTATAGGATCTTAAACAATTCCTTGCATGAACTCGCATCACAAATCGCTCTCTGAAGGAGTCTGTACAGGATTATTCAAAGGTTAGCTTGTATACAGGTACCTTCACTAAATTCCTGTACAGGTACCGACAAGATTACCTGTACAGGTTTGTGTGCAGGTTTATGTCCAGGAACATGTTCAGAATCCTCCGAGGTTCCTGTACAGGAATTTTCAGCTGGGAATATCTAGAAAGAATCAAATTCAGCGCGTATTAGATTTAATCCAGTCAGTGTACTCGGAAACTCGAGTATAAACTCCAGGATATCCAGGTTCTCCACATTTGTTTCCGAATGAAACGATTCCAATTTGCATCCAATGACCTTCTGCTCTGAGCATGAGAGGTCCTCCAGAGTCACCCTGACATGCATCTTTTCCACCTTGGCTAAATCCAGCACACAAAAAATTGCTAGTTATGGGTTGGAAATAAGCAGCATTACAATCGTCATTTCTCCATACTGGCAATGTTGCTTGTCTTTGAACTGTACTTTCTTTTCCACCTGTAAAAAATGTTCATTTTTTTCAGGCTAGATTTTTTAAATATTTTATGTCAGCGTTACTTGTAACTGTAACTAGTTGCAGTTTCTAGACAAAGTAACTTCAAGATAATGACCGTACATAAATAACGTATCAGCTCATGGGGGGGGGGGGGGCTGGAGAAGTTTTGTTATTATTTGTTACGATAGGGGGAGGGGGTCCTTCACTCATGTAAGCAAATTTTGCAAATTCGCATTAACTTTCTCCTGCCGGTAATCTTTTTAGTTATACATTTTATTATAAATTGAAAATTTAACAATTTTATTATAAAGACCTTCTTGGGTGAATTCAACTGATTTGTTAAAAATTCGTCTTTTTGGGGAAAAAGGCAACTCTTTTTGTAGAGCATTAACCTTTTGTTTAAAACAGGGATTCGAACGAAATTAAGGGGCATTTTCAGATATTTTCCAATTATTTCTTAAAATTCCATATAATTTACCTGAAAATAATGCTAAGTATGAGAAGTCACTAAAAAATAATGCATCTACGGAGGCACATTCTCAAATTTGTACTTCGTCAAAGTTTTATGTGGAAAGAAACATAATTTTTTAGACTAAGCTTAGTTTTTAGCCAAATTTTTTTTAATTTATCGAAATAATTGGCAAATATCCAAAAATGTCCCTTAATTTCGTTCGAATCCCTGGTTTAAAATGAATTATTTTTTGCTGATAAATCAACTGAAATCTTTTTTGAATGAAAACTATTTTTTGTGAAAATTTGTATTTTTGATGTAAAAGTTAAACTTTTTTAGTAAAAATATTGCATCTTTCTTGGATAAAAAAGAACTGTTGCAAAGTTAATTGAAATCTTTTTGGATGAAAATTCAACTCTTTTTTGAAAGTTTGTCTTTTTGATTTTAAAATTCACCTGTTTTAGCAGAAATTACATCTTTCTTAGATAAAAATAAAACTGTTTGGTTTAAAATTCAAAAACTTTTGTTGAAAAGTCATACTTTTTGGTTGAAAATTCTACTGTTTTGTTGAAAATCGAACTATTTCGGAGAAAAATTACTTTTTGATTGAAAAAATTTGTCTCTTTTTATTAAAAATGCAATTTTGTTTCGTAGAAATTTATTTTTTGTTAAAAAAATTCATATTGTGATTTTGAAAAGTCAACACAAATCATTTTTGGATGAACATTCAACTATTTAAAAAAAATGTTAATAAAAATATATCTGTTGTATGAGAAATATCATCTTTTTTGATAAAAATGCAACTATATGGTAGAGAATTCAACAACTTTGTTAAAAACCCATGCTTTTGGTTAAAAATGCAATTAGTCTTTTTGGATTGGAAACTCAATTTTTTTGTAGAAACTTAGATTTTATTTAAAAATTCATATTTTAATCTTAAAAAGTCAACAGGAATCGCTTTTGGATGAAAATTTAACTATTTTGATAAAAATTGGTCTTTTATGGTTGAATTGAACTGTTTTTTTTATTTAGGATTAAAACATTTTTTAGTTAAAAATTAAAATACTTAGTCGAAAATGGACATACTTTGTTGAAAATTCATTTTGTTTTGATTAACGATTCATCACTTTAGTTTAAAGACATTTTAAAAAATTGTACTATTTTGTTAAAAATTATTATTTTTTAAATTTATTTTTCAAACTAAAAGTTGAACTATTCCATTTTTGGTTGAAAATTCAACTATTTCGTTGAAAATCCTTATATGTTGTTAAAAATGTATGCATTTGATTAGAATTTTATCTTTTTGGTTGAAAATTCATTTCGTTCGTAAAAAAATTAGGTTTTAATGAAACTTATTTTTTTAACGGAAAATGTAACTATTTCATTTTTTATCAAAAATTTATTTTTTATAGAAATTTCATCTTATTGGCTAAACATTCATCTGCTTGGTTAATTTTTTTTTTTGAATAAGTTAAAAATTTATTTTTTATTTATTCATTTTTTAATTAGAAATTTAACTATTCTAGTTTGAGTGGAAAATTTAGCTCTTTTAGATGAAAATTAAAATATTTGATTAAAAATCCATCTTTTTGTAAAAAGAAGTAATCTTATTAGATGAAAATGTATCCTTTATAGGTTAAAAAATAATTTTTGAAGTTTGAAAAATTAAACTATTTTGTTGCAAATTGTTTTTATTTTTTGTTGAAAATTAATTTTGTAAGTAAATGTTTAACTATTCTATTTCTGGTTGCAAATTTTTCTTTTTTAGTTGCTAATTCATGTATTTTTTCGACATCCTTTTTTGTAGAAAATTAATCTTTTAGACTGAAAATTAAATTATTTACTTAAAATTTTTTTGTTTTGTTGAAGATTCATCATCTTAGTTAAACAAATTTTTTCAACTGCAAAATTTCACTATTCTATTTTTGGTTATAAATTTATAGTTTTTTGTTGAAGATTCATGTATTTTGTTGGTTTTTTGGTGCAGAAAATCCAATTATTTAGTTAAGAAATCATTTTGTTTTTCGTTTTTAATATTTATCATTTCGAATTATTTATATTTGAAACCAATCAATTTCGGACGTTTCAATAAAAAAAAAATGTTAACTAATAATAAGGTATAAAATTCTGAAAACCTATAAATTGAAAGCAAATAATATTCGAATATTTAAATGTTCACTTTTTTGCAATTCGAATGACTTTGAAATTGAAACTGTTTTAATTCAAGCAATTTCGAATTGAAATTACTCAATTTATTCATCAAGAATTTTCAAATTTTAAGCGCTTTTAATTTTAAATTATCCAAGTTTTTAATTTAAAATCGTTTCATTAATAAAGCTGTTCTTTAAAAACAATTGAACCATTTTGAACGATTTAAATTTGATACTAATAATTTTTCACCTTTCAAAATATAATATTATTATTCAAATATAAACGCTTCCAGCTATATATTTTTCACTTTTGAAAAAATATCAAATTACAATTTTCTAATTTTCAAAAGCTTTCGATTTAAAATTCTCAATTTCGAAAGTTTTTAATTTTTAATCAATTGACAATTAAGGTTTCTATTTAAAATTAAGAAATTTGAAAATAGAATATATATTGGAATTTTACACTGTCAAATTATTCAATTATAAACTGTAAGAATTAAAAATTTTATCCTTGAAGATTTCACTCAATTACAAATGCACATTCTCGAAAGCTTTATTTTTACTAAAATGTAAACTAGTGAACTGCGATGAATTTTGATCTAAATTTGTTATTTAAATTTGAATAATTTAAATAATTTTGTCTTTAGCATTTTATTAAATCAGCATAAAATTTCAAACGAGGTTCAAAGTACATTTAAAGTTTAAGGGATACACTGGAACTTGGATGTAAACAGTCTGGATTTACTGCGTTCGGAGAATTGATGTGGCGGTTTTATGATGCGGGAAGCGCGGGAGGCGCTGCTCAGTCGTCTAGCGTGACACAAAACAAGAGGATCGCACTCTCCGGGCGTTAGTTCCATCAGACTCCGTTCGTAATTCCAAGTTCCAGTGTACTTATATTATTAAAATATAGAAATTACCATAGTAAGTTGTTCCCCACCCAACAACCGTTGGTCTTGCACCAGCAAATTGTTCTCCACGATATCTAGCTTCTGGCAAACAGATGGGAATAACATAAGGAGATTTCCGAACAGGTCGATTTAATTCCAAAATTGCGATGTCGTTATAGAAGCCGACCCGCGAAAATTTGGGATGAGCGTGAATATCCTTCACTGCGTAAGTTGCTGGAGTTGATGGTTCGTCGTCCCTTTCAAGGTCAATATCGCCAAGACGGACAGTAAATTGACGAGCTGCGAATCTAAAAATAAACTTATTTAAAAACCCATGAATAACTTTAAATTAAATGTAATTTTTTAACACGAATTAAATAAAATCTCTTAAGGTAATTTATATAGTGTAAAATCAGATGGTATTTCAGAGATAGATATAATTTGGTCTTCGGAGTGCGGCGTGCAGTAGCCTAATGTTGTTACTTCGATTGTCGACGTTTGTAACTGATTTTATTGTACAATTAGTTGTGAGTCTGGAATTAGAGGAGCTATTAGGAGACGAAAATTGAGGAGAGTGGAAGCAGTGGAAATGAGAGAAAGGGTAAGGGGTCTTAGGTAAAATGAGGGGTGGGGAAGTTTGTTAAGGGACGGGAGGGAAAGAGAGTAATGGTGAAGAGAGAGGAAATGAGGGGTGTAGGAGCAGGGGAAGTTTCGGGAGAGGAAGTAGAGGTGATAAGGAAAATAACGGGGAAAGTAGGATAGGGGTGAGGGATTAATAAGAGAGAAAATAAGGGGAGAGGAAATGGTGAAAAATTAGAGGAAGTTAGGGAAAATTTGGGGAGGGAAAAGTAGAGGAATTGAGGGGAAATTAGGGGAGGTTAAGTAGGGGAAATTAGGTGGGGGAAGTGAGGGGGAATGATTGGAAGAAAGGGAAGGAAGTGATAAGAGGGATAGTAGGGTGAGTAGGACAGGGAAAGTGATGACAGGGGAAGGGAAAGTAAAGAAAGGTGGAGGTAGAGGAGAAAGAAGTTGGGGAAGGGAGGGGTAACGAAAGCTTAAGTAAGGTGAGGGTGGTTGGAGATGAAATTAAAAGTATGGGAGACAAAGGTTTTAACGACTTGATTAGCGTCTTGATAGGGCACGAAATCCTTTTTCGTAGGCGCGTGGTCGCGGTTTGCAAAAACCAAGTAATCCAATGAAAGGGAAGGGAAGACGTATGTAAACTCGTTGAATAAGGGACCGTGTCATAATTTTTAAAAATTCAAAGTGGTCTTGTAATTTGGCCACCCATTCTATCATTCGACATTTTACAATGGATCTATCCTGGTTGGTAATAAGTATATTATTTCCCGAAATTATATAATTCCTTTCCAATATGTCCAATATGGAAGAAAAACAAGACAAGACAAGGAAAACAAGACAAAACAATTTAATGATGTTTCAAAATTTGTAAGGAATTTCAAGGAATTTCGTAGGGTTTCAGAAAAAATCAAAGGATTTTAAAAAGTTATCTAGGATATCAATGATATCATACATAAAAAAAGCTTTTAAGGAACTCCAAAGGATATCTAGAGAACTTTAGGGAATGAATTAAAGAAGCTGAAATTTCCAGGGGTTTCTAAGGGTGTCTGTCCATCTGTCTTGCTTCTTTCCCAGTTGGGAAAATTAAGGGAGGGGAAGTAGTAAAAGTGAGAGGAGGGGTATTGAGGGAAGAGAAATAGGCAAAGCTTGAGGACGGGAAAATTATTAGAGAAGGGAAATCAAGAAAAATTAGGAGACGAGAAATAAGGAAAGTGAGAGAAGTAGGAGTGAGGGACAGTAGTAGTAGGAAAAACTGCGGTAACAAAGTATTTTAATCGATTGTAGAGGAAATAAGGGGTGGAGGAGTAGGAAACGTGGAGAAGGGGGGTTAAGGGAGATATAAAATATACTGGAAGGATAAAACGGGGTAAATAAAGAGGAGAAGTGAGGGAAGGGAAAGTAGGTAATGTCAGTGGGGGAGGGGATTATAAGAGAGGAAGTAAGGGAAATTAAGAGACAAAGAACGAAGGAAGTGGAAGTGGGGAAAGAGGAGAGGAGTACTAGCGTGAATGAGGGGTGGAAACTGAAAACATATTTTAAGCAAGGGGAAAAGAAATAAGGGATGGTGAAGTCAGAAAAAAGGCGTAGAGAAAATGATGGGATAGGAAGTAGAAGAGATAGGGGAAATCATGGGCGGATAAGAAAGGGTAATTGAAGAGTGGAAGTATGAGAAGTCAGGTAAGGAGAATGTAAGGTTGGGAAAATATGAGAGGAGAAGTAAGGGAAATGAAGAGCAATTAGGAGTAAGAAAGTAAAGAAAGTGAAAGTGACTAAAGGGGTTGATGGTAGTATGGAAAATGAAACGTGGTAAAGTATGATAAGCGAAATGTGTAGAGGATGCGATATGTCAAATGAGGAGGCGAAATATGGAAAGTGAAGGGATGTGAAGTAGGGGAAATGCGCGGAGGGAAAATTATGGATGGGGAAGTAAAGGAAATGAAGGAAAATTAGGGGATGGGGAGTGAAGTGAAAGTAAGGACAGGTGAAGTGAAAGGAAATAAGG
>NC_046664.1:17234383-17256864 GCF_010883055.1 Belonocnema kinseyi | reverse complement strand
CGATAAAAGGGAAAATGGGGAGGGGAAGTAGTGTAAGGGAGGGGGAACAAGATTATGGGGATATAAGGGGGATAATTAAAGTCAGGAAGGAAGAATAAGGAAAGCGGCAATGACGAGAGGGAAAACAATGGGATAGAATAGGAAATTAGGATACGATAAGTGAGGGAAAGCAGGATACGTGGTAGGGGAAATGAGGGGTGGGAACTGAAGAAATATTTTAAGCAAGGAGAAAGGAAATGAGGGCAGGTAAAGTGATAAAAAATAATGGGAGAAGGAATAGAGGAAATGATGAGAAAAAAGTAGGGGAAATAGGGGAATTAAGGAGATATTAGGAGACGGGTAGTAAGGGAAGTTCAAGTGATGGAAAGGGTGGGGGTAGTATGTAAAATGAAAGGCAGTGAAGTATAATAAGCAAGGGGAGGGGAATTGAGGGAAGTTGAAGTGAGAAAATTAGGGAAAATTAGTAGAGAATGAGAGGGGTTAAATGAGAAAGGGAACTATGGAAAGTGAGGGGAGAGGAAGCAGGTGAAGTTTGTGGGGGACAAGTTATGGAAGGTGGAGTAGGATAAATGAAGGGAAGTTAGAAGATGTGAAGTGAAGGAAGAGTGAGTCAAGGATGTTGAAGTGAGAGGGACTAACGTGAGGAGGCGTATGGTAAGTGACGGGAGAAGAAGTCGAGGAGATAGTGGAAGTGAAAGGTAGATAAAAGTGGAAGTGGGGAGGGACGGTAGAATAGGGGAGGAGGAATAAGATGAGAGAAAACAAGGGGTATAATTAGGGTAAGAGAGGAAGAATAAGGAGAGGGGGGTAAGGGATGGGGGAGTAATGGGATATTAACAAATATTAGGGAAAATTAGGGGAGGGAAAGTAAAGTAAGTAACGAGAAATTAGGAAGGGGAAGTGAAGGGAAGTAGAGGAAATGATTGGAAGTGTAGGGAGAGCTATTAGGGTTGTGCGGGTGAGTACGGGGTGGAAAGTGATGGCTGGGGAGGGAAATTAGGGGAAGGGGAGTGTTAAGTGGGGAAGAGGGAGAGGGGGAATTAGAAAGGAAAGTAGAGAAGGAAGAAGTAACAGAAGGGAGATGCAGCGAAGTGTAGCGTAAAGGGAGGGTAGTAGCAGAGGAGAGAGGAAGTAAAGTTTAGGAGAAAGGTTTGAACGACTTAATAAGTATCTTGAAAGGGTACGAAATCCTTTCTTTTTTTAATAATTTTTCAAAATTGATGCCACTATTAACACCATTTTTGATCTCTGATGTGAGTCCGAGCCCTCAAAAATTTGTGTATAAGTTAAAACTTACGGACGTTGACGTTGATCTCGAGTGCAATGAGCCGCAGTGAGAATATGTCGAGGACCGATCAAAGACCCACCACACCAGAACTCGGTGCGTCTAGATCCGTGAAGAAATATTGCTGCCATCCATGGCCAACGACCTGGCAGTGCTTCCTCTCCTCCAACTACTCGATACTTTCCAGCATTTCTTACTCCGCATTCTACAAATTAGATAGTTTAACGCAGACCGGCTTTTAAATCAACTTATTTTGCAATAAGGAACTCTCTTTCCTGGAATTATTGCTCATTTATATCAATTTTACAACAAAAACAAAACTTGTCCCAAAAGTTTTGTTTTAATTATGCCAAAAATTAGGAGTCAATTTGTAGTATAATACAAATAAATTACCATCATCATCCTGAATGAAGTTGTTGTCAATCGTTTCAACAGACTCGAAGGGATTAGAACTGTTACCCAAAAGTCCTGAAGGTGGAATTTCGAAGTTTGGACGATTCGTTGTCGTTATTGGATACAACGGTATCGGCTTCGGAGTTGCTGGTTTTGTTGGTCTCGGTCTTGGTCTTGTAGTCGTTTGAATTGTTGTAGGTGGTGTGACAGCAATAGGACTGAAATACAATCAAAACAATTTTAATTACCTTAAGATTTAAACACTACAGTGTTGATCCAATTCCAATGAACTAAACACCTCTAATTTGAATTACCTTCCTCCGGGAGAAGGCACATTGACCCCAATTTTATCAATCGGACAGCAGACTCCGGGAACAAATAAACTCTTAAAACACAATGACTGTCTGAGTTTGGTGAGATCCAGAAGAAGATGAGGACAGTTGCTGAGATCCTGACATTTTCCAGGACCGCCTTCTGCAGTCGTACAGGTGGAAGGAGACTTGTCCCTATCCGAAATTTCTTCACTAGCTTGTGCCTGAAGATCAGAAATTGTGACTGTGGTTACAGTCGAAGATGTAACTGGTCTCAGAGTCGCTGCTGTTGGTCTCTGAGTTGAAGTTGTCAGTTTCAGAGATGTGACTGGTCTGAGAGGTAGAGCGACTCCTCTGACGATTGGTGCTATACTGTCTGTTACATTTTTGCCCAGGATGTTTTTGGAGATGGTGTAGAGAGCTGATGGCAGCTCCTTCGAAGGATGTTCGGAATCTCCTCTCGTCATGTTCACGATGTAACTCCCAACTGTGTTGAGAGCACCGAGAGTTTCCGTGAATGTTGTTAGAGGGTCGGATTTTTCTTCAACAACTCGGACGAATTGAGTGTAAGGTCTGACCTGGGTGTCTCGACGATAAATTGGCCCTCTTCTGGGTCCACCTGGCCAGGAGTCGCTTTCGGTCCATTTTCTTAATGCCGATCCTTGAAACGATTGACGATTGGGTGGTCCATATCCATTGTATGCTGTTGACAATATTTAGATTGTTTTATTTTTAGTGGGAGGGAATTTAGTTACTGAAAGCAGGATGGTCTCTGGCCAGGGAAAACCTGGAAATCAAGGAAAAGTCGTGGAATTTTCTTGATCAGGAAATGTCAGGGATTTTGAAAAAAATGTCAAGAATCAGGGAATTTCTACAAGAAGCACTGTAAGTAACTACCCAGTGGGCACAAAATTTGGCGACGTCTTTACGACATCGTTACGACATAGTTACGACAACTTTACGACATTATATGTCGATGTCGTTAAGGTATCTTTACGATATCGTAAATAAGTCGTATGATTTGACGATGTCTTTACGATATCACAGAGACACCGAAACGACATGGACATAGGCTGTCGTAAAGTTGTCGCAAAGATGTAATGATGTCGTAAAGACGTCGCCAAATTTTGTGCCCACTGGGTATTAAGAATAATCAGGATTGTCACGCACTTTTCTTTAAATAAATTATTAACTATGGGCCATTGAATTCCTATTTCTGGATTTTCTTGAATTATTTTTAAATCTTTTAGGGTATTTTAAATTATCCCAAGATATATTTAAAAGATTTCGGTAATTTAAAGGTATTCCAAAAGCTTTTAGAAATTTTAGGGTATTTTTAAAATTCCCGGGGAATTTCAAAGAACTTAAAAAAGTTTCAAGAGATTAACAATTCGCAAGGAAATTCCAAGAATTTAAATAATATTATTAAGAGATTTAATGAAATTTCCATAGTTTAAAAAATTTTTGGAAAATATGAAACAATTTTATAGGGCATAATGATAAAAAATTTCAAGGGATTTTTTTGTAATTTCCGAGGATTTCAATGCTTACAAAATTTCAAATGATTAAAAAAGATTTTCAAAGTTTGGACAATTTTCAGGGTATTTTAAAAGATCCCAAGGAATTTTTATTTATTTCAGAAATGTAATGGGATTTCGATTAAATTGAAATCAAGATATTTCAACATTTTCAAGTATTTTCAAGAGACTTCGAAGCATTTGAAACATTCTGAAGATTTTTAAAAGACTGCAAGAATTTTTTTATTGATTTCAATGATCTTAAGGGCTTTCAAAATATTTGAAATATAATGGGATATTTTTTTTAATTCCATGAAATTTCTAAGAGCTTTAAAAATTTTCAAGGTTTAAAATATTTTAGGGTATTTTAAAATATTCCAAGGCATTTTGAATTATTACAGTAATTTAATGGCATTTAAAAGGATTTAAAAAATATTTGAGAGTATTTTAAAAGATCATAAGGAATTTTTATTTTAGAAATTTAATGAGATTTCAAAGGATTTCAAGGGATTCCTAATGACAAAAAGGTTCTTTTTTTAAATTGCCAGGAATTTTCAGAAACTTTTAAACATTTCAGGGGACTTTAAATGATTATAAAAATGTTGAGGTATTTTTTGGAAATTCCAAGAAATTTGAAAGAGATTTAAAAAAATTCAAAGTCATTTTAATAGATTTTAAAGGATTGGGAATATTTTAAGGTATTTTAAAAGATCCCAAGGAATTTTTATTCATTTTAGTAATTTAATCAGATTTCAAAGGATTTAGAATCTTTTAGAATATTTTAAAAGATTCCAAGATATCTTCAAGAGCTTGAAACATGTCAAGAGATTTTAAAAGAGTTCAAAAGATTTGAAACATTCCAGAGATTTTAAAAATTACAAGAAATTTCCAAGATCTTTAAAAAATTGGTAGGGAGTTTGAAAAGTTTTCAGTAATTTAAAGGGATTCCAAAAGATTTTATAATATTTTTAAAAATTCCAAAGAATTTTCAAGATCTTTAAAAAATTGCAAGGAATATCAAAATGATTGTAAGGGGTTGAATCCATTTGAGGATATTACAAAATATCCAAAGGGATTTTAAAAAGTTTTCAGCAATTTAAAGGGATTCCAAAAGATTTTATAATATTTTCAAAAATTCCAAAGAATTTTCAAGATCTTTACAAAATTGCAAGGGATATCAAAAAGATTTTTTGGGATTGAAAACATTTTAGGATATTACAAAATATCATAAAAGATTTTCAAATTTTTCAGTAATTTAAAGGTATTCTAAAAGATTTTATAATATTTTCAAAAATTGTAAAGAATTTTCAAGATCTTTAAAAAATTGCAAGGGATAACAAAAAGATTTTAACGGATTGAAAACATTTTAGGATATTACAAAATATCATAAGAGTTTTAAAAGTTTTCAGTAATTTAGAGGAACTCCATAAAAATTTCAACCTTCTAGAGATTTTAATACATTTCAATAATTTAAAGAGATTTCAAAAGAATTGAAAGATTTTAGAATATTTTAAAAAATTGAATGAAATTTCAAGAGCTTTAAAAAGCTTCAAATGATTTCAATAGATTTCAAAGTATTTGAAATAACTGAGTTTATTTTAGAAGGTTTCAAGGTATTTTTAAAAGGTTTAACAAATTTCTAAGGATTTTGGTAGACTTCAAAGTAGTTGAAATATTTAAGGATATTATAAAAGATTCCAAGGAATTTTTAGTATATTTTAATAATTAGACAATTTTAAAGTTCTTTAAAAAGTTGCGAGATTTCGAAAGATTTCAAAGGATTTAAAATAATTTAGGTTATTTGAGAAACATGAATTCTGAACGAAAAATACATTAGTTGATATTTCAACCAAAAAAGATTTTAATTTAAATGAGAAACGACGACTTTTCTATAACAATTTTTTTGTTTCAAAAGAGATTTTTTACCCAGACATTAATTTCCAATAAAAAAAAGTTGAGCTTTCAAGCTAAAAACTAGAATATGCATTCACAATGTGACTAATGTTGAGAGGATAATAATTAGAAAAAATATAAAATACTGCAATATAAATTAATAGGAATTGAGGGTGAATTCAAATTAATTGCAGAAAATATTTGAATATCTCTTTAAATCTTTAAAATCTGACGAAATCTCTTACTTTCTGTGAATATATTGTTTGAAATTTATTAAAAATATTATAAAATCCCATGAAATTCTACGAAATATGATCGAATATAATACAAAATCTCTAGCCATCTTTTTTTTTTTAATGTCTTAAAACATTAGAGACCTTGAAAAATCGTTCCACGTCTTTCGAAATTCTATAGGAAGTTTTTTAAAACCGCCTGCCAAATTTTTTAAATCCTTTACAATTATTAAAATTCTTCGAAAAGTTTTAAATCTCTTGGAAATTCTATGACATCTTTCAAAATGCCCTCAAACGTTTTAAATCCTTTGAAATCCCTTCGAATTATTGAAATTAATTACAAATAATTTGGAATCTTCTAGAATACCCTAAAATATTAAAAACCCTTTAAAATCTTCTGAATTCCCCCGAAATTTATTTAATCGTTTGAAAATTCCTTGGAATCATTTAAAATACTCTGAAATATTTGAAAAATTCCTTGAGATTTTTTCAAATATCCTAAAATATCTGAAATTCTTTGAAATCCCTGAGCATTATTCAAATTAATTTAAAATTATTTGGAATCCTTGAAAATTCTCTAAAATATTTCAAATCCTTCTTAATTGGTTTAAACATGTTAAATCTCTTTAATTTTCCTCGTAATATTTTCAAATAACCTTAAAATATTTTAAATCCCTTTAAATTATTGAAATTAATTAAAAATCATTTAGAATTTTCAAAAATCCTCTAAAACATTTCCTTCAAAATGTTTTGAAATACCTCGAAATATTTTAATCTCTTGAAAATTCCTTGCATTCTTTTAAAATACCCTCAAACATTTTAAATCCTTTGAAATCCCTTCGAATTATTGACATTAATCAGAAATAATTTAAAAGCTTCTTGATATTTTAAGGTATTCTAGAAACCTTAAAATATTGAAAAAACCTTCTAAATCTTCTGAAATCCCTCGAAATTTATTTAATCATTTGAAAATTCCTCGGAATCATTTAAAATACCCTAAACTATTTTAAAAATTGCTTGGAATTTTTTCAAATGCCCTAAAATATTTGAAATTCTTTGAAATCCCTTCACATTATTCAAATCAATTTAAAATCATTTAGGATCCTTGAAAATCATCTAAAATATTTTAAATCCTTCTGAAATCGCTTGACACATGGCAAATCTCTTTAATTTTCCTCGGAATATTTTCGAATACCCTAAAATATTTAACATCCTTCGAAATCCCTTTAAATTATTGTAATTAAATAAAAATCATTTAGAATTTTTAAAAATCCTCTTAACTATTTCCTTCAAAATCTTCTGAAATACCTCGAAATATTTTAATCTCTTGAAAATTCATTGCAATCTTTTAAAATACCCTCAAACACCTTAAATCCTTTGAAATCCCTTCGAATTATTGAAATTAATTAAAAATAATTTAGAAGCTTCTAGAATACCCTAAAATATTAAAAACCCTTCTAAACCTTCTGAAATCCCCCGAAATTTATTTAATCTTTTGAAAATTCTTTGGAATCATTTAAAATACCCTAAAAAATTAAAAAAAGTCTTTGGGATTTTTTCAAATGCCCTAAAATATTTTTAATTCTTTGAAATCCATTCAAATTATTCAAATTAATTTAAAATAATTTGGGATCCTTGAAAATCCTCTAAAATATTTCAAATTCTTCTGAAATCACTTGAAACATGTTAAATCTCTTTAATTTTCCTCGGGATATTTTCAAATACCCTCTTGCAAATTTTTTGAAATCTTTTGAAATATCCTCAAACATTTTTAATCCTTTGAAATCTCTTCGAATTATTGAAATTAATTAAAAATCATTTTGGGTATTTTAAAACCTTCTAAAATATTTCAATTCCGTCAAAATTTTCTGAAATCCCTTGAAACTTTTTAAATCTCTTGAAAATTCCTTGAAATTTTTTAAAATACCCTAAAATATTCCAAATCCTGTAAAATCCCTTGAAATTTTTTACAACTCTTGAAAATTTCTTTGAATTTAGAAAAATATTCTAAGATATTTTAAATATTTTGAAATGTTTTTAATTTCTTAAAGATTCGTTGGAATTCATTTAAAACCCATAAAATCCTTAAAATCATTAAAAACCTTCGAAATTTTTTTATCTCTGAAAAAGACCCTGGAATCTTTTAAAATACCCTAAAATATTGCAATTGCAAGTCCCTTCAAATGATAGAAAGCAATTAAAAGTTCTTTGGAATCTTTTAAAACAGGTTGTGGCTACGCGTATCGAAATTTCGATACGGATAGCTGGGTTTTTTTGGTACGAAAATTGGAACCTTCAAAGGTTACTATTTTTAGCGAAATTTCTGTACAAATAGACGTTTTTAAGAACAAATTGACACTATTTGTTTTAATTTTTGGTCATACCATAAAATTTTTGAAAATATTTTAAATCCTACAAGTTTCCTCCATCCTTGTTAATAAATTGTTTGAAATTTCAAATACTTTAAAATCTTTGAAAATCAATTTGAAACTTTTTACAGATTTTGAAAATTACTTATATTAAAAAAAATGCTCTGAAACCTTCTAAATCTTTTGGAATCCTTTCAAAAAAGTGAAATCAATGAAAAATTCCTTGGAATCTTTTAAAATAACCTACACTATTTAAAATCATTTGAATTCTTTTGAAATACTTAAAAAATGTTAAAACCTCTTGAAAATTCCGTGAAATAAAAAAAATCTTTAAAATCTTTGGAATACCTTTAGATATTTTCAAATACCCTCAAATATTTTAAAACATTAAAAATATTTTGAAATCCCTCAAAACTGTTAAAAGCTCTTGAAAATTATTTGGAATTTTAAAAAATATTCTAAAATATTAAAAATCCTTTGAAGCACCTTTAAGTTATCGAAAGATATAAAAGATTTCTTTGAATCGTTAAAAATAGCTTCAAATTCAAATAGCTTCAAACTTTTACAAGCTCTTAAAGATTCCTTGGAATTTTGAAAATACTCTAAAACCTTTTAAATCCTTTGAAATTTTATAAAGTTCCTTGACACTTTTAAAATCTCTTAAAAATTCCTTGGAATTTTAACACATACCCTAAAATCTCTAAAATGCTTTAGGATACCTTTAAGTTACTGAAAGCTATTGAATATTTCTCAAAATCTTTTAAAAATACCCTAAAATATTTCAAGTCCTTCACAATTTTGTTGAATCCTTTAAAAACTTTTGAAGCCCTTTCATTTTTCAAATCCCTTGACATCTTTCAAAGTTAATTTGAAACTTTTAAAAGCTCTTGAATGGTCCCCGAAATAAAAAAAAATATCCTAAAATATTTAAAATTGGTTAGAAGACCTTTAAATTATTATAAGCCATTAAAGATTACTTAAAATAGTTTTTAAAAAACCCTAAAATATTAAAAATGCTTTAAAATCGTTTGAAATCCCTTAAAAATTGGTAAAGCCCTAAAATATTTTGAATCTTGAAAACATTCGAAATCCCTTGAAACTTTGAGAAATTTTTACAAATTTATTGGAATTTTGAAAAATACTTTAATATCTTTTAATATCCCTTCAAATGAATGAAATCTTTTAGGGCTTCCTTGAACTGGTATAACTTTTAGGAACTGGTATAACGCGGGAACCGAGAGTTTTAGTAGTATAGCTTTAAATTTGAATACTTCAAAATAATTCAAGAAAATTCAGAAATAGGTATAGACCTGAAATCAATAGTGGTTATCCATAGGTTAATTTATTTTCAAAAGTTACACAAAACTATCGATCAAGTTAACTCTTTAAATAACATAAAATACTTAACGTCATTTATGACAAGATGGAAAATAAATTTTTTTTAATTTAATTTTTTTGAAAAAAGTCCTTCTCGCTTTGCTCCACTGGGAATCGAACCACAAAACTTGATACTGGCGGTCGGGTGCTTTCCCATTAAGCTATCTAAAGCCAGGCAGTCCTGACAGAAATTCCCGAATGTTTCAAATATTTTTTCAAAATCCATGACTTTTTTCTGATTTTTTCATGACATTCTCTGACCAACAAAATGTCCTGATTAAAGGCAAAAGGGGGAATTAGGGAAAAAGGTGATCGACGGTGATATTTGATTGCATAATTTAAAAATAAAAATTTAATGAGTTACTCACGTATATTATGGTAGAGTGCGACTTCTTCACTGAACGATAAGACTCCAATGAATAAATTCCATACTATGCAGAGTCCTGAAAAATAGCCGTAATTAAAATTTTTTTAATTTCAATTAAAATTAAATTTTGAATAAAATTGTTAATTAAGAGAAATTTCAAATTCTATTAGGACACAATCCGAGAATTTATTTAACTTTTTCTACAGTCGGTAAACAATAACTAAAAATAATTAGCTGGCGCTAGAAAAAATTGGACTTTGTTGTTTTTTCCAATTTCTAAATAATTCAATTTTTAAGTCTGGTCCGTTATCAGAATTTAATTTGTTTCTACAAAATTCTTTTAGGGGACGTTCAAAAACTGCGTTACATGATTTTGAAGAAAATTTCCCTTTTTCTTGTTTTTCCGCTTAAAATGAAAAATACTTTTTTTTCAATTCATTTTATTTTTTGCAGATTTAAATCTTTAGTTGAAAATTCACTTTCTTTAGTTAAACATTAGTTTTTTTTTACTAAAAATTTAAGTAGTCCATTCATAGTTGAAAATTGATAGTTTTTAGTTGAAAATTCAGATAATAAATTTTTCATTGAAAATCCATCCTTTTTGGTTAAAATTACAACTACTTGGTTGAAATTTGAACTATTTTGTTTAAACCATTCTTGTTTATTGGTTGAAGATTGAACTATTTTGTTGGAAATTCGTTTTTTGTGTCTTAAAAATTAAGTTTTGAACTTTTTTGTTAAAAATTTAACTTTTTTGATAAGACTTCTTCTTTTCGTCTTGAAATTTAACAATTTCGTTGAATTTTTGTTCCTTTTTTGGTTTGAAAATTCTTCTCTTTTTGTAGGAATTTCATCTTTTTAGTTTAGAATTCATCATTATGGTTCAACATTAATATGTTTAAGTTAGAAATGAACTTTTTTGTTGAAAATAAAATTTTTTTGTAGAAAAAACTTATTTTTGGCTCGAAAATTCAACATTTTGGTAGTAACTTCAACCATTTGGTCCAAAGTTGGTTAAAAATCCACTTTTTTGTTGTTAAAAATTTATCGAAATATCAACTACTATTTTTTTCGTTGAGAATGAATCTTGTTTCAATGATTATTTAACTAATTGGCTTAAACTTGAAATCCTTTGTTAACAATTTATTTGTTTTGTTAAAGATTCATCTCAATATTTCTTTATTTTTTACTTTTTAAAATAGGTCCTTTGGATTGAATATTCAACTCTATTCTAAAAACTTCTTTTTTTTTTGGTTTATAAATTGAACTATTTGTTTGAAAATGAAACGTTTGTTACTTGAAATTTATTATTTTTTTTTTTTGCTTAAAAAATGTACTATTTGGTTGAAATTTCAACTATTTGGTTAAATATTCGTCTATTTGGTTTAAAAGTGATCTTTTTTAGTTATAAATGCAACTGTTTGGTTGAAAATTAATCTTTTTTTTAATCAACTATTTCTTTAAGAATTCAGCTTTTTAATTAAATTCGAATGTTTTTAATATAAAATTCAAACCTTTCTTCAATTAAAATATCAACTATTATACTTTTCGTTATGAATTATTATTTTTTTTATAGAAAATTTAATTATTTCGTTGAAGGTTAATCTTCTTTATTAAAAATTCCTTTTTTTTTTTGTTTTCGCAGATTTCAATTAAAACATTTTCTTGAAAATTTAATTATTTTGTTGGATGTTTAACTGCTTTCTTGAAGATTTTTTTCTGGATAGAAAATCCATTCGTTTGGATAGAAAATACTATTATTCTTTTTGGTTGAAAATTCACCTACCTGGTTAGAATAAAAATCTACTTTGTTAAAATACTTTGTTGTTTATTGGTTATTGAATGAACTATTTTGTTGAGAATTAGTTTTTCGTTGGTTAGAAATTATTTTTTTTTTTAATTGAAAATTTAACTTTTCATTTCTTGGTTAAAAGTTAATCCGTTTTGGATGAAAATTCAACAATTTTGTTGAAAAATCATGCTTGTTAGTTGAATTCAACTGTTTTTTCTTAAAAATAAATTTTTTTGTTGAAACATCAACTGTTATATTTTGCGTTGGGAATTAATATTTTTTATTTAAATATTTTTGTTGCAGATTTCAATTCAACTATTTTTTTCAAACATTTATCTATTTTGTTGAAAATTGAACTGCTTTGATTAAGATTTTTGTTTTTGGGTAGGAAATTCGTCCTTTTATATTGAAAATTCAACTATTTAATTAAAAATTCATATTTCTACATTCATAATAATTTTGTTAAAATGTGTATTTTTTGAAGATAGTTGAATTATCAATCTGAAAAGTTGAATTTTAAATCAAGAAAGTTTACTTTTTTATAATAAAAGGTCAATTTGAACCAAATAGTTGAACTTCCAAGCTGAACAGACGAATTTTTAACCAAAATATCGATTTTTTAACCAAATAGTTGAATGTTTCATCCAAAAGGACGTTGTCCTTTTGTTGAATTTTTAAGCTAGAAACGAATTTTTTGCAACGCAGTTGAATTTTCAAGCCAAAAAGACGAATCTTTTCGAAGCTAGTTGAATTATAAATCTGAAAAGTTTAATTTTCAAGCAAGAAGATGACTTTTTTATTATGAAGGATAAATTTTCAATAAAAAGGACGAATCTTTTATACAAGAAAGAAAAATTTGCAACAAAATTGTTGAATTTTCGACCCAATATTTTTTTTTAATAATAAATTGATTTTTAACGAAAGAGTTGAATTTATTACCAAATTATTGAATTTTCAAGCTAAAAATGAATTAAAAAATGAAATAAGAAAAGATAACTTTAAACAATAATAATAGAACTCTTAACGAAATAGTTTAAACTTCTAACAAAATGTTGAATTTTTAAGCATAAAAATGAATTTTCTGCAAGACAGTTGAATTTGCAACAAAATAGTTGAATAATAAATCTGAAAAGATAAATTTTTAATCTAAAAGGACGAAGTTTTATACAAGAAAGAAGAATTTTCCACAAAACTTTTGAATTTTCTACCAAAAAAAGAAAACTTTTATAAACAATAATCGAATTTTAATTTTTAACAAAATAGCTTCATCTTTTACCAAAATGTAAAATTTTTAAACTAGAAATATAATTTTCTATAAAACAGTTGAATTTTCAACCAATTAGTTGAGTTATGAATTCCCAATAAAAAAAAAAGAAATTAATATACAAGAAAGAAGAATTTTCAACAAAATAGTTTATTCTTCTGACAAACTGTTGAATTTTCAAGCTAAAAAACGAATTTTCAGAAAAACAGTTGTTAAGTTTTTAACTAGAATTTTGAAGTCAAAAAGAGGAATTTTCAACAAACCAGTTGAATTTTCGACCAAAAAATAACCTTTTAACAAAATAATACAATTCATAACTAAATAGTTTATTTTTCAACCAAATTATTAATTTTTCAATCGAAAAATACAATTCTTCTATCAAACAATTGAACTTTCAACAAAACAGTTGAATTTTCGAACAAAAAAGATAACTTTTTAACAACATAATTGAAATTTTAACCAAGTAGTTGAATTTTCTACCAAATTTTTGATTTTTCAAGCTAAAAAGACTAATTTTTTGTAAGACAATTCAATTTTTAACAAAAATGTTAATTTTCAAACAAATAGTTGAATTTTCAAGTCAAAAAGACGAAGCTTTTAAAAAAATGTTAAATTTTTAACCAAGAAAGATGAATTTTTCAGCATCAAAGGTCAATTTTCAATGAAAAAGGACGAATTTTTTATTTAAAAAAAAGAAGACTTCAACAAGAGAGTTGGTAATATGGACCAAAGAATATCATTTTTTTAACGAAATATTTTATTTTTTCTCGGATTTTTAACCAGAAGTCTGAGAAATTACTAGATATTTTTGTATGTATCGTGTTTTATTTTATGCATTTATCAAATCGATTGCAAGAAAAAATATAAACTGTAGAGAGTGGGGGGGGAGGGGTCTAAATAGCTATACGTAATTTTTGAACGGCTCCTTACTTTGATAAATTTAAGTTGTGTAACAGGCAATTTAAATTGCAAAATCGTGAGTTGATTCAACCAAGAGAAAACGGATGATTCTTAATTCTTGATCAATCCTTAAGCAGAATCCTGGAAATCCCAACGCCAGATTTAACCGCAAACTGTTACGCCACAGCCAATTGGTTTTACGTAAGAATATTTGTTATTCTCATCATGTACGCAAACTTCACTTTCCATACTTCGAGGAATTCTATTTCGTTCATTGCATAAGTCCAGATTTTAATTATTCATCCCGAATTGGGTTAATTGTATACTAATATATATATATATTTTTTTTAATTTGAAGTGAAACCCTCTAGCTTCGATCGTTTTTGATCTGACAAAGTATTTTTAATTTTAATCATTTATATTATAGAGTATTGATTATATTTTGTTGGCCAGGGTAATTAATTAATTAATTTATGAAGCTAAATTGTTGCCAATTAATGGTCCAATCATTTAAAAAAAATCAACTTTCGCCTGGTTTTGAACCGGGAACGCCATTATTTTTGAGTGGGGCGTTAATAAATTAAGCCACTGGGGCAACGCTCCAGCACTTTTGAATAATGGCGTTCGCGGTTCAAAACCTGACCGAGGTAGATTTTTTCTCATTTTCTCCAAAAAATGATTAGACCAGCGGTCGGAAAAATTTAATATCAAGACAAAATAATCAAAACTGCGCAACTCAAAGCTTTTTAAATCATTTAAACTGAAAATAATTCAAATATGAGAGCCTGCAAAACATATTTTCACTTTGAAAATCCTGCAACTTAAATTTCAAATCTACCTAAATGAAAGTACTTAACTGTCATGATTTCAAATTTTGAGAGCCATTTAACGGACGACTGAAAATTCCGAAAAATCCAGAAAAATCGAATTCTCGAAATTCTAAAATTCAAGAAAAGTAAAATATTTAAAATAGAAAATTCTTGAAATTATAAATTTTCCGAAATATAAAAATCCCCAATTGGAAAATTCCCGAGAAATAAAATTATCGAAAAGTTTATAATATTACCGAATTTGAAAATTCATAAAGCATAAAAGTCCGAAATTTAAACAATTAAAAAAATTCATTTAATATTTTTTATGTATTAAAAAAAACTATAATGGAATATATCCATTGCAAAAATTTTTATTTTTAATGTTTAATGTATTTAAAAAATATTTTATAAATCGATAATATTGTAAACTGTTCAGGAATTTTATTTTTCAAAAATTTTTCCATTCGGGATATTTATATTTCAGTAATATTTTTATAATTTTTTGAATTTTCTACTTGGAATATTTTCTTATTTCGAAATTTTACAATGTCGGGAATTTTAATTTTCGCGATTTTTCAATCATTCCTCTTTTTGATATCTTTTAATGTGATCATCGTTTTAAATATTTTATTAAAATCATGTTTTCAAAATAAAAAATCATTAAAAAGTTTCCACGTAATCTTAAAAAATATTTGTTATCCTCTTTAAATCTTTCAAAATTCTTAAAAAGCTTCTTTTTTTGAAATCTTCAAAAATATAAATTTTATCTTCAATTTTCTGAAATCTCAAGATTTATATTATTTTGAAAACCTCTAAAATTATGAAATATCTTTTGAATTCAAAGATTTTTTAATCTTTTTCAATATTCTTTTGAAATGAATCGTTTTATATAAAACATCATTAACAATTTTTCTAGGAATCTTAACAAAAAAAATTTATTCTTTTTAAACCTTTCAAAATTAGTAAACTTTTCAATATCTTTTAAAATAATTGGAAATTTTCATTTTTTAAATTTTGCCCCAAAATCTTCCAGATTCTTTTTGTTTTTAATTTTGTAAATCTTTTGAAATATTTTTAAAAGTTCTTTTGAAATTAATTTTTTTAAACAATAAATCATTCCTTTATTTGTATGTTTTCCCAGAAATTTTAAGATAATTTTTTTATTCTCTTAAAACATTTTAAAAACTCTTAAAAATCATCTTTTTCCATATATTTAAAAATCTCCATTTCCTTTTTAAAAATTTTAATCTTCTCAAGATTTACATTATTTTTTTATCTTTTTGAAACTTCTAAAACTTCTAAATATTTTTGGAGTTCAAAGTACTCCTAATTTTTGTTAATTCTGCAAAAATAAAGAGTCCCTTTCCAGATTATTGTTTAAAGTTTTTGAAGTATTTTCAAATATTTTGAAATCTTAAAGTATTTTTTTAAAATAAAAATCTTATAAAATCTTAAGAAAAAAATTGTAGTCTCTTAATACCCTTCCAAACTTCTAAAACTTCTAAATAATTGTTTAAATGATTAAAATTTGTATTTTTTTGTTGTTTAATTTTGCAAAATTTTAAAAAACGCCTAACAATATTTTAAATTCTTCTTTGGTATTTGGCATTTAAGCAAAAAAAACCTTCTAAGACTTTTCTTTAATTATAGTTTTCGAGAATGCTTCAATTTTAAAACAGGATTTATTCTTTTTTGTAATATCTTTTACTTAAGGGCATGTGATACTTCGTCGTGTGGTCAATCGGATACAGTTCCCCCGGCTTTTTTTCCACAAAAATGAAAATTTTGAAAAACTGAATTCGGAGATGCTATAAAATATCATAACGGACGTCCCCGGATTATGTTTTGAGGGATAATAACAAAAAAAATTATTATGCTAAATAAAAATTGTATGCATTATTTTGAGGTTACGTCGTTTTTCATCTCTGCTGTTCCGATAATTTGGATATTATTTATGAAATAAACTTTTTTAATTGCCTGCAAACAAGTATAGTTCCTAAAGTTTTGGGCCAAAAATATTGTGTAGTTTGGAAGTAACGCTCGAGAGAATTTTAACACACATAACCTCGAAAAATACACATAGGTTTATCACAGAATTTAGGTTATGTTACGATATGCAGCGCTGTAATTTTACAAGCATGTGTAGAATCCCTAATCTCAATGTGGAAAAGTGACCACGCTCAAAGTGGTAATATTACCGAAAATGTTATTCGTAAAATTACAAATGCTTGTGAATGTCATTTTCGTTTTTCACAGTGCACGTTGTTAGCAAAATCAAAAGACAAAATATTTCTTATCCTAGGAAAAAAGCCGGGGGAATCTAACACTGAAAAAGTCGATTCTAATTTTCAAGCCTTTTTACTAATTGTAAAGATACCTAATTTTATTTATTTAAAATTCCGTCTACTGGAATTCGCTCGCAAGTTTGAGCGCGCCTAGGGCGCGCGACTTTTGGTTCTCGCGCATTGCGCTCGAAGGTGTATTTATCTCGCGCTTCGCGCTCGATGCTGCGTTTGTCTCCCCCTTTGCGCTCGCTCTTTGTATTTGCCCCACATTTGTGCACAGACCTATTAAGGTTAACGAGCCAAGCATCGACAACTGTAATTTGGTGATTGTGAATTCTCCTTTGTTAAAGCTTCTTCGGCTTTAACGAACACATTCTCATCACGTATCTCATGCTTCGCACTCGATTTTGTCAAAAATGTTCACTTTTCTATCTTATGTTTAACACTGCTGTATCAAACTTATAATACATTTATTCAGATTATTTAGCGATAGACAGTTTTCACATAAAACTAATGCCTTCTCATTATGATGAGAATGTAATAATACATCATTTTTCTGCGACAAAAATTTGAATTTTCGATTTTTTAACAAAATTCAAAAAGTTTTTATGATAATCGTGTAGGTCTTTAAAAACTAATATTTTTCTTTTATTGACTTTTTTCATGTGGTGCGTTGAATGATATAAAATAGTCATTTTCGTTTTTATTTTTTTATTTTTTTAAGTTTGGAACCGCTATAACTCTGGTAATTTTGCTGTTATCAAAAAAAGTCATCAAGATAAATTGTTCATATTTTTGTGCACTATAAACAGTACTATATGAAAATTTCAAATCTTAAAAAGTGGTCTTAAAAATTTTGAAAATGCTTTAAATTATTGCATTTTTATTTAAAACAGCTGGCTAACGAAATCGTCCTTTCTTTTCATATCCTTATAAAGTGTGTCAAAGGGAAATTCAATAAAATAATTACTTCAAATGTTACCGAGTTAACAGACTACAACGACAACGACGATAATGACAAGGCCGACAGGCAGACGTCATCGTAATACCGGTTTCTTTGGGAATTAGGGATTCTCGAAAAGTGAAAATTTCAAGAAATCCGCGATATTCAGTTTTCCCATAAAACAATACCTTCTTATTATGATGAGAATGTAATTAATCAGTATTTTTTGTGCGATTAAAAGATGAGTTTTCGATTTTTTTTAAATTCTAAAACCTGTTAAGTTTATCTAAAACCTTATAAGTTTTTCAAAAAGCAACTTTTTCCTTTTCTTGCCTTTTGTTTATATCGTGCGTTGATTGGTTTAGAATTTTCATTTTGTATTTTGAAAAAGCCATAACTGTGATAATTTTCTTGTTATCAAAAAAATCCATCAAGATAAATTGTTAACATTTTCGTGTGCTATAAATAGCCGTAAATGGAATTTTAAAATGTTTTGCCCCTAAACCTGTGTGCCAAAGCCCAATTCGATTCAATTGGTCGGTCCAAAGACATTCAGTATACATACGACAACGACAGACAGATACCAACTTGAAAACTTTTGGTTCCTTCTGAGGAAATCTCAAAAAGTCGATATTTGATGGAATCCGTGAGTCATTTTTCGTATGAAACTAATACCTTCTCATTATGGTGTGACTGTAAAAAGCGCGTGTCCTATCAAAGAAATGTGAAAATCAAATTTTTAGATCTTATTTAGTCAAACCATTTTTTTATTACACATTTTACTGTACCAAGTACCGTCTTCCACACATTTAGTTTGTTTATTTTTTCGTAACTTGTGTTGAAAAGTGATTCATTATGAATTTGTAGTTTTTTTCAGTGCGTGTAATTTGAGCTTTTTCATTTTTTTCGTACCTTGCATAGTTTAACCAAAAAATGGAATTTGTGGATTTTTTATTTTATTTGGTAGGTTCAAATTTGGAATGTTCAACTTTTCGACCAAATTAAAAAAGTTGTTGTCATGATCCTGTAGGACCTTCAAAAAGCAAAGTTTTTCTTCTTTTGACTTTTTTTCATATCATGTGTTGTTTGGCTTAAAATTTTCATTTTATTTTTTTATTTTTTATTTTGAAAATGCCCTTACTCTGATGATTTTCTATTTATAGAAAAAAGTCGCAGGGATAAATTGTTTGAGTTTTTGAGTACTATGAACAACCGTACATAGAATTTTTAAATCTTGAAAAAATGTGGTTTCAAAAATTTTTGATACGATCAAATTTGGAATTTTCAACTTTTCGACCAAATTACAAAAAATTGTTATCATGCTCTTATAGGGATTTCGAAAAGCAACGTTTTTCTTTTCTTTACTTTTTTTCGTATCATGCGTTGTTTGGCTTAAAATGTTCATTTTAATTTGTTTTTTTTTTATTTTGAAAATGCTCTAACTCTGGTAATTTTTGATTTTTCAAAAAAAGTCATTAGGATAAATTGTTCAACTTTTTGAATAGTATAAATAACCGTACAGAGAATTTTAGAATTTTCAAAAAAGTGGTCTAAAAAATATTCAAAATGTGCCCACTTCAAATAATTAAACATAAGAAATGAATTTTGAACAAAGCAGTTTAATTTTTCGCAAAAAATATGACTTTTTCACAAAATTGTTGAATTTTCATAATACAAAGATGAATTTTCAGCTAAATGCTCAACAAAAAGAAATACATTTTTAATCTTAAAGTAGCATTCTCAAACAAGCAGTTGAATTTTGAAGCCAAAAGACGATTTTTTAAAAGACAGTTGATTTTTCAACGAAGAAAGATGAATTTTTTACCAAAAAAGATGAATTTTCAATTAAAAAATAAGAGCTCTCAAACAGTTGAATTTTCGACAAAAAATACTTTTTAACAAAACAAATTGAATTTTTAAACAAATAGTAGAATTTTCTTCGTGAATTTTGAATTTTATACTAAAAAGATGAATTTTCTACAAAACAGTTGAATTTCCAACAGAATTGATTTTTCGACCAAAGAAGACAACTTTTTAATAAAATTTTTGGATTGTTAAACAAGTAGTTTAATTTTTTTTGTAAGTTTGGAATTTTTAAGCTAAAAAGAAAAATTTTCTGTGAAATTGTTAAATTTTCAACATAAACGTTAATTTTCAACCAAACAGTTCAATTTTTAACGAAATAGTTGAATTTTTCTAGCAAAAAGATAACTTTTTGATAAACGAATTTAAAACAAAAAAACACTAAACTTCAACCACAAAACCGTTGCATTTTCAACAAAAAAGTTCATTTTTAAACAAAAAAAGATGACTTTCTACAAAAAAGGTGAATTTTCAATCCAAAAGAGCAAAAAGATAACTTGTTTGCAAAATAGTAAAATTACTTTTTAAACTAAATAGTTGAATTTTAAACATAAAAGTTCATTTTCGATAAAAAATTATGACTTTTTAACAAAATAATTTAATTTTAAAGAAAATAGTTACTCCTTCAACCAAATAGCTGTTTTTTTAACACAAAAGTTCATTTTCAAAAAAGAATGATAACTTTAAAAAAATATTTTCATTTTCAAGAAAACTGTTAATTTTCTAACAAAATAGATGTATTATCAAGAAAAAATTATTTTTTTAACAAAATAGTTAAATTTTCAACAGAAAAGCTCATTTTCGACAAAAATGATGAATTTTTAACAAAATAGTGTAATTTTGAATAAAAAAGATTACTTTTGTACAAAATAATAAAATTTTCAGGAAAATAATAATTCTTCTAACAAAATATTTGAATTTTCAACACAAAAGTTCATTTTTGAGCAAAAAGATAACTTTTTTACAAAATAGTAATATTTTCAGAATGATAACTATTCTTTTAACAAAATAGTTGAATTTTTAACACAAAAGTTTTTTTTATCAAAAATGATGTTTTGACAAAATAGTTGAGTTTTTAACTAACTAGTTAAATTTTCAACATAAAAGTTCATTTTCCTCTCCAAATGATGCCTTTTTAACAAGCAAAAAAATGAGAAAAAGCCTAACTTCATTGAAAACAAAATAAAAAAGAGCAATTATTTTATTAAGGGTAATAGGGGAAAGAATATGAAGTCTTTAATTAAAATTTTTTTTTTTATTTCCTAAATGATCATTTAAGCAGAAAGAAAATAATCGTCTAAAAGCAAGAAAGCAGAGAAGCATAAATTGTCCAGTTTTCTTTTCCTATTAATAGAACACTACAAATTTATACAAATTTAATCATATTCCCAAGTCTTATCAGTGATCCACTTTCGGCTGAAGAAATCAAGAGTTTTTTTCCGATTAATATTTCCAAGAAGCGTGGGTGGAACTGGAAGTTCCAAATTACGTGTTCTGGCACTCAAACAGGATTTTTCAATTTGAATTATGAGCCATACGTAGGTTCATCGACGGTGAAAGTTACTCGGCGAGAAAGTGTGCCTTTCTTCCGTTCACTGATTCATCGCTGCCGATAGGAATTGCATGTACTTAGAAACGATCACAGCAATTGTGTCTTAGTGCCATTCTTAGGAAAATACAACTTTTTTCAATCCTCTCTTATCAAATTACAAGTTATTTCAATTTACTTAACAATGTAACAATTTACTCAACAAAGCAAATCCGTTTCTCAAGTCGGACTACACCTGATAACTTTTATCAAATTGGCTCTCTCTTTCTCCATTTTATTAAATCGATTTCACAATCACTTTCAGATTTGTCTTCAGTTTCGGATCTGTTAAGAATTATTGGTACAATTGTTGTATTTTTTTAATATTAGTTATTTACAAAAATAACTTTTTTCAGGGAAATAGATAAAATTAGATTTCAACCGGATTCATTTAAATTATTCAAAGGCTAACAAAAAGCCTTTCACAATTGTCTCAGTGACAAATACACCCGGATCCAATGTTACAAATTCATCCTTTTGGGTTGAAAAAAAAACTGTTTTGTTGAAAATATAAATGTTTGGTTAGAAATTCAACCATTTTGTTAAAAGGCATCTTTTGCGTTGAAAATGAACTTATTTGTTGAAAATTCTACTATTTTCTTAAAAAGTCATCTCTTTTGGTCGAAAATGATTATTTTTCATGCAAATTTATCTATTTTCTTAAAAAGTCATCTTTTCTGGCTGAAATTAAATTTTTATTTGAAAGTTCTACTACAGAATTAAAAATTAAGCTATTTGGTTAAAAAGTCATCTTTTTGGTTGCAAAATCCACTTTTTGGTAAAAAATTCAATTATTATGTTAAAAGTATAATTTTCTTTAATTCATCTATCTTCTTAAAAAATCATCTTCTTTCGTTAGAAATTAACTTTTTCTAGGAAAATGAACTTATTTGTTTAAAATTGCACTATTTTATTAGAGTCTTTTTTTGGTTCAAAATGATTTTTTTTTTAAATTCAACTACTATTTTGTTCAAAACTCATCTTTTTTTGATTGGAAATGAATTTTTTCCTTGAAAACAGACGTTTTTGTGCAAAATTCAACTAATGGTTTTTTGGTTGAAAATTTAAATTGTTAGTTAAAAATTACACTATTTTTGAAGAGTATAACTATTTAGTCAACTATTCAACCACTATTTTATTCAAAGTAATTTTTTTTAAACTTAACTATTTTGTTGAAAGTGTAATTATTTTTTTTTGAAAATTCAAAGTTTTTGTTGAATGTTCAACTATATTGTAAAAAAGTCATCTTCCTTCGTTGAAAATGAACTTATTTGTTTGAAATTGTACTA
>NC_046664.1:17214548-17234283 GCF_010883055.1 Belonocnema kinseyi | reverse complement strand
AAAAAATTCAATTATTATGTTAAAAGTATAATTTTCTTTAATTCATCTATTTTCTTAAAAAATCATCTTCTTTCGTTAGAAATTAACTTTTTCTAGGAAAATAAACTTATTTGTTTAAAATTGCACTATTTTATTAAAGAGTCTTTTTTTGGTTCAAAATGATTTTTTTTTTAAATTCAACTACTATTTTGTTCAAAAATCATCTTTTTTTGATTGGAAATGAATTTTTTCCTTGAAAACAGACGTTTTTATGCAAAATTCAACTAATGGTTTTTTGGTTGAAAATTTAAATTGTTAGTTAAAAATTCCACTATTTTTGAAGAGTATAACTATTTAGTTAACTATTCAACCACTATTTTATTAAAAGTAATTTTTTTTTAAACTTAACTATTTTGTTGAAAGTGTAATTTTTTTTTTTGAAAATTCAAAGTTTTTGTTGAATGTTCAACTATATTGTAAAAAAGTCATCTTCCTTCGTTGAAAATGAACTTATTTGTTTGAAATTGTACTATTCTATTAAAAATCCTTTTTTGTTGAAAATTCAACTATTGGATTTTAGTTAAAAATTTAACTTTATAGTGAAAAATTAAACTATTTTTTAAGAGTATAATGATTTTATTGAAAATTCATCTATATTGTCAAAAACTGATCTTTTTTATTGTAAAAAAAGTTCCTTTGTAGAAAATTCCACTATTTAGTTAAATATTCAACTACTATTTGGTTGATAGTAAAATATATATATTTTTAAATTCAACTATTTTGTTAAAAGTATAATTATTTTCCTGAAAATTCAACGTTTTTTTTTTGAAAATTTAACTATTTTCTTAAAAAGTCACCTTCCTTGGTAAAAAATCAACTATTTTGTTCAAAAGTCTTTTTTCCGTTAAAAATAAACTTTTTTGTTGAAAATAAAATTTAAAAGTAAATTAATAGTATGTAAATTAAAAGTAAAATCACATTTTTGTATATTTAACTGTTTTTCTGAAAGTATATTTTTTTTTCAAGTTAAATTTTTTTTTAATTTAGCTTTTTTTTAATTAATCTTTTTTCGGTCACAAATCCGCTTTTTTGTTCAAAATTCATCTTTTTGGTTGAAAACTAATTTTTTTGTTAAAAAAATTCAACTATTTTGTTAAAAAATTATCTTTTTTTTTCTTGAAATTTTAACTTTTTCATTAAAAAATCAACTATTTTGTATATTAATGTATAATTATTTTTTGAAAATTGATCTATTTTAAAAAAAATTAATCTTTTTTGTTGTTAAAAACAAACTTTTTGTTGAAAACACAATTATTTGTTACAAAGTCATCTTCTTTCTTTAAAAATGAACTTATTTGTTTAAAATTGTACTATTTTATGAAAGTTTTTTTTTGAAAATTCAACTATAGTTTTTTGCTTAAAAAATTTAATCCATAATTAAAATTTAACTTTTATTTAAGAGTATAATCATTTTATTGAAAATTCGCCTATTTTTTCAAAAATTCATCTTTTTTGTTTAAAAGAAAATCGTTAAAAATTCAACTACTATTTTTTTTAAAATGTAACATTTGTTTTCTAAAGTCAACTATTTTGTTAAAAGTATAATCAATTTCCGGAAAAGTCGAGGTTTTTGTTGAAAATTCAACTATTTTGTTCAAAAGTCTTATTTTTTCTATTAAAATGAACTTTTTTGTTGAAAATTCAACTGTTTAACTAAAAATGCAAATATTTTGTTAAAAATAAATTCTTTTTTTTTTTGAAAATTCAACTATTATGTTGAACGTAAAATTATATTTTTGTAAATTTAACTGGTTTGCTGAAAGTATAATTTTTTTAAAGTTCAAATTTTTTGTTGAAAGTTTAATTAATTTTTTGGAAATTTAAATTTTGTTAATTAATCTTTTTCGATTACAAAAGCACTTTTTGTTCAAAATTCAACCATTTTGTTGGAAAAATTATCTTTTTTCGTTTAAAATAATTTTTTTTTAATTTATCTTTTTGGTTGAAAACTAAATTTTTTGTTAAAATTTTAACTTTTATAATTTAAAAATCAACTATTTTGTATATTAATGTGAAATTTTTTTTAATTGATCTATTTTAAAAAAATCATCTTTTTTTTTAAACAAACTTTTTGTTGAAAAATGAACTGTTTTGTTAAAAAGTCACTTTTTTAGTTAAGAATTCAACTAATCCGTTGAAAGTATAATTATTTTTAAAAAATCAAATCTTGCTTGAAAGGTCATATTTTATCATCTAAAATTCAACTCTTTTGTTGAACATTCGTTCTTTTTAGGTACAAAAAGTCGTCAATTCGGATTAAAAATTCATGCTTTAAAATTCGACTGCTATGATCGAAATTAATATTTTTTGTTGAAAATTCAATCGTCTTCTAAAAATTTCGTATTTTGGCTGAAAAAACTTCACCATTTTGTCAAAAATTCAACTATTTGAATACTAATTCAATTATTTTGTTGAAAGTGCAATTATTAAAAATGAGCTTTCTTGTTGAATTTTTAATTATTGACAAAAGTATTTTTTTTTCAGACAAAGAAAAAATTAGATTTGAACCGAATTCATTTGAATTATTTAAAAACTGACAAAAGCCTTTCACAATTTTCTCCGAGTCAATAAATCCGGATCCAAAAATTATTTATTTATACTTTATCAGGGAAAAAAATCAGTATTAAGAGCATTCAGACATGACATAATGCATTTTCCAAAAATAAAGTTGAGTTTTCAACTAAAAAAGATGAATTTTCAACCCAAAAATTTGAATATTTTAGAAAACATTTGACTTTTAATATCGAGAAGAAAAAATTTCAACAAAAAAGATACTTTTTAGCCAAAAAAGGTAAATTTGCAACAGCAAAATGTATTTTTAACCAACCAGTTGAATTCATTAAAATTTTTTAGTTTATTTTTAGTATTAAATATTTAGGTTTTTTATTGAAAATTCAAATTTTCAAGATACATACAGAACCAAACAGTTGCATTTTTAAACAAATCAAAAAAGGCGAATTTTTCATCTAAAAGTGAAGAACTTTTTAAAAAAATAGTTAAATTTTCAATAAAAAATGATAACTTTTTTTAAAAATAATTTTATTTGTAACAAAATATTTTTATTTTCTACCAAACTATCGAATTTTCTGCAAAATAGTTGAATTTTTGACAAAAACGTTAATTTTCAACAAAAAAGTTACATCTTCAACGAAAATAATTGAATTTACAAACAAAAAAGATATCTTTTTAACAAAAAAATTCAATTTTTAACCAAATAGTTGAACTTTTAGCAAAAACGTGAATTTTAAACCAAATAGTTAAATTTTGACCAAAGGGTTGAATTTTCGACCGAAAAAGATAACTTTTAAACAAAATAATTAACTTTTTAATCAAATAGTTTAATTTTCTTCCCAAGTGTTAAATTTTCAAGCTTAAAAGACGAACTTTATGTAAAACTTCTGAATTTTCAACAAAAACGTTAGTTTATAACAAAAAACGTTAGTTTTCAACCGATCAGTTGAATTTTGGATTAAAAAAGATATTTTTTAAATTAAATAATTAAATTTTTTACCAATAGTAGGATTTTCAACCAAATAGTTAAAAGATTTCCAACTTTTTGACTTTTTAAGCTAAAAAGATAACTACCACAAAGAAAATGTGAAGAGTATACTTCAAATATCTGTTTTATTTCAGAAAGATATATTCATAAAATAGGAAGAAACTTTTTTAAAATGATTCCCTGTAATATTTATTTATTATTTGTTCATAATTAAAAATCCTCAACAATGTTGAAATGTTCAGAAAGAACAGCAACTTAATATAGCAATTGTCTAAGAGAAGATAATTATAAACAATAATAAATTGTTTAAACAATTATGTTTATTGACTTGGATGATGTTGACTTGCATGATTATCATCTCACTACGTAAAAAGTGAATAAAAAGTAAAAAATTTCAGAAAAAATGCAACTACTAATACCTTATTATATAGGAAAATATAATTTCAAATAATAATTCGTTTAAACCATTACGCTTGTTAACTTTAATTATTACCTCATTCTAATTGAAAAAATGAAAATAAGTTCAATAATTATGGAAAAACCATGACCATTTATAAATTATTTAAAAGAAGATAGTTATAAACAATGGAAAATTGTTTAAACGATTATATTTTTTAACTCACAATAATCTAACCTCGCTAATTGAAAATCGGATATAAAGCTAACAATTTAAGAAAAAACACAGCTATCAAGCACTAATGTAGGAGAAGATAGTTAAAAACTAAAATATTTGTTTATAATATTAGGTTTGTTAAATTACAATAATTATTACCTGGCTTTAAGTGAAACGCAGACAATAATTTAAATATTTCAGAAGAAACCACTACTTTCTAACATTATTCAAAGACAATATTATTAAAAACAATAATAAATTGTTTAAACAATTATATTTGTAAAATTTTATTAATTATTACCTCACTATAATTGAAATGCTGAAAACGAGTTTAGAAATTCGGAAAAACCACGACCGTCTAACTATTTTGCGAGAAAACCTCTATAAATAATAATAAATTGTTTAATTTAATCATTTAAACATATAATAATCAGTAGAAAGTAATAATGTATGCATTAGGAACAATTTTTATTTTAAAAATTGTTTTAAAAAATCATCATTAAAGCTAAAAATGAGCAAAACCCAATTTTCATTTATGGGGTTTTTTTGAAACGTTAGAAAACTGACTTATGGGGGATGATTAAAAAAAAATGATTCGTTTGTGTTACTTACAAGAAAAGAAATATTATCAGTTTGTTTAAAAAATTTTATAAATATAAATTGTATAGTATTCTTAAGAAACATTAGAAAAGATTGTTGAATATTTCACCTATGTCAAAAAAGAATCTAGAAGATTACAAAAAAATTATTTTACCGAATTTTACAATACATGTATTAGAAAAAATTCGAGCCTTTTAAAAGACATTTAGGACTTTTAGAAGTTTGGAAGAAATACAAAATATTTGATCAATTTTGGGGAATGCTTCCAAGTTTTAAAATATTTGAAATTTATTCAAGAACTCTTAAATTCTTAAAAATAATTTTAGCTGACTCGAGCTTTTTTTGAAAAATCTTTTCAAATTTTAAAAAAATTGCATTAAAATTTTCCAAATTCTTCTAGGAAATCTTTAAAAAAATCTGGGTTTTTTCACAACTTTTGCAGTTTGAAATGCTTTTTCAATCTCTTCAAATCTTCTAAATATTTCTTGAATTTACTCGATGTTGTTTTTGATTTTTGAATCTTACGTAATTGAAACATCTAGTTTTAAACATTTAGGTAAATTTTTTCCAATTTTCTCTTAGAGTTCATTTTTCAAAATGAAAAATCATTAATAAATTTTCTATAACCCCTAATTTTAGGAACCTTTTGAAATATTTTGAAATCTTTTTAAATAATCTCTTAAAGTTAGTTTTTCAAAATAAAAAATCATTTTAATTTTTCCTAGATACCTAAGGAATTTTTTTGTTTTCTTGAAACCTTACCGAATTCCTAAAATATCTGATAAATTGTTTGAAAATCATTTAATTTAATTTACTCTTAGAATTCATTAAGAAAAAAATTATTTGAAATTTCCCCATGAGTTCACAATCAAAAATATTTAGAAAGTTTAGAAATTAGAATCAACAACAAACAATCAAACAATTGAAACAAAACAGACAAATTTTTTAACCAAATAGATTAATTTTAAACCAAAAATGGAAAAGTTAAATTTTCAGTTCAAAAAATTAAATTTCCACCAAAGAAGATTTTAATTTTGAATCCGAAACACTTGAATTGAAATAAAAGAGCTGAATTTTCAACAATTCAAATAGTTGAATTTTTATTAAAAACCCTTAATTTTCTAAAAAAAATGTAAGTGCATTTTTCAACCAAGAAAGGTGAATTTTCAATCCAAAAGAAAGAATTTTCTTTTCAAAAAAGAAGAGCGTTCAACAAAATAGTTGAATTTTAGACCAAACAAAATGATTTTTAGAAAAATAGTTGAATTTTCAATAAAATAATTATACTTTCCAACAAAATAGTGGCATTTTTAACCAAATAGTCTACTTTTTATCCCAAAGAGATGGAGTCTGACCAAAAAATATAATATTAGACGTTTCAATGAAAAACAATTATATTTAATTATTTATTTAATTTAAATATTTGCCATAACAGTTGAATTTAAGACCAAAAATACATGACTTTTTAAGAAAAAGTATAGAATTTTCAAATAAATAATTAAATTTTTAACCAAATAGTTGAATTTTTAACTGCATAGTTGACTTTTCAACTAAAAAAATCCATTTTCAAGCAAAATTATGACTATAAAAAAAACAGTTCTTTTTTCAAAAAAAAAAATGAAATTTTATGAAAAAGATTACTTTATTACTAAAAGATGAATTTTCGATCCCAGCGGAAGAATGTAACGAAACACTGTAACTTGTTACCTAAAAAATATCAATTATAACAAAATAGAATTTTTTTAAATTATGTTTTAAATCAAATAGTTAAACTTTGAGCAAAAAAGAAATACCTTTTTCTACAAAAAAAATGATGACTTTAAACGAAAATAGTACAATTTTTGAAAAATAATTACACTTTCAACAAACAAGTTGAATTTTCAACAAAAAATATGACTTTTTAACCAAATAATTGGATTTTCAATAAAACAATTATGAGGATGACCTTATTACTGAAAAAGGAATTTTCAATCCAAAAGGACTACAAAACATTTGTATTATTGAAAAAGAAAATTAATTTTTTACAAGATAGTTGAATTTTCAAGAACAAAATTATATTTTAAACCAAATAGTTCAATTTTTAGCAACAAAAAAAAGTTTTTTTAATCAAACAGATGACTTTTTAACAAAATAGTTGACTTGTCAATAAAATAATTAAATTATATAAAAAAAAATATTGCTTCATTACCGAAAGATGAATTTTCAATTTAAAAAAACGATTGTAACAAAACAGTTTAATTATTGAAAAAAAAGATCAATTTTTAACAAAATAGTTGAATTTTCGAACAAAATTATTATATTTTAAAACAAATACTTAAATTTTAAGCAAAAAATCACTTTTTCATTTTAAAAAAGATGACCTAAAAAATAGTTCAATTTTTAAGCAAAAAAAGTTTATTTTTAACCCAAAAGATGACCTTTTAACAAAATAGTTAAATTCTCAATAAAATAATTAAATTTGTTGAAAAAGATTACTTTATTACCGAAATACAAATTTTTGAACCAAAAAAAAAAAAAACGAATGTAACAAAACAGTTGAATTATTTATAAAAAAAAGATACATTTTCAACAGCATAGTTGAATTTACGAAAAAAATCATTATAGTTTAAATTTCCAACCAAATCATAAGATTTTTAACAAAAAAAGATATCTGTTTTAAAATTCAACTACATGTTTGGAAATTTACTTTCCTTAGTTGAAAATTTAACTATTTCGCTGCAAATTCATATATTTGGTTGAAAAATCGTCATTTTTTCGTAGAAAATGAATCTTCCAGTTTGAATTTCAATATTTTTTGGTTTAAAACAATTTAAAAAAAATAAAAATTGGATTATTTCGTTAAAAATTAATTTTTTTCCTTGAAAATAAACTTATTTTGGGAAATTTTTCTATTTTATCAAAAAGCAATCTCTTTTGCTTCAAACTAATTTTTTTTGCTGAAAATTTGATTAGTTTCTTAAAAATTCATCTTTTTTTCTTAAAAATTAATTTTTTGGTTTAAAATTTAATTTTTGGGTGAAAATTTCAACTCTTTTGTTAAAAGCATAATTTCTTTTTAATTCATCCATTTCGTTCAAAATTCATCTTTTTGCTTAATGTTTTTTTGTTGAGAATTCAACTATTTAGTTAAAAATTCATCTTTTTTACATGAAAATTATTATTTTTTTAATTCAACCATTTTATTGAAAAATAATTTTTTTCGTTGAAAATAAACTTATTCTTTGAAATTTTAAATATTTCACCTAAAGTCATCTTTTTTTCTTGAAAATAATTTTTATTTAATAAAAATTCTATTATTTCGTTAAAAATTCAATTTTTTAGTTAAAAATGCTATTATTTTCTTAAAAGTATGTTTTTTTTTTTAATTCATCTATTTCGTTAAAAATTAATTTTTTTGCTTGAAAATTATACTATATGGTTTGAAATTTAACTATATTTGATTAAAAAGTAATTTTTTTGATTGAAAATTCAAATTTTTGTTAACAATGCAATTATTTGGTTAAAAGTAAATTTTTTTTAAATTCATCTATTTCGTTAAAAATTCATCTTTTTGGATAAAAATAAATTTTTTTTAATTCAACCATTTTGTTGAAAAATAATGTTTTACGTTAAAAATAAACTTATTTGTTGAAGACAAAGTTATTTTTTTTTAATTTAAATATTTAATCTAAAGTCATCTTTTTTTCTTGAAAATGATTTTTATTTAATAAAAATTCTACTATTTCGTTAAAAATTAAACTGTTTTATTAAAAAGTATTTTTTGTTGAAAATTTAATTTTTTAGATAAAAATGCAATTCATGTATTTCGTTAAAAACTCATTTTTTGCTTGAAAATTACACTATATAGTTAAAAAGTCAAGTATATTTGATTAAAAAACAATTTTTTGATTGAAAATTCAATTTTTTGTTAACAATGTAATTATTTGGTTAAAAGTAAATTTTTTTAAAATTCATCTATTTCGTTAAAAATTCATCTATTTCGTTAAAAATTCATCTTTTTGGATAAAAATTAATTTTGCTGTTGTTGAAAATTCAACCAATTTGTTACAAAAAAGCATTTTTTTCGTTAAAAATGAACTTATTTGTTAAATTTATTATTTATTACATGTTTGACAAAATAGTTGCAATTTTATTAAAATAATTAAATTTCCAAGCAAATAATAAAATTAAAAAAAAAGAATCATCAACCAAAAATATAATAGTAAACTTCTCAATTAAAATTAATTATCTTACAAGGAAAAATCGATTTTCTTATTGGGCTCTATTAATTTATTTCGCATTTAAGTGAAAAGCCGAGAAAAAGGGAAAGTTTCCTCAAAACAGAAGAAAAAATATTAATTCTTTTTAAAAAATGGGAAAAGAGGAGAACAGGGGAGAGAGTGGGAAGGCTGAGCACTGTAAGATTGGTGAAAGTAGTTTTCGTAGAATATCAATCACCTGTAGCAAAGAATTAAAAACAGAAGCTCTTTCACTTTCAGTTCGAGAATATCAATCACTTAATTACTTGATCAAAACAAGTTGTTTTTTTTTTTTTTTCTATCAAAATAAACAAAATCTTTGCCAATCCAATCGTTAGGTAATATTAAAATCCTTAAACCTTGGCATAATCGCAAATAACATTAAAATTGACGTTAATCATTTTCGCTTAGTCATACGCAATTTCACTTTCAAGAGATTTAATATTCAGTATGATTTTAAATTTCATGATTTCTTAATTAATTAATCGATTAAATTATTTATTTAAGACTTTCACTATATTCCTTTGAACTTTTTTTTGTTTAAAAAAATTAATAATACAAAAAGCTTCTTTTTGAGGACTCAAACTTTTTCCTTATTAAGCACAATAATTGACCTTAAAAAATTAATTGCGTTCCCGAAAAAGCGACGGGGATTTCTTCTTTGTTACACACGATGTGAACGTACTTTGCCTCGTAACCTAGATACCTTCTTGAATATAACCCAGAGCCTTAAATATGTATCTAGATATGCGTTTAAAACAGAAAAAAGAGAGATTCAAGTTTCCAGACTCGGACGGCTTTTTTTTCGAAGCCAACAGTTTCACCAAATTGCTTGTTTTGATTCGATAATCGCTATAATTAATTTATTTTATAAAAAGACTCGAGTCGAGAGTGAAATTTTTGACAAACAAAAAGTAAAGAAAGGACAAAAAACAATGTAAGCGAAGACAACATATGAAGAAAGTTGGCTTCCGTAGAAGAAACAGTTATATCAGCAAAATTGTTTCTAACTGTTCAAAATAACTGTTACGTTTGACCATTCGAGTTTCAAAGGATGACACCAAAACTGTTTAGAAACAAACAGGCCTAGGACTCACTTCAGAGATAAAAAATATTGTCACAAATTTAAAAAAAAAAGTGTAAAAATAGTGTCATAAACATTTTTTCAGTATTAAACTTTTGTGCAGTCTGAATTTGAATGTGGAAATGGAAAATTAACTTGTTTTTTAAGCAAAATTTCCAGTTTTCTGACCTAATATTTTTAAATTATAAAAAATAAAATTAAAGTTTTATGTAGAATGTGATTTTTTAGTTCAAAAGTGATAAAAATTCTTATTTATTTATGGCAGGGTTCACTGTCTTCTCTATTCCCCTTTTTTCTGGTCTTTTCACATACACTCAAATTGAATTATTAGCACCCAATAAAAAAATTTAACTATTGGCGGAAAATTAATCTATTTTGTTCAAAGTGTTATTATTTTTTGTCAAAAATTCATATTTTTGGTTGAAAACCAAATTTTTTCCATGAAAATTCAACTATTAAATTAAAAACTTTAATATTTTGTTAAAAAGTCGTCTTTTTCGTTAAAAGTTAGACCATTTTGTTGAAAAATCTTTTTTTTCCGTTGAAAATGAACTTATTTGTCAAAAATTCGTCTATTTTATCAAAAAGTCAACTTTTTTTGCATAAAAATAATTCAATAATTCAACCATTTTGCTAACAAAAAATTTTCAGTTGAAAATCAACTAATTTGTTAAAAATTCTACTATTTTCTCAAAAAGTGGTCTTTTTTTGATTAGAAATTAGATTTTTTTCAATATTCTACTGTTTTGCTAAAAATTCATCTTTTTGGTTTAAAAAGTATTCTTTTTGGTCATAATTCAATTTATTAGTTAAAAATGCAACTATTTTTTAAAGAATTTAATTATTTTTTTGAAGAATCGTCTATTTCGTTAAAAAAGAATCTTTTTTGGCTGGAAGTAAAATTTTTGTCTTGAAAATTGAACTATTTAGTTAAAAAATATTTTTTTTCGTTGAAAATGAACTTATTTGTTAAAAATTCGTCTATTTTATCAAAAAGTCTTTTTTTTGCTTAAAAATAATTTTGGTTTGATGAAAATACGACTAATTCGTTAAAAATTGATAGAAATTAATTTTTTTTAAATATTCTACTATTTCGTTAAAAATTAGTCTTTTTGGTCATAATTCAATTTATTAGTTAAAAATGTAACTATTTTTTGAAAAGTTTAATTTTTTTTTGAAGAATCGTCTATTTCGTTAGAAAAGAATCTTTTTTTGTTGAAAATAAAATTTTTTTCTTGAAAATTTAACTATTTTGTTAAAGTCATTTTTTTCATAAAAACAAACTTTTTCGTTAAAAATTCGACCATTTTGTTAAAAAAAATCTTTTTTTTTCGTTGAAAATTAACTTATTTGTTAAAAATTGGTCTATTTTATCAAAGTCATTTTTGTTGCTTAAAAATAATTTTGGTTTGATTAAAATTCGACTAATTCGTTAAAAATTAATCTTTTTTGGTTAAAAATAATTTTTTTGTTGTTCAAAATTCAACCATTTTGTTAAAAAAAATTTATTTTCATGAAAATGAACTAATCTGTTGAAAATTTTACTATTTTTTTAAAAAGTCGTCTTTTTTTATTAGAAATTTTATTTTTTAAATATTCTACGATTTCGTTAAAAATTTATCTTTTTGGTTATAATTCAATTTATTAGTTAAAAATGCAACTATTTTGTTAAGAGTTTAATTTTTTTTTTTAAATCGTCTATTTCGTTAAAAAAAATCATCTTCTTTGGTAGAAAATTTATTTTGTTGTAGAAAATTCTACCATATAGTTAAAAGTTCAATTATTTGATTAAAATATAATCTTTTTGGTTGAAAATTCATCGTTTTTGGTTAAAAATTAATTTTTTTTGTTTAAAATTAAATTTCAGGTGGAAATTTTGTATTTCTGGCTCGGAAATGAAATAATTTGGTTAAAAATTAGTTCTTTTAACTGAAGAAATTTCCTATTGTTGGATTGAAAATTCAAGCTTTGCAGAAAATATACAATTTCGGAACGAAAATTCCACAATTTTGTAGAAAATTGTACTGTTCGGTAAAAAATTTGCCTTTTTGGTAGAAAATCAATTTTTTGGTTAAAGCTGAAACTTTTTCGTTGAAAATTAATCTGGTTTAGTTCTGAAATGAAGAATTCTGTTGAAAAATTATTTTTATTGGTTAAATCCATCTGCTTTTTATTTTTAATTAAGTTCCTCTTTTACAGAATTATCAACTATTACATTTTTCTTGGCAGTTCAAGATTCATAATTTTAGCTAAAATATCGTATTTTTTATTTACTCTTTTAAATGGAAATTTAATTTTTTTAGTGAAAGATCCACTCATTTATTGTAAATTAACTTTTTTGTATAATCTTCACACTCAAGTTGAAAATTTAAGAATTTGGTAGAAAATTTGCCTTTTTTAGGCATAAAATAAATGTTTGGATTAGAAATGCTACTATTATTTGAAAATTCTTATTTGTTGATAAAGTCCATCTGTTTTTTATTTTAAATTTAATTCTTTGTTTGTTGAAATATCAACTCGTTTTTCAAGTTGAAAATTAATTCTCCTGAATGAAAATTTGATTACTCCAATTTTGGTTGAAAACTGATTTTGTTTAGTTTAAAAATTCAAACATTAAAGTGAAAAGTTTTTATAAACGAAAAAAATATATAGAATAAAAATTATTCTTCGTGGTTGAAAATTCAACTGCTTGGGTAAAAATTTAGATATTTGGTTGAAATTTGGTCTTTCCTGGCATTAAATTAATCTTCTTGTTTAAAAATTAAGCTATCTGATAACAAAATTATGTATTTTGTTGAGAATTTATCTTTTTTGGTAAAAAAATAATTTTCTGTTTTGAAAATTCATGTTTTTGTTTGAAATTTATTTTAATTGTAATATAAAATTGAATTACAATGATTCTTTATTTGTAAAAGTAGCTTTATATGAGTGCATTCAACTATTTGGGTAAAAAAATAATTTTTTTAACTAAAAATTTAACCATTCCAGTTGAGACATTAAATACTTTGTTGAAATTTTTTTAAACTAATTTTAAACTGAAAATGTAACTATTTAAGTTTTGGATGAAAATTCTTGTTTTAATTGCAAAATTCGTCTTTCTTGGTAAAAATTAATCTTCTTGGTTGAAAATTCATTTTTTTGGATAAAAATTCAACTATTTCAGTTCGAGATTCATAATTTTAGTTAAAAATTCATAACTTTCTTTGAAAATATAACTATTTTAAAATGATTTGTTTCTTTTCCATTGAACATTGTTGTTTTCAAATGAAAAATTAACTATTAAATTGTTAGTTGACAATTTATCTTTTTAAGTTTAAAATTGATGTATTTTGTTGGTGAAAAATTATTTTTTTGATTGGAAATTCAACTATTGCAGTTAAAGATTAATTGTTTTAGTTAATAATTTATCTTTTTGGTTTAAAATTCAACTATATGTTTGGCAATTTATTTTCCTTAGTTGAAAATTTAAAAATTTCGCTGAAATTTCATCTATTTGATTGACAAATTGTTTTTTTTTATTAGAAATTTAGTCTTCTAGTTTGAAATTTAATCTTTTTTTTAATAAAACTATTTCTTTGACAGTTAAACACTTTTGCTTAAAATAATAATTTTTTTTTAATTTCGTCTTCCAATTAAAGATTCATCATTCTAGTTAAGAATTATCACTTTGGTTGAAAATTATTATTTTTTGTATATTTTTTTATTGTAGAAATTAATCTTCTTGATATAAAATTTTACTATTTTTTAAAAAAATATTCTTGGTTTAAAAAAATCTTTTAAAATAAAAATTCGACTATTTGGTTAAAAGTTCATCTTTTTTAATTGAAACTTAATTTTTTTCTCGTTGAAAATAAAATTATTGTTGCAAATTCTTCTATTTTATCAAAAAGTAATCTTTTTTTGCTTCAGAATAATTATTGTTTGCTAAGCATTCGACTATTTCGTTAAAAATTCAATTTTTGGGCGAAAATTCAACTATTTTGTTAAAAATATAATTTTTTTTTTATTCATCTATTTCGCTCAAAATTGATCTTATTGCTTGGAAATTATTTTTTTTCGTTGAAAATTCAAGTATTTAGGTAAAAAAAACTATTTCTCTAAAAATGCATCTTTCTTAGATAAATTTTTTTTTTTTTAATTCCACCATTTTATGAAAAATAATTTTTTTCGTTGAAAAGAAACTTTTTTGTTGAAAATTTGAATATTTCATCAAAAAGACAACTTTTTTGCTCACAAGTCATTTTTATTTGATAAAAATTCAACTATTTCTGTAAAAATTAAAATATTTTATTAAAAAGTATTTTTTTATTCAAAATTTAATTTTTTGTAAAAAGTATTTTTTTTAAATTTACCTGATTTGTTAAAAATTCATCTTTTTGATTGAAAATTATACTATATAGCTAGAGATTCAACTATTTCACTAAAAAGTAATTTTTTGGTTAAAAATTAAATTTTTTTGCTAAATATGCAATTATTTTGTTAAAAAATTTTTTTTAATTCACCTATTTTGTTAAAATTTATCTTTTTGATTGAAAATTAATGTTGTTGTTGTTGAAAATTCAACGATTTAGGTAAAAAATTTACCTATTTCTTTACAAATTCATCTTTTTTAGATGAAAATTAATTTTGTTTTAATTCAACCATTTTGCTGAAAAAAAAATTTTTTTCGTTGAAAACAAACTTATTTGTTAAAAATCTGAATATTGCATCAAAAAGTCATCTTTTTTGCTTGAAAATCATTTTTATTGTCTCAAAATTTGACTATTTCTGTAAAAATTAAACTATTTTATTAAAAAGTATTTTTTTATTGAAAATTTAATTTTTCAGTTAAAAATGCAATTATTTTGTTACAAGTATAATTTTTTTTAATTCACCTATTTTGTTAAAAACTCATCTTTTTGGTTGAAAATTAATGTTGATGTGAACATTTTACTAGATAGTTAGAAATTCAACCATTTTATCAAAAAGTAATTTTTTTGGTTGAAAATTCAATTCTTTAGTTAAAAATGCAAATATTTTGTTTAAAATATATATTTTTTTAATTCATCTATTTCATTAAAAAATCATCTTTTTGTTTGAAAATTCATCTTTTGTGGATAAAAAATTATTTTTTTTTAATTCAACCATTTTGTTAAAAAAAAAGCATTTTTTCGTTAGAAATAAACTTATTTGTTAAAAATTCGACTATTTTATCAAAAAGTCATCTTTTTTGCTTGAAAATAATTTTTATTTGATACAAATTCTACTATTTCTGTAAAAATTAAACTATTTGAATAAAAAGTATTTTGTTGCTTGAAAATTCAATCTTTTAGATAGAAATGCAACATTTTGTTAAAAGTACAACTTTTCTTAAATTTATCTTTTTTTTCTGAAAATTAAAAGCATTTTTTGCGTTGAAAATGAACTTATTTGTTGAAAATTCGACTATTTTATCAGTAATTTTTTTTTCTTGAAAATAATTATCGAAATTTCGTATCAACGGCTGTAAAATTCAAGAATTTTGTAGAAACTTTAACTATTTGGTTGAAAATTTGCCTTTTTTGGTAGAAAATCTATCTTTTGATTTCGAAATTCTACGATTTGTTTGAAAATTAATGTTTTCTGGTAAAATGCATCTGTTTTTATTTTTAATCAAATTATTTGTGGAAATATCACCTATTAGATTTTTCGTTAAAAATTCGACTTTGGTTAAAAGTTATTTGATTAAAATGTAATCTTTTTGGTTGAAAATTCAATTTTTTATTTAAAAATGCAATTATTTTATTAAAAGTATGATTATTTTTTGAAAGTTCAATGTTTTTAAAATTAAAATTCTTTCTTTCAATTTTCAACAGTTGAATTTAAAAAAAATGGTTAATGTTTGAAAATTAAAAATGAAATTTTCAAAAGATGAATATTAAATTTCCCAAAAATACCAACAATGAAAATTTCTTAATCTTCCAACGGTTAAACATTCTGTTTTCTTCCATTTTTCTACGTTTCAAATTTTACTAGATGCAAGTTAACTTTTTTGATTAGAGATTGATAATTCTAGTAGAAAATTCGCTTCTGTTTTTTTCTTGTTTAATTATTAAAAATTCAAACGACTTTGTAGAAAATTCGTTTTTTTGGCTTTAAAGTTCCAGCAATTTTGTGCAAAATTTAAACTTCTCTAATTCTCCTGAATGAAAATTTAACTATTAAAGGTAAAAATATTTAGAAACGAAGAAAAATATAACATAAAAATTATTAATCAACTATTTGTTAAAAAAAATATATATATATTGTAGAAAATTGAATCTTTTCTTGTCGAAAATGAATCTTCTTTAAAAATTAAGCAATCTGATGAAAAAAAAGATCAACTTTCTTGCAAATTGGATCTTTTTTGGTAAAAAAAAAAAAACAAAAAAAAAAACAAAAAGAAAACAAATGAATTATCTGAAATTGAGGATGGTATCAATCACTTGCACTTACCCAGTGCGGACATTGACATTCTGAGAGAAACAAACATCAGATCCTCTTTTCTGGCATTCCATTAAAGAGAAAAGACACTGCACTCAAAATGCACGACACTTCTTTTTCGAGAAAGCCAAAGAAACTAAGGATATACGTAAGTAAGTAAGGAAGAAATGAAGGAAGGAAGGAAATAGAGAAGGAGCACTTTTGGCGGAGGCTGGACGCGAACCCAGAGCTAATCTAGAAGTGATGCATGATGGTTTTGGCGGCGAAAAAAGATGACAGGGGAGACGGAAGTGTCGCGTCAAGTCGCGACGAACAGTTCCGACTACAGGGACTTGTGGCCTGGCCGTGAAAAGACCTCGACACACTTTTTCAGAAACTCTCTCGCTCCTGCTCTCTCTCTCTCTTTCTCTCCTTTCCTCCAAGGAGGCGCCATCCTCCCAAGGGAAAGTGTTCCCTACCACTCTTCAATAATTCTGCTGTCTTTCAAATTCAAAACTCTTTCGACGATTCGTCACACCAAAAGAGCATAGGAGAGACGCCAAGATATCAAAACCAACGTGTGCGTCCGCATTCCAATTTCGACTCCTCTTCTCGTTTTTACGGCTCCTCGCCCTGGGCATTAACTTATTTTTCTGTCGAATGTGTGTCGAATTAGTCCAGTTTTACTGCCGCAAAAAAAGGATATGAGCTGTCATTAAATTTGGAAACGCGGGGAAAGAAAGAGACCGAGACCTAAATATAAACCTCAATTAAATCAAAATAATAAGAGGGTCTTGTATGTAAACCAAGATTTTATTATTTTCATTTGATTTTTAGCAGAATTAGAAGAAAAAAAAAACTAGTTAGGGATTCTTCAACTCGATTTTCGTTAATAAAATTTGTTTAGTATTTGCAGGGCCTGTTTAAAAAAAATAAAATGAGACTTTTTTTTAAACATCTGAGAAGGAATTATCAGACTTGGGATGTTTTTTTTTTTAAATCTCATAAATTCCCAATTTAGAATTGATTTTCAGGCTATTAATTTGTCGACAAATTTATTTAAAAATGGCGACCCGTCTTCGAAAAAATCGACTTTTATCAACAACAAATGTTGTGTGGATTGACATGTTTATTTATTGGATTCTCATGTAAAATTATATTGATTTTACATTTTTAATATATTTTTTTAAAGCCAAATTCTCTTTTTTTTCGAATGTTCAACTCTTAAAAATATGGAAAACTAAACATTTCATTTTCAAAAGTTGAACTTTCAATATTTAATTCCCTACTATTTTCAGCAGTTGAATTTACTTCATTTCCCAATAGTTAATATTGCATTTTCCTTTCAATTAAAAATTTCGCTTTTGTTTTCAACTCTTGAAAATTCAAGAAAATAAAAAATTCAATTTTCTTCATTTTCCAATAGTCAATATTCCATTTTTCTCTTATACTTTTAGCAGTTGAAAATTCAATTCTCAATTTTTATATATTTTCAACGGTTGAAAGTCGAAGAAAATGGAAAATTCAAATTTCAACTGAAAATTTAATTACAAAATTTTTATTTTCAACTCTTGAAAATTCCATTGTTGAAAATTCAATATTTAATTTTTATATATTTCGAACTTTTAAAAATCGAAAAAGGTGAAAAATTTAATTTTGAAAAGTTGAATTAAATTTTTAGATATTTGCAACTTGAAAATTGAAGATAATTAAAAAATCAATTTTCAGCAGTTGAATTTTCTTCAATTTTCAACAATTTATAATTCTCCTAAATTTTCTTAATTCCTGAACAGTTAAATATTTCATTTTTATATATTTTCAACTGTTGAAAGTCGAAGAAAATGAAAAATTCAAATTTCAACAACAGTAAATTCAATTAAAAATTTTTATTTTCAACTCTTAAAAATTGAAGTAAATTAAAAATTTAATATTTAGCAGTTGAATTTTCTTAAATTTCCAAAAGTTTATAATTCAATTGTTGAAAGTGCAATATTTAATTTTAATCAATTTTCTTAATTCCTAAACAGGTGAATATTCAATTTATATATATATATATATTTTGAACTTTTGAAAATCGAAGAGTTTCTCTCTGATCGAAGAGAGTGAAAATTTAAATTTTGAAAATTCAGTTTAAAATTTTTGGATATTTTCAACTTGAAAATTGAAGAAAATTAAAAAATCAATTTTCAGCAGTTGAATTTTCTTCAATTTTCAACAATTTGAAATTCCATTTTTAATTCTCCTAAATTTTCTTAATTCGTGAAGACTAGAATATTCTATTTTTATATATTTTATATATACATTTTTTTATATTTTATATTTTTAACTCTTGAAAATTGAAAAAAAAGAACCATTTTCAGCAGTTGTATTTTCTTCAATTTTCAGCAATTAAAAATTCCACTGTTAAAAATTCAATTTTTTAGAATGTGAATTTTCTTCAATTTTCATGAATTTAAAATTCAATTGCTGAAGATTCAATTTTGATATATTTTAACTTTTGAAAATCGAAGAAAATGAAAAATTCAATAAATTTTTTTTTTATATTTTCAATTTTTGAAAATTGAAGAGAATTAAAAATTCAATTTTCAGCACTTGAAAATTAATTTTTTTTATATTGTTAACTCTTGAAAATTCAAGAAAATAAACAAATTAATTTTCAGCAGTGCAATTTTCTTCAATTTTCAACAATTAAAAATTCAACTGTTAAAAATTCAATTTTTAATTTTTTTATATTTTCAACCCCTGAAAATTAAAGAGAATGCAAAATATAATTTTCTAGCATTTAATTTTTCTTCAATTTTCTATAATTTAAAATTCAATTGTTGAAAATTCAATTTTTATACATTTTTAACCTTTGAAAATCGAAGAAACTCAAATATTTAATTTAATTTTTTTAAATATTTTCAATTCTTAAAAATTGAAGAGAATTAGAAATTCAATTTTCAGCATTTGAAAATTCAATTTGTTTAAAAATATATTTTCAAACCTTGAAAATTCTACTGTTGAAAATTCAGTTTTTAATTTTCTTAAATTTCTGAACAGTTGAATATTCAATTTTATTGCAATTCGAACAGTTAAATTTTGGAAAATTGAACAGCTTAAAATGAAAGAAAATTTAATTTTCATCTGTTCAAAAATTAGGAAAATTCCACTACTGAAAATGATAGGATATTAAATATTCAACGTTTAAAAATATTTTTAACAGATCATTTTCAAATGCAGAAAATTAAAAAAACTGAATT
>NC_046664.1:17208025-17214448 GCF_010883055.1 Belonocnema kinseyi | reverse complement strand
GAAAAAACAAAAAAATTTAATTTTCAACTTTTGAAAATTGAAGGAACTTGAAAATTCAATTTTCAATAGTTGAATTAAAAAAAAATGGTTAATTGTTGAAAATTAAAGAAAATTAAAAATGCAATTTTTAAAAGATGAATATTAAATTTCCCAAATATACCAACAATGAAAATTTCTTAATTTTCCAAAGGTTAAACATTCTGTTTTCTTCAATTTTTCTACGTTTCAAATTTTACTGTTGACAATGGAATATTCTCCAATTAAATTAAATTGAATTTTTAACAGGTGAATATTCAATATCCCACCCATATTTTTTCAATTTTCTTCAGCTTCTGAAAACCGAAAATTTTATTTTCTTAAACATTGCATTAAAAACACATGTAAACAAAATTAAATTTACATAATTTCACATGACAATTTAATACATAAACATTTCAATCCACCCAAAATTTTAAAAATAAATTAATAATTTTCTAATCAACTAGGTACAAAATTTAAGACATTAAAAAAAACCTCCTTACAAGAAAAAAATATTTTTTTCGGCCCCATTAAAGGTTGCTAATACATTTTTTCCAAGTTCCAGATAAGAAAAAAAAAGAAACACCTCTAAAAATCTAGGGAAAAAGAAAAACCCATCCTTTTTCAGAATAAAAAAAAAAATCACAATTTCCATTTTTCGTCCATGTTGTCGTTATCCTGCTGGGAAAAAAATATTAATGCTCTAAAAAAACACCTTGATAAATCTCGAAATAATGTTCAAAACGGCCAGAAAATTGCTGTTATCCTAGGTTTATTCAAGATATACTCTTTACCTCACGACGTCGTGTATACAAGGTAGTACCGCTAGCAGAAATCAGATATACATTTAAATTTCTCTGCTGCAGATTTGCTTCAATAATATATAATATAGTACAATATCGTCGATTCTACTTGATCCTAAAACAGAAGTGTGAGTCGAACTCGTGCGCCAATTGGTCAGTGAAGCTCGAAAAATCAAACTTCAAAACTACCGTAACGTAAAAAAAAGAACGGTTTACAAAACGCAACAAACTAAACTGCAGCAGCATTAAAGAACAATTAATATCCAAATTTTTCTTGGTGCTTTTCTTTCTTCCTTGTCCATTGTACAAAATCTAGAGAATTGTCAGTTTCTTAAAATCTTGTAGTGAACACTCGAGTCCGAAGGAAAAGCTACATTGTGTAAATTCCTGCTCAAGGGCAGAATTCGTATTAAAAAAAAAAAAAAAAAAAAGAGGGGAGAGTTTGATCAGTGTGTCATTATTCGAGAAACTCGATCATACCAGTAGTGTAAACTCTCAGTTATTCCAAGGACCGAAAAAAAACGTGAAAGAATTCGGATATTCCAAGTCTGGTGGGTCCCCCACCTATGCCGCGTGTTGTCAGGTTATTTTTCTCAAGCGCCGTTCATTGGCTCCCCACTCTTCGGGGCCTCTTTTCAATTGGTCAGCCACAGACGCGTGCGAGACCGTACGGGGAGAGTGACGGGAGCCTTGAAATAAGTGAGAGAATTATCTCTCTTTTAATTGCTCGGAATCGTAGGTTGGGTACGATTGGAAAAATGGTATCGCTCAATTGGCATGCGCGATTTTTTTGTTTTTTTAAGTTGGTGGGTCATAGCCGTTTGTTGAATTGTAATCGCTATTTAGATTTACTGACGATTTGTGGATTGACATTCATACTTAATTGAAATCGCGACTAAATTATAGTTATTATAATTGCGATTTTTTTTCTTCTTTTTCTTTTTTCTTTTTTGAAATTCTATAATTAGCGATTTAAATGCAATCGCTGGAGGTTTCTCGTAAAATTTGGCAGAGTTCTGAGATGCTATGAAATAAAACTTCGATGACAAGTGTCATCGAGGGCTAACCGTGTTTTGCAGTTCTTATAATTAAATACACTTTTAATGCACGAAATAATGACTGGCATATCTGTGTTACTTCTTCGATTGGAGGATGCATTTGAATCCGAGTTCACTCAGTATTTTCGCATTGGCATGGATCCTTTGTAGGGGTCAAATCGATCATAGGAGGCTGGAGCTCCTCCTGGTCCCGACATTCCCATTGACGGCATGGGACCTCCTTGGTACATTGGTGGTCCAGGGTGCCTCAGGGTGTTTCCCATACTGTTTGAGTTACCCCACCTGTTGCAAAATTTATCCTTAGTACCCTCAATTTTACTGTTATTTCATCTCTCTGCTCATTCCAAAAAATTCAAAATACGTGACAATGGTGGTATACATTTTAAAAAATAACAGGAAAATGTCGGCATGAAATTTTGCCTCAAAAAAAAAAAAAAAAAAAAGATGTTACCAAATATCCCGAAATTTATTTTCTAAGATTAACTTTAAGTTTTGAAAATTAAAAAATACGTGCAAAAAGAATTTGTAAGATTTTATTTTGTACATTTTGAAAAGATTAAAAAATAATTGAAATCTTGATTAAAAAAAAAACGCAGCTTTTTTCCGATTTCGTACAAAAATTTATAAGTTTTTTACGAAAATTTTTTATGATTTTTTTATTTCAAAAATGTATTATAAGGAAAAACAGAAAAAATATTTCAAAATGTTTCCTAAAATCTCGAAAAAGAATACAGAGGATTTTGTAAAGTATTAAAAATATACCCTAATATTAAAAATATTTCAACAAACTAAAAAAAATGCAGACTTTTAACAGGTTTCAAAGGAATAAAAAATATTTCCTAAGATTCGTGGGAAAACTTTAAATGATTTTTTATTATGAAAAATTAATTTTGAAAGAAAACTGATAAAAATGGTAATTTTATAAAAAGATTTCAAACATTTCAACAAATTTGAGGACATTTTAAATATTTTACAGAATTTCTAGAAAGTGTCGAAAAAAATCTGGAAAATTTTCAGGCAAATTAAAACAAAGTGTATATATTGAAAATGTTGGGACAAATTAAAACAAAAAGTATGTTTTGAAAATGTAGAATCTTTTTAAGAATTTTAAAACTTTAAAAAAGATTCTACAATTTTCTTATGATTGACGAAAAATTTTAAATATTTTATTTAAAAAAATGAATTCTAAGAGAAACCTGAAAAATATTTCAAAACGCTTCCTAAAATCTCGAAAAAGAATAAAGAATATTTTAAAGAAAAATGTTGCAATTTTACAACGTTCCAAATTTTTTCTAAAATTTGAATTAGTTTTACATTGTATGGAATTTTAAATTATTCAAAAATAATTTAAAACTTGTATAGATTTTTTTTAATTCATACTTTTGAAGATTTCGAAAAAAAAGCTTTTTAAGGACTTGCAAAGGTTTCATAGAATAAACATTTTTTCTTACGATTCCTGGAAAAATATAAAATTTCTCATTTAAAAAAATATTCCTGAGAAATTTTCGAATGATTTTCAATCTAAAAAATTAATTTTAAGAAAAAAATGCAGTTTCCAAAATATTTCAAATGTCCTAAAATTTCGGAAATGAATGTTGAAGATTTTAAAGAATTTTTTTGCAATTCTGCAAAGTTCAAATGTTATTTAATTCAATTTGAAAGATTTCAAAGGAATACAAAATATTTCCTAAGATACATTTTTAAAGTATTCGAATCTAATTGAAATCTTGAGAAGATTTAAAAATATTAGCTTTTAACAATTTGAAAATTTCAAAAAATTTCAAAAAATTTCAAAAAATTTTTAAATATGCGGAAAAAATGTGAATGTTTTCTAATTATTTTTATTTTTTATTTTGCAGTATTTAAATATATATATATATATAATTATGAATTTTGAAATGTTTCAAGATAAATTTTTTTTTTTAATTCCTAAATATTTTTTAAAGTGGCTTGAATTTTTCCTACAATTTTGAAAAATCCTGCGATAAAATACCTTTCTTTATCATTTTCTAGATTCTTTTTCAACACGTCTGAAATTGTCAAAAATATTTTTTAATTTTCTCCCTTGAAATCTTTTTAATTTTTTGAAATTTTATAAAGTTCTTTGAAACCCATACAAAGGTTTTTAATCTTGTTAAATTTCTTGAAATCTTAATCCTCCAAAAATCTAGAAATCTGTAATATGTTTAAAAATTCGTTTAAAAATGATGAAAGATTTTAAATTCCTAAAAATCCCACAATTTGATTTATTCAATTTAAGAATACAAATTAGAGCCGGTGTCTCCCGTTTTAATTAAAAAAAAAAAAAAAAAATGATTTGAATTTCCCGGATCACAGCGGTTAAAAATTATTCATTTTTAGGTAAAAAAAAAAGGAGGGAATTTTATTCTGATAACAGGGAGTTAGGGAACTTTACTTATTATTAAAACCTTTTTTACGGGTATCTCGCAAACTGTATGGAATTACATTACTTTTTGAGATTTCCACAGTATACTTTAAAAAAATTCCAGGCCTACTTTTTCAAAAATCCAGTCAATTCTATTTAATCTCAAAAGTCGATTAATTTAAAAACAATTTCTAGTACTTTTAATGAAATTTAAATAAAATTTTCATTACAATTATTAGATATGTTTTTTTTTACATACTAAAATTATATTTGTTGAAATCTTTGTGATATCATTGAAGCCTAGATAAAATCTTTGTCAGATCATTTGAAGCCTTTTTAAAATTTTTGAAATCTGAAATATTAGTTAAATCAATTATATTTTTTAAGCCTTTTTGTGATTTCTGTGAAATATTTGTGAAATCAGTGATATTTTGTGAAGTATTTAAAAAATTTCTGAAATCCTTGTGATGTCGTTTGAAACCTTTGTAAACTTTATCGACATTTTTGTAAATCTTTTAAATATCTTTGTGAAATATTTTCAATCTTTGTCATAACATTCAAAATCTTTGTGATTTATCAGATATTTGTGAAATACTTTCGAATTCTTTACAATTTAGTTAAATCATTAAAATATTTGTAAATTATTTTGAAATTTTTGTAGATCTTTTAAATATCTTTGTGAAATATTTTCATACTCTGTAATTTAGAATTTTGGTGAAATCACTTATACGTTTGTGATTTTTTTTGACATTTTTGTGAAATATTATCAAGCATTGTGAAAATTTTGAAACATTTGTGAACTAAATTAAATTTTTTAAATACTTGTGAATTCTCTTAAAATGGCCATGCAATATTTATAACTATTTGGAATATTTTCGAAATCATTGAAATATTAAAAAAAAATGTGTAGATTTTTTAAATATCTTTGTGAAATCTCTCAATCTTTTCGAAATCTTTATGAAATCTTTGCGTTATATTTTAAATCTTTGTGAAATTTTTGAAATTTCCTGAAATTATTGATATCAATGGAATCTTTAAAATTCTTTTTGGCATAGTTTGAAATCGTTTTTAAAATTAAAAAATCCCAAAAAATTGTAAAATCGTGTAAATATTTTCAAGTTTTTGTAGACCTTTTACATATCTTTGTGAAATCTTTTCAATCTTAGTGATATATAATTTTATTTATCTTTGAAATATTTGTGAAATCACTGACATTTTTGTCAAGTCTTTTTGAAATTTAACAAAAAAATAAAAAAAATAGTTGAATTTTCCATAATATAATTAATTTTTTCAATAAATAATTGCATTTTTCACAAAAAATAATAATTTTCAATCCAACAGGATGAAAATTCGACCACCAAGAAAAAGAATTATTAACAAAATAGTTGAATATTTAGGAAAGAAAAAAACGAATTTTTCAGAATACCGTTGAATTTTTAACAAAATAGTTGAATTTCAGCAAGAGACGAATTTTGGACAAAACAAAAAAAAAATTACAAAATAGATGAATTTTCTACAATATAATTAATTTTTTCAACAAACTAATCGAATTTTTCACAAAAAATAATAATTTCTAATCCAAAACGATAAATTTTCGATCACAAAAGCAAAAGAATTTCTAAGAAAATATTTCAATTTTCTATAAAATTCATGATTTAAAATAATTAAATTTTGTTTTAAAGTTGAAATGTTAACCAAATAGTTGAATTTTTAAGAAAGGAAAAAACAATTTTTTCAGAACACAGTTGAATTCACAAAATAGTTAAAATTTCTACAATATAATTAATTTTCTTAACAACATTTTTCACCAAAAATATGAAATGATCAAAATATTTGTAAACTATTTAAAAAATTTTGTAGATTTTAAAAATATCTTTGTGAAATATTTTCAATCTTTGTAATTTGAATTCTTTGTTATTTAAAATCTTTATATTTGTGTTATATTTGAATTACGTGAACAATTTTGGAGATATTTGTGAAATCAGTGACATTTATGTCAAGTATTTTTGAAATTTAACAAAAAAATAAAATAAATAGTTGAATTTTCCATAATATAATTAATTTTTTCAATAAATAATTGAATTTTTCACAAAAAATATAAATTTTCAATCCAAGAGGATGACTTTTCGACCACCAAGAAAAAGAATTTTTAACAAAA
>NC_046664.1:17196545-17207925 GCF_010883055.1 Belonocnema kinseyi | reverse complement strand
ATTTTTAGGAAAGAAAAAAACGAATTTTTCAGAATACCGTTAAATTTTTAACAAAATAGTTGAATTTCAGCAAGAGACGCATTTTGGAAAGAACAAAAAATTCTAAAATAGATAAATTTTCTACAATATTATTAATTTTTTCAACAAACTAATTGAATTTTTCACAAAAAATAATAATTTCCAATCCAAAACGATAAATTTTCGATCACAAAAGCAAAAGAATTTCTAAGAAAATATTTCAATTTTCTATAAAATTCATGTGTTAAAATAATTAAATTTTGTTTTAAAGTTGAAATGTTAACCAAATAGTTGAATTTTTAAGAAAGGAAAAAACAATTTTTTCAGAAAACAGTTGAATTCACAAAATAGTTAAAATTTCTACAATATAATTAATTTTCTTAACAACATTTTTCACCAAAAATATGAAATAATCAAAATATTTGTAAAATATTTTCAATCTTTGTAATTTGAATTCTTTGCGATTTAAAATTTATGAAACGTTTTGAATAATTTGTGAAATCATTGAAATATTTTTCAAACCTTTTGAACTGTTTGTAGATCGTTTAAAATCTGAAACTTTGTACAACAAATAGAACAAGGGATCATAATTCTCCAATTTGGATATTTTAGGGAATTTTCCAAATTTGCGGCAGGGCGGGGAGGCGGACTGTGATCCTTGTAAGAAATAAATAAAAAAATTGTTCACAAGTCTAATAAAGGTTTAAATTGTAGAAATTTGTATCTAGTCTACTGTCAGAACTAAAAAAAAAAAAAAAAAAACATCGACGTCTGCATCACCTGTTAACATTATCTGAGGATCGCCCGCTCCAACCGGAAGTTTCATTACGCGGATCACGAGCACCTCCACTCGGCGCAGAATTAAAAGATTTTGCAGGTGGTCCCGAGTGCCATCCACCTGGACCACGATTGTTATCCACGTATCGACTATCACCTGGATACAAAGAATTTTCTATTTTATAACTACCACCATTACTCTAAAAATACTAATTAAATTACTTTACAAACACCAATTAAACTACTTTAATGCCCTTTTTAATTTTAATTTCTGACAAATCTCATCATCCAGTGATTTTATCTAGACTTGACAACTCCACTAAATCGAAAAGCAAACAAATAATAACAACCAAATAAACAAAATATAATAAAATATCTCCCGCGTATTGAAAAACAATAAAAAAAAAATTATAAGAGGTACAACTTACTACAATAAAAAACTCAGAATATATGCAAATATGAATTTTATTATTGGAAAGAAGCCGTACACGATATCTAATAATTTACATACTTCTATCCTTCTAAATTTAGCGGTACTTCATTTAATAAAACATATTTTTCACATCGATTTACGCATCGGCTTGCAAAAGAAACAATAAATATTCACAGCGATTAATCTTTGCTTGAAACTGAGAAAAAGGAAATAACAAACAAAAAAACAAGAAAAAAATACAATTAATACTATAATGTAAAATGAAAATAGATTGAAAAATACATTCTCACAAAATAGAATTCTAGTCTACTTTTTAAGTACCTCAACTCTATAAATTCCATCGATATATCGAAATGAACTGCTAATTCAGGAGAAATCCAAATTGCAACTAGAAAAAAAGAGTATGAAAAGCAGCCTATCTCTTTCTCTTAAAACTGGATTATTCGTGGAGAATTTTGAGTCCTCGGCTCAAAGTAGTGCAAATTGAGCGCAAAAAAAAAATGAAAGAGCATTTTTTGCGCGAAAAATGGAAACATTAATAAATAATTATTACATGTAGAAAACAAGACATGAAACAATTTTATTCAACAAACTGGTCCATCAAAAATTAACCATCGATAATCTTTCAAAATTCTTGTTTTATGGATTGAAATATTTATTTATTGAATTCTCATGTTGAATTCAACAATTGGAAATTAAATAAAATTCAACGATTGTAAATTTAACTGTTGAAAATTCAAGTTTCATGTTTCTTCAATTTTTCAGTTGAAAATTAAATTTTCCCCAATTTTTAACAGTTAAGTTTTCAATTTTCAAAAATCAAATGTTTCGTTTTCTTTAATTTTAAAGAACTGAATTTTTATCTACTAAACTTTCGATTAAAAAAAAATTAAAAACAGAATTTTCTGTCTTTTTTTTTAATTCAACTGTTGAAACTAAATGCTTAATTTTCCTTAATTTTTTCACAGATGAAAATTTAATTTTCCTCAGTTTGCAAAAGTTGAGTTTGTAATTTTCAAAAATCTAATGTTTTAATTTTCTTCAATTTAAAAGAATTGAATTTTCATCTGTTCAACTAAAACGGTCAATTTTCTTTCCACATTTATAACAGTTGAGTATTCATTTTTTAACCATTTAATTTCCAGTTTTCTTAGATTTAAAACAATCGAATTTTCAAATTATGAAAAATGAATTTTTAACTGTTAAAAATTGGTGAAAATTGATAATTGAATTATCAACAATGTAATTTCCAACTGATGACAATTCAATTGTCAATTTTCTTCAATATTTATCAATTGTAAAATAAAATTTTCCCAAATTTTTAACGGTAGAGTATTCAATTTTCAACAATTTAATTTTCAATTTTCTTCAATTTAAAGCAATTGAATTTTCAAATGATGAAAATTGAATTTTCAACTGTTAAAGACTGAACAAAATAGAATTTTCATCAGTTGAAAATTAAATTATCAATTTTATTCAATTTTCAGTTTTCTTCAATATAAAAGAATTAAATTTTAAAAAATTTAGTTTTCAAATGTAGACAACTAAAAATAGAATTTTCAACGTTTATAAAATTTAACTTTTGAAAATGGATAAATTATTTTTAAACTGTGGAAAATTCAATTTTCTTTTATTTTTAACAGTTGAATTTTCATTATTTTTCAACGATAGAATTTGCAATTTTTTAAAATTTAATCATCAATTTTCTTCAATTTTCAATATTTGAATTATCTCCTATTAATGATAAAATTACCAAAAATTTGATTTTTTTTCATTTAAAACAATTGATTTTTCCACAAAAAAAATTTCAAACGCTAACAATTGAAGTAAAATTGAAAATTGAATCTTTTGAATTTTCAACAGTTAAAAATTAAATTTTTCCCAATTTTTAGCAGTTGATTATTCAGTTTTCAAAAATGGTATTTTGAGTTTTTTTCAATTCAAATTAATTGAATAATGAACCGTTGAAAATGAAAGAAAATTCTCTATTTAATTTTCAACAGTTAAAAATGCAATTGTTTCAAATTAAAGAAAATTGAGCTTATTGCATAAACATTTCAATCCACAAACACAAATTTCGATCAAAGTTGATTTTTTCGAAAAAAAGGGTCACCACTGGTAAATAATATTTGACAAAGTAATAGTTATCCAATTGATTCTCAGTAGCACAAAAAATTATTTTTACGTTAAAGTTTTATTCAAATCCTAAATAATTTAGTTGCAAATCGATCAAATAAATATTTATCAATTTTTTTATTGGTAAGATTTTCAAGTAAAACTTGAGTCAAGTTAAAATCTGACAATTAAAACTCGGAAATAATTTCCGGTCCCGAAATTTTCCGCGCAATTCCAATATTACATACGTAAACGGTATACTGGTGCGAATTGGTTTCTTTGCAATGTTAACATTAAATATTTAATATATCCAACATATAATAAACAACTAGCATATATCACATATATATTTAATATATGTGTGGATAATCCGACGGAGATGTGTTTGTATAAATGCAAAAAAAAAAAAAAACTTGGGGTGCGAATTCGCACCAGTGTGCAGTTTGAGGGTTAAAATTGAAAAGGGGAATAAAGGGTTCCGTTTTTCGAGAATATCGAAAAAAGAGAATACCTCCGAGTTTAATCAATAATAATCGATAGTCAAAGTTCTCCACAAATTACCTTCAACTAGAAAAAGACTCTTCCCTTCCACAATATTTCTCTTTCAAATTACAATTAGCAATTTCTCCCGTCCGCGATTCATTTCCCTCGATGGAAAATTCACATTTGGTCTTCTAAAAATAAGCCTACGTTAAATAGGAAGAAAAAAAAAGAGCAAAAAGAAAGAAAAGAAAAATCCGATTTAGTGAATATAGGAAACTGGTATTTTTCGGCATCACCAATGATTGCATATCGCATAATATGAGAGTGTAAAAATTCAAATTTAATATCTCTCACGGCATTTTTCTCAAAACAACAAAACAACAAACAAAGAAACGTCGAAGAGATGCATCTACAAATTTCAGACAGAACGCTGTGAGAAGCTTATTGATTGATTAATCGATTGCTGCGAAAGATTTGGACATTTTTTCGATGCCTGATTGTAATTGTCAGCAGCAGAAAATTTATTTCAAATTTAATACTGTGCAAATGGCCTTCGGTAGGAATTAACTGCGTGGTGATACTTACGAGGCGCATTGGACCCTGGAGCTTTCGAACTGTCGTAGCGACCTCCGTGAGTGTCGCGGGAACTTCTGTGTGAATCGGGCTCTGATCGGCGCACGTCCCGGTCGCGGCCATATGACGTTGCACTTGGTCGCTCGTACCTTTCAAATCAAATAAAGACACATACAAAATTCAATCAAGTTAAATATAAATTCAGTTTTGAACATATCAGGATGGCCGTTTTAATGAAAGAAAAAAAAAAATTCCCGGTTTACAAACATTTTTCACAGTCTTAAGAAATCAAACTCTAAAGCCAAACATTTTTCCATTTCAATTAATAACATACTATTCTGCAAATTAAAGAGCTCAAAGGGGAACTCTTGAATTTTAAACTATACAAGGTGGCCGTTTTAATCGAAGACCAAAATTCGCAATCATTTCCCGATTCGAAAACATTTTTCACGGTGAATGAAATTTAAAAAATCAAACTATATTCTAAACATTATTTCATTTAAAATAATAAACAACAAATTAAAGCATTCAAAGTGGAATCCTTAAATTCCAAACTTGTAAAATTGAAGTTTAACAGTTTTTCAATTCAAAAATTGTGTATTCAAATGCTCAAAAATGTACAGGTATAAAATGGAAGATACTAGAACTTTTTACTTAAACAATGTCAAATGAAATTCAAATAAACTGCAAAATTTAGAACTTTTATAAATTATAGTGTTCAAAGATTCAGATTAAGTTCCAAAAAAATAAATCCACGTTAACATTTTCAAAAGTCTAAATTAAAGAATCAAGCAATAAACTTTAAAATTGTTTAAAATTATATTAAGTAATTTTAAGGTGGACACATTAAAAATTAAAAAATAATTTTTTTAATTAACAGTTTGTAAATTAGAAGTTGAATTATTTTAATTTCAAATAGTTTATGCATCCTTTACAAGCTTTAAAATTTTATTTCAAAATCTTGAGAAATCTAGAACTGGTTTTGAATTTTTCCAAATTCAAAATAATTATATAGTTTCGTTTCGGAACTTTTAAATATATTTTAAAACTAATTTCATTTTCTCTATAATTTTTAGAAGATCCTGCAATTTTGATAAAAAATCCTTAAAATTTGAATGAACAAATAACAATAGAACATTTATTATTTGTAAAAAAATTAGAGTAATTTTAAGAGATATTTAGAAGTTTTAAAAAGAATCGAATTAAATTTAGATCTTGAAACAATTTCAAATACTTACAGCCCAATTAAAAATAAAATGTAGATTTTTGCAGATTTCAAACGAAAAATGTCTCAAGATTCTTAGGGAAATTGAAAATGATTTTTCACTTTGGAAAATTATTGTAACAGAAAGTTTAAGAAGATTTTAAGAGATTAAAAAAATTATCAAAGAACCTGCAAGATTTTAAGGATTTATTTTTTTAATTTGCAGGATTTTCCAAGAATTGTAGGAGAAATTCGATTAATTTTAAAATATATTCAGAAGTTCTGAAAAAAATTTTAAAACACTTCATTTAAATTACCTGAAATCATTTCAGTTTTTAAATTAATTTTGAATCTTTTCAAAACTTCTAAAAATTTTCAAATTTTTAATTAATTACTATCAAATCTTCCTTTAGAACTATCATTAACTCTTGAAATTTTCCAATTAAATATTTTCCAATTTGAAATGATTTATTAGTTTGTCTTTTCAAAAAATCGGAAAATTTAAAGATATTACTTTGAAAATTCATATAAATAATAAACAACAAGAATGCTGCAATATGACTCCATTTTTTGAAACTGTACAATTTTAAGCGTCACAATTCGAAATTGCTTTATATTTACATCTAAAATTATCGGATTAAAAACATTTTTTTTTAATAAACCAATGAAAACTGTAACTTTCTAAGTTTTTTTTTTTTTAGTTTTGAATATTTAATTTATAATAACTAAATGTAAATGAAATCGAATATTTCTAAATATTAAGTAATTATTCTTTTTCTTAACTGAAAATTTTCAAATTGAGTGGTTTAAGACTGGAATTGTTTCAACTGAAATGATAATTGACAATTAATAAGTCTTTCATTATAAATATATTATTTTTAAGTTTTTAAAAAATTTTAAATAGTTTATAGAGTATTAATCGGACAATCTATTATTATCCACTTTTTAAATCCTAAAGTACAATTTAATTTGAAAAATCATAAATTAATTTATAGCTATAGTTGATTAACTAAAAATTCTTCTTTTCAAAAATATTCTATTTTAAACGCTTCTAAATTTTAATACTTCAAGTCTTCAAAAAGGAATTTTAAAATTCTTTAAATTAAAATGTAGACTCAAAAATGAATATTTTTTAATGGAAAATCTTTTAAGTAAAAGACTTTCGAACTGCGCATTCTAAACTGAATATCCAAATTGAAAAAGATCACAATTTAATTATTTAAGAAACGGTTGAAAATCAAAGTTGGACAGATTTTTTTTCTCAATAATTTGTAAAAAGATCGCTCCCGGTTTCATAAAACTCTCGGTTCAGCTTTTCAACTGAACAATTTGAAATTAAACGCAGTTAAACTGCCAAATTAAAGATATAATTTTTTTAAAAAATTGCAGACTTAAAAAATTCAGAATCACTTCCAAAAAATATGAATCCACGTTATCGTTTTCAATAGAACTATTACATTTTTCTTATAAAGTGAACAATTCTTAAACTAAAAGTTATCCTCATTTCAAATAAATGAAAAATCCTTAAAATGCTTCAAAATTTTATTTCAAAACCTTGAAACATCTACATATTTTACATTATTTTTTAAATGTTCTCAGAACTTTTATACATCTTTCCTTAAAATCTTCCAAGCTCATTTTTAATAATTTTGTAAATCTTTATAAATCTTTTAATATATATTTCTCTGCAAATTAGTTTTTTGAAATAAAAAATCATTTCCAACTTTTCTAGAAAAATGTTTTTTTTATTCTTCTGAAGTCTTCCAAAATTCTTAAAAAGCTTTTGAATTTTTTGTTCTTCGCCTGCCAAAAATATAAATAATTTCAAATTTTTCATTAATTTTGAATTTTTTCAAAACTTCTAAATATTTCTTCCAATTAATCAAATTTTTTCTGAAAATTATATGTGTTCAATTCATATTTAGACATCAAAATTTAAAAATTTAACTTAAAAATTCCTTTTTTTTAATAGCGCATTGAAAATTGTAACGTTTAACGTTTAGTTTTTTCTTAGTTTTGAATATTTAATTTATAATTACAGATTTTAAATGAAAAGTCAAACATTTCTAAATGTTAAGTAATTACTCATTTTCTTAATTGAAAATTTTCAAATTAAATGGTTTCAAAATGAAATATTTTAGACTGAAATAATACTTTTCATTTAATAAAAACCTTTGATTATAAATATTTTAGACCGCACTAAAATGCCTATCTTTTAAAGTAAAAATATTGCATTTTCAACAAAATAGATTAATTTTTAGCCAAATATTTACATTTTCAACCAGATTAATTTTCTACGAAAAAATACTATTTTTAGCAAAATACATGATTTTTCAATCAAATAGTATTTTCAACTAAACAACATTTATTTTCATCGAAACAGTTGAATTCCGAACTAAAAAAAAGGATCAGCTTTCAACCAAAAATGGAATAAAAATATTTTCAGTTAAAAAAAAATTAATTTTGCACACATAACGAATTTACAACCAAAGTGATCAATTTTTAATTAAAATGAATTAATTTCAAACCAAAAAGATAAAATTCAAATATTTAGTTAAAAATAAACTTTTTGGTAGCAAATTTAAATGATAGGGAAAATTCGTCTTTTTGGCTTAAAAATTCAACAATTTGGTTAACATTTTTTTCCTTATATTATTGTTAAAAATTCTACTATTTTGTTAAGAAATAATCATTTTATGGATGAAATAAACTGTTTTTAAGGTAAAATAAAAATATTTTTTTATTTAAAATTTAACCATTTTTTTTTTTTTTGAAAATGTAACTATTTTGTTACAAATTTGAATGTTTTGCGCCAAATTAGTTCTTTATTTCAGGGTTTTTCCCGGTTCACTAAAATTTTTCACAGACAATGAACTTTTGAACTTTTATAATTGAAATTGAAATTTTTTAATTTAAAAATTTTGTATTCTAGTGCTTAATAATTTACGCTTATAAAATTGAAGGTCCTAATATTTTTCGGTATAAAAAATTATAAATCCACGTTATCACTTGCAATGCTCTAAATTAAAAGATAAATCAATGAACTTAAAACTTTTTAAATAATTTAAACCTTGGAAAATTTCAAAATTTTATTTCAAAATATTGAGAAATTTAGAAGTCGTTTTAAATTTGACTTAAAGTTAAAATTAGTTTGGAAAATTTTGTTAGAACTTCTAAATATCTGTCAAAATGAATTGAATTTTTTCTACAATTTTCAAAAAAATCTGCAAATTTTAGAAACATTCTTTACAATTTGGATGTATAAATAACAATTGAACATTTATTATTTTTAGGCGAAATTTAAGTATATTCAAGAGATATGTAGAAGTTTTTAAAAGATTCAAACTTAATGTAAAACTTGAAATGATAGCCTAATTTAAAATAAAATGTAGATTTTCGCCTACTTTAAACAAAAAAATTATGATTCTTTTCAAGAATTGTAAAAGGCTTCAAAAGCATAAAAACTTTTTCTTCAGATTCCTAGGAAAATTAAAAATTCTAGAAGATTTTAAGAAAACTTTCCAAAAATTTGCATGATAATTTTTAATCTTTTTAAAACTCCTAAATATCTCTTAAAATTACTCAAATTTTTTTCGACAAATCTTAATTTGTAAATTATACACAAAAATTAAAAAATTTCACTTACAAATTAGGCATTTTTCAAATACAACCATTAAAATTGTAACATTCAAAGGTTAAAGGCTCTTCAAAATTTTAACGATTTTAGGTTTTCTATGTCAAACAATTCAGTTAAAGATTCTTTCCTTTAAATATTCAATAATTATTTTTTTTTTTTTTATAAAAAATTTCAAATTGAATGGGTTAAAAATTGAATATTTTAGACTGAAACAGTATTTTTAATTTAATAAAATCCTTTGATTAAGAATATATTATTATGAAGATATTTTTAAGTAGAAAATAAGTTTAGAAGGTTTCAGCATTTAAAAATTCTTTATATTAAAAATGTAAGCTTAGAAATACAAATTTTAAATCGGACATTTTTAAAGTAAAAAAATTTTGAATTGCGCATTGTAAGCTAAATCATAGCATAATTGAAAAACATAAATATTCCACTAATTATTTAAAAACTGTTGAAATCGAACGTGGACAGATTTTTCTTTTACAAATTTGTAAAATTCCCGGTAAAAAAAAATTCACTGTCATTTCCCTTTAAAAAATTCCCGATTTCGCCACCCTGTATTTGGATTAAAAACTGTTGTCGTTGAAAGAACATATTTTTTCAATTTTCTTTTTAAATTAATTTGATTGTTTTCGATATAAAATCAAAATCTTTTTTGGAAATATCAACTCTTATAGTTAAAAATAGAGGAATTTTTAACCAAGTGAAAAACTTTCCCATTTCACTTGTTTCTGATTTGCAACCATAGAATTAGTTTATTTTTTAGGTTTAATTTCTCGATTGAATCATTAAAATTAGCAACAAAAAAAAATGTTTAAGAAATATTTCCAATTCCTAAAAAATCTCTTCCAAACGTTTTTTTCTTTTTTTTTCCCTAATATCTTGAATTTGTGTTGATGAATCTTAAAAAATTATTATAAACCCTGAAAAAAAAACGGAAAATGAAGGCAAAATTGGATCAAAATTCTAGATTTAGGGTGTTTTAGGGAGATTTTTTAAATCTAGGACGAAAAAGGTGCATTTCTTTTTATTTTTTGAAAATAAACTTACCTGTCTTTAACTTGGCGAGGGTCAATTGTTGGGGTTTGAGTTGGTAAAGGTTCGCGACGAACAATTACTTCCCTTCCGCGAGAAACATCAGTAAAAGCTTCTGGTCGACTGCCACGAGAAGAAAATTCACTGCCTCTTTTGAAATCCTTCTTCAGTCCCAAATCTTGGGCTGATCTGTTTATAAAAAATTTTGTCTCTCATCAGTTTCGAAATTATCGTAAATACTTCACGCAAATCGTGGTAGCAATTTTAAATCAATATTTTTCCTTTAATCAATTAGTAAAATTAGTCTGACAGATATTTTTAATTCAAAAGCTAAATAATTTAAAAGGATAAAATGGAAGCCTTAGCCCCTTTTAATTGAACAATTTTAAATTAAGTGCTGTTAAAGTGCCAAATTATACATTTTTAAATTTTATAAATTAAAAAGTTCCAAGATTTCGAAACAACAAAATCCAACGCTGTCACAATTAATTTTTGTTTCATTAAGGGCATGTGACACAGCTAAATACATATATTACCGACCACAGTTTTTCAGTTCACTGAATGTTTTTTTGAACCTAAGAACTTTTTTTGTAAATAAAATATCGAGCTGAAACTTTGGGAAATGTATTAAAGTAAAATAAAGTACGTTTAGGTACTGCATTTTAGTAGGAACTCCACTGAAAATTATTTCATCTTTTTTCTGAACCTCAACATTTTTTGAACGTTCGAACTTTTTTTATTCATAAAATATCGGTCTCAAACTTTCAGAAATGCAAGAGCCGAAAGAAAACTACGTTTAAGTACAAAGGTTAATAAAAAAAGATGTAAAAAAATATGTGTCAACAATCAATTCCAACGGCATTGGCCGGTAACGTTGTACACGAAAATACGAAACCTGGCGGCCACTAGACGAGGCTCTAGAGGGTTCGTATTTTCGTGTACAACGTTACCGGCTGATGCCGTTGGAACTGATTGTTGAAATATATTTTTTTACATCTTTTTTTATTAAGCTTTGTACTTAAACGTAGTTTTCTTTCGGCTCTTGCATTTCTCAAAGTTTGAGACCGATATTTTATGTATAAAAAAAGTTCGAACGTTCAAA
>NC_046664.1:17118653-17196445 GCF_010883055.1 Belonocnema kinseyi | reverse complement strand
CTCGATATTTTATTTACAAAAAAAGTTCTTAAGTTCAAAAAAATATTCAGTGAACTGAAAAACTGTGGTCGGTAATATAGGTATTTAGCTGTGTCACATGCCTTTAAAAAAATTCAAATAGAATAGTTTGAAAATGGAATATTTTAGACTGAAAAAAAAGAAAATCCACCCTATCTTCCTTTACCTTAAATTATTTTTAGTTGCAAAGTCTACTATTATATTTTTGGTCGAGAATTCATCTGTTTTGATTAAAAATTTCATCATTTTTTTTTTTAAATTCCCATTTTATATTGAAAAATTCAACTATTCAGGTAAAAAATTAAAATATTGAATTGAAAATTACTCCTTTTTTTAAATTCAACTGTTGTATAGAAAATTCGTTTGTTGTATAATGTCATTTAAAATGTATGAATAATTTGAAATCCCTCGAATATACATTAAATTAAACTTATGCATTAAAGTTTCAAAAATATTTAATCACTAGAAATCTTTTAAATTCCTTGAAATACCCTAAAATATTTTGAATTATAAGGAATTTCCCTGAAATTTAATTAAATTGATTTTCCAAACGTCACTGGGAATATCCTGAAATCTTTCGAAATATTACCAAATTTGTTGAAATACCTTGAAATTGTTGCTATATCTTGAAATCCTTTAGAATCCTTTAAAATTCCTTGAAATCTTCGGAAAGCGTAAAAAACCATTTAAAAAATTACAAATCATTTAAATATTATTGAATATATTATATTATAGTTACTCATTTAGGTCCCCCCAAAAAGTGCATTTTTTAAATCTTTAAGGATTTCAAGAATCCTTTGGAATATGTTAAAATCTTTCTAAAACCCTTATAATCCGTGAGTCATTTGAAAATGGTTTAAATCTTTTGGAATCATTTATAATATCCTGTTATGTTTATAAATCTTTAAAATCCCGTAATTTTGGTTTTTAATCAAATTTAGACAAAAATATTCATTTAGAATATTATTATTTAGTCCCTAAATGATCAAAATTCTTATTTATTTATCTCAGGCCTCACAGACTTTCCAAATTTTAAAATTTTTCTACTTAAATTCAAGCTGAAATAATAGAAAAGCCAATAACTATAATTTGGTTCAAAATGAAATTATTTTATTGTAAAGTTCAACAATTTTGATTTAAAAAATATACTTCTTGGTTGAAAATTAAATTGTTTTAATCATTTTTATTTAATTAATTTAATAAATAAGACAATTGTATTGTCTAACAAATTATGTTTTTTATTGGCAATTTAACTCTCCGGTTAAACATTCGTCTTTTTGGTTTAAAAATTCACCTTCTGTTTCGATTGAAAATTAAATTTCTATTAAAAAATTTACATTAGCGGGTTTAAAATTCATCTATTTTGTAGAAAGTTCGTAACTTTGACAAAAAAAAAACCAACAACTTGATAGAAAATTTAACGATTTTGTTGAAAACTGATGTATTGTGCTTAAAATACGGTGTTTTTTTTTCTTAGAAAAGTCATTCTTTTGTTTAAAAATCAAGAATTCTGTTGAAAATTCTAGTTTGTTGGTTAAATGTAACTGTTTTTATTTTTAATTCAAATTTAATTCAACTCCTTGATTAAAAGTTGAAATTGTATCTTCAAAATCCATTTTTTTTTGTTAGAGAATCACAGTTTCAGTTTAAAAATAATTATTTTTGTCGTTTTGTGGTTCAAATCACATCATATCCATTTTTCAAACTATTTAGTTGAAATTTTATGTGAATTGTTAAAAACTCGTATTTTTGGTAAAAAAAAATGAATCTTCTAATTGTCAAAATTAACTATTTTGTAAAAAATTGATTATTTTGTTTAAAATTATTCTTCTCTGGCACAAAATTAATCGGCCTGATTTAAAAAAAAGTACTATTTAGTTTGAAAATTTAACTATTTGTTTCAAAAAGAAAATGCTTGTTGGTAAAAAATTAAAGTGTTCTTTTTTCAATTCATTTTTTTTTTTTTATGAAAATGAATTCTCTAAAATGAAAACTGAAATATTTTGTACGAAATCAACCTTTTTCCCCCCTGAAAACTCGTTTTTTGATTGAAAATTATTTCTCTTAAATGACAAATGTACTACTTTGTCTTTGTTAACAATTGAAATTTTTTAATCAAAAAAGACACAAATTTAGTTGAAACTTTATTTAAATTGTTGAAAATTAGTTTGTCTTGGTTAAATCCAACTGTTTTTTTTTTTTTTTTTTTTTTTTTTTTTTTTTTTTTTTTTTTTTTTTTTTTTTTTTTGAAAATTCCTCTTTTTGACTTAAAAATTCAACCATATGTGAGAAAATTGTACTATTTGGTACAAAATTAAACTGCTTTTTTAATTATTTTTCTTGGTTAAATCCATCTGCTTTGTGAAAAATTGTGTTTTCGGCTTCCAAATTAAACAGTTTGTTAGAAAATTGAACTATTTGGTACAAAATTAAAGTTTATTTAAATTCATGTTTTTTAAATAAAAATTAACTCTCCTAAATGAAAACTGTACTAATTTATGTTTGTTAAAAATTTACACTTTTTAGTTAAAAAAAAAAGAAGAGAAAATTAGTTCAAAATGTATTCAATTTGTTTTTCTGGGTTAACCCCCCATCTGTTTTGGGAAAAATGCGTCTTTTTGGCTTCAAAATTCAACAATTTATTAGAAAACTAAATTATTTGCTACAAAATTAAGGTGTTTTTTTTTTGTTCGTTTATAAAAAATTAAAATTAAGTCTCTTAAAAGAAAACCGGACTACTTTAACTTTGTTAAAAATTGACACTTTTTAGTTAAAAAAGACAAAAATTTAGTCGAAAATTTATTTAATTGGTTGAAAATTTATTTTTCCTGCTTAAATCCATCTGTTTTTGGGAAAATTCGTCTTTTTGGGTTAAAAAAAGCAACAATTTGTTAAAAAATTGAACAACTTGGTACAAAATTAAAGTTTTTTCCCCCTGAAAACTTGTTTTTAAATTGAAAATTAATTCTCTTAAATGAAAATTGTACCACTGTATCTTTGTCAAAAATGGGCACTTTTTAGTTAAAAAATACACAAATTTAGTTGAAAATGAGTTTTTCTTGCTTAAATCTATCTGTTTTGTTGAAAATTCGTATTTTTCACTTGAAAATTCAACAATTTTTTAAGAAATTGGACTATTTGGCACAAAATGAAACCGTTTTTGTTTTTTAATTGAAAATTAATTCTCTCAAACGAAAACTGTAATACTCTTTGTTAGAAATGGACACTTTTTAGTTTAAAACGAGAAAAATTTAGTTGAAATATTAGTCAATTTGTTGGAAATTAATCTTGTTAGTTAAAAATTAATCTATCTGATTTCAACTCTTTTGGTGAAAGCTCATTTTCTTCGCTTGAAAATTCAACACTTTCTATTACATTTTTATCCCCTATTGGCTCAAAAATCTTTCTTGTTATATTAATAAAATTATATTAATAAAAATCTTTCTTGTCATATATTGTTAGATCTAATTTCCTATAAAAACATTTTCTTAAGGCCATGTGACGAGTAGGTCACGTGACCAGATTCCTACCTTACCGCCACCTTTCTTATTTCCCAACTTATTTTTACACGAAGCGCCACATCGAGATGAAAATTTGGGATAATAAAGAAGAAGCACTAAGAAAGGTGGGTCTGGTCCTAAACTTTAATAATTATAAAAAAAGCTAAAAAAAATTATTTACAACAAAAAACTTTTTTCATAATTATACAACTTTAGAACCAGACCCTCCATTCTTAGTGCTGCTTGTTAAATATGCCAAATTTTCAATTCGATGGGGCGTTTCGTGTCAATATAAGTTGGGAAATAAAAAAAATTGGCGTTAAGGTACGAATCTGGTCACGTGACCCACTCATTACATGGCCTTAAGACTGCATTACGAGGTACTGCAAAATATTGCATAGAGTTTTTATCGAAAATTCTCTCAAAAATAAACCAAAAACAAATGTCAATAAATAAATAAATAAATAAATAAAATCAAGAAAAACAACAAACCTGCTGGCATCGTATCTGGTGGGTGGAGAAGGATCCATTCGTCTGTCGGAAACACGTTCCAAAATATCCGTACGCCTGTCCGGCACTCGTTCCGGACTGTGTCGTCTCGCATGCTCTGTGGTCAAGCGTTTCCGGTCTGGTTCAACATACAAATCGCGAGGATCGCGTCGATCGCTCGACGTTCTTTTGATGGAAGGAGGCGGCGGCACTCGACGACTCTCCTCCAAGCGCAACTGCTGTCGCTTCAATTCAAGTCGCTCGCGTTCCAATTTCTCCCTCTCCAGCTTTTGACGCTCACGCTCCAAACGCAACAGTTCCGCCTTCTCCTGCTCAATTCGCTCGCGCTCCCGTCGCAATTTCTCGCGCTCTCTCTCGAGCCGAGAGGCCTCTTCTCTCTGTCTACGCTCCACCTCACGCTGTCTTTCCATGTCTTCACGACGTCTACGCTCCTCTTCGCGAACAAGTCGTTCTCGCTCACGCAGTCTCTGCCTATCACGTTCCTCCTGTATCAGGCCCAATCAAGCCAATTTTTAAGCTAACTTCATTTTCAATATTTCTTACCAAATATTTACATTTTTCCTTTATTTTTTTTTAAAGAATAAATGGTAGTCTGTGACACAATTAAAATTTGACCTTGTAATGTTAATTTTGTCCGCCTTTTTTCTTTCTTAAACTAAATGAGTTAGTATATCGAAATTTTGGGAGAAGGAAGAAAATATATGAACCGACATCGGTTGGGTCCCTTGGAGTAATTTTTTTTTAAATGAAAAAGCGGTACTTATAAGTTTTCCGTGACTGCCTTGTAGCAGACGAAGCGACGAAAAAGTTTCGAGTTGGAAAAAGCCCCTAGCGCCGCGCCTTCCTTTTGTGAAAAAGTCGCAACTTGATAGATAGCAAACTTTAACCACGAAGCCTATTTTTAAACAAGGCGATTAACTTTCAAAGAAAAACCTCATGTTCTACAAAAAAATTTTTTTTTAATACTTGAATTTTAAACGAAACAGTTGAAAATTGAAACCAAGTTTTACTATTCTACAAAAAAGATTTTTCAAAAAATACATTAATTTTTCCACCAAACACTTCAATTTAGAACTAAAAAATATCATCTTTTAACAACAAAAGGAATAGTTAAATTTTCAGTTGGAGAAACTAATTGGCAACCAAACTGATGAGTTTTCTACTAAAATGATGAATCTTAAACTAGAATAATTAAATTTTAAATAAAAAAATTAGTTTTAAATTAAAACAATGAATCTTCAAATGAAATATTTAAACCTTCAACGAATTCGACGAATTTTGAAATAAAAAAGATAATTTTTCAACCAAAAATTGAATAATTACATTTTCAGTCAAAAACAAAAAAAAATATAATTTTTAACCAAACAATTGAATTTTTTTTACTAAAATTATAGAATATTCAACTGAAATAGTATTTTCATTTTCAATAATAAAAAAATTTATTTTCTGCAAAAAAAAGAAACAAATTATCAAAAAAGCTCATTTTTTAAGCAAAGAAATGAATTTCTAATATAAATGATGAATCTTCAATAAAAAAATTTATTTTTATTTTTTTTTTATACGTGAATATTAAACGAAACAGTTGAATTTTCAATCGAAAGAGACGATTTTTCAGCCAAATACTTCAATTTTGAACTAAAAAATATCATCTTTCAACAACAAAAGAAATAGTTTAATTTTCAGTTAGAGAAATTAATTTCTAACCAAACTGATTAATTTTCAACTAAAATCATAAATCCTCAACTCTAATCATTAAATTTGAAATAAAAAAGCTAATTTTTAAACAAAAAATTGAATTATTACATTTTCAGTAAAAAAAAAAAAATGTTTAACCAAACAATTGAATTTTTTACTAAAATTATCAAATATTCAGCTGGAATAGTATTTCCATTCTAAGTTAAAAAAATTATTTTCTACAAAAAAAGAAACAAATTTACAATAAAATAGCTCATTTTTAAGCAAAGAAATGAATTTTTAATATACATGATGAATCTTCAATAAAAACATTAATTTTGATGAAGAGTTTATTTTTCAACCAAGCAAATTTATTTGTAACATAAAAGATTAATTTTTATCAAACTTAATTTCGTTTTTTTTTTAAACTGAAAATTTAACCGTTCCACTTTGGGTGGGAAATTTACATTTCTATTTCAAAATTTAACAAGTTGGATGTATATTTGTCTTTTTAAATCGAAAACTAATTTATTTAGTTCAAAATTCACGTATTTTGTTCTAAAAAAAAAAACGACTTTTTGTTAGAAAATCGATGCTTTTAAATCTAAAACCTACTTGTTTTGGTAGAAAATGATTTTTTTCTTTGAAAGTTAATATCAGTGTTTAAAGATTGTTCTTTCCGGTTGGTAATTGAAGTATTCCAGTTAAATATTCATCATTTTAAATAAAAATTCATCTTTTATGCTATAAATAAATTTTCTTGGTTGAAAAATAAACTCTTTTAATCAAAATAAATTTTTTTATTGAAGATTCATCATTTACATTAGAAATTCATTTCTTTGCTTAAAAAATGAGCTTTTTTTGATAATTTGTTTCTTTTTTTGCAGAAAATAAATATTTTTATTATTAAAAATTAAAATACTATTTCAGTTGAATATTCTGTAATTTTAGTAAATAATTCAATTGTTTGGTTAAAAATTCTTTTTTTTGTTTTGTTTTTGACTGAAAATGTAATTATTCAATTTTTGGTTAAAAAATTATCTTTTTTATTTCAAAAATCGTCGAATTCGTTGAAGGTTTAAATATTTCATTTGAAGATTCATTGTTTTAATTTAAAACTAATTTTTTTATTTAAAATTTAATTATTCTAGTTTAAGATTCATCATTTTAGTAGAAAACTCATCAGTTTGGTTGCCAATTAATTTCTCCAACTGAAAATTTAACTATTCCTTTTGTTGTTAAAAGATGATATTTTTTAGTTCAAAATTGAAGTGTTTGGTTGAAAAATTAATGTATTTTTTGAAAAATCTTTTTTGTAGAATAGTAGTAATACTTGGTTTCAATTTTCGACAATTTGGCTGAAAAATTGCCTCTTTTAATTGAAAATTTAACTGTTTCATTTAAAATTCAAGTATTTAAAAAAAAAACCTTTTTTTGGGTAGAACCTGATGTTTTTCTCTGGAAGTTAATCTCCTTGTTTACTTAGTTTAAGAAAAAAAGAAGGCGGACAAAATTAACATTACCAGGTCAAATTTTGATTGCGCCACAGACTACCATTTACCCTTAAATATAGGATGGTTACTGATTTTTCATTTTTCCTAACCGAGAAATAAATTCTCGGAGAATTTATGAGAATCTCAGAATTTATTTCAATTAATAAAAAATTGCATTTTTTCGTTAACTTTGAGGTTGAAAATTCAACTCTTTTTTTTAAAGTTTGTCTTTTTTATTTTTAAGTTTACCTGCTTTAGCATAAATTAAATCTTTTTTAATAAAATTGCAACTGTTTGGTTAGAAATTAAGCTATTATTATACTATTTTCTTGAAAATTTATATTTACGTGTTGAAAAATGAACTGAAACATTTTACATTTACATTTTTTTTAGTTAAAAATTCGCATTTTTGTTGAAAATTCAGATTTTTTAGTAAAAAAAATTAACAATTTTTTTAATTCATGTATTTTGTTGAAAAATCGCTTAAATTTTAAATAATAAATAATTTAAATAATTTTTGTTCAAAATTCCTCTTTTTTTTGTTCAAACTTCAACTATTTCGTTGAAAAATAATGTGCTATGTTGCAAAATCGTCTTTTTTGATAGAAAATTAATCTTTTTATTTGAAAATCCAAATATTTCGGTTAAATATTCATAATTTTAGTTGAAAATTTATCTATTATGCTGAAATTTTCCCTATTCCAGTGGAGGATGAATCATTTTAAATTAAAAATCATCACTTTAGTTGAAATTTTCTTATTTTTTGGTGGAAAATTAGTTTTTTAACTGAAAATTTAACTATTTAATTATTTGGCAGATAATTATTTTTTATGTTTCAAAATTCATGTTTTTGTTCCAAAGTTCAAACTCTTGTTAAAAAATTATCTTTTTGGTTTGAAATTCATCTATTTCAGTTAAAGATTAATCATTTTTAGCTGAAAATAATGCATCGCTTTCGTTGAAAAATACTTATTTTTGGTTGATTAAATATTTCAAACTTCTAATTCTAATAGTTTCAATTAATAGAAAATGGCATTTTTTCATTAACTTTGCGGTTGAAAATTCAACTCTTTTTTTTTTTTTTTAAGTTTGTCTTTCTTATTTTAAAGTTTATCCGTTTTAGCAGAAATTCAATCTTTTTTGATAAAAATGCAAACATTTGGTTAGAAATTAAGCTATTATACTATTTTCTTGAAAACTTAATTCATTCGAAGAAAATATACTTTTTGTTTAAGTTTATATTTTCGTGTTGAAAAATGAACTGAAATAGTTTCCATTTTTTTAAGATTGATATTTTTTTAGTTTGAAATTTATTAATTTTTTTTTTGCGTAAAAATGCATCAATTTTGTGAGCCAAAATGAAAATGCGTTTGAAAATTAATCTGTTTAGGTTGAAGCTTTAACAGTTTTATTGAAAACTCGTTGTTTTTTTTAATTAATTCGACTGCTTTCAAATTGTAATAAAAATATTTTTTGTTGAAATACCAATTATTATATTTTTTTATCAGAATTCACCTTTTTGGTTAACCTAATATTTCAATTTTCTAACAAATTGTTGAATTTTAAAATTAAAAAAAGACTAATATTCTACCAAAACGATGAATTCTAATGAAAAAATATAATCGTTGATATAAATAATTTTACAAAAATAAACGTATAAATTTCTACCAAAAGAGATGATTTGTCAACCAAATAAGATTTTTCATTAAAAAAAGAAAAAATATTTCAATCTGACAGTTTTGCATTTTTGCTAAAAATATATGAAATTTATAATTAAAAAGATAATTTGTCGAACCAAAAACAGACGAATTTTCAACAAAATAGTTGAAATATTAAAAAGATTTTTTAGTAAATGACTAATGCGTAATTTATTTACTAAAATTCAATCGAACAATTTATCAGTATTCTTGCAAATCATTTTGAAATAAAAAAAAAAGTATTTCCTATTTTTCATAAAAAAAATAATTTTCTTTTGTAAAAAAATCTGCAGACTAAAAGAAAAATGAGGGAAGGAAAATGAGAAGGAAACCAACCAAATCCCCTTCCTTCTCTTTTTTTATTTCTTTCGACTTTTTGAATTTTATTATCAAATGACAATAAAAGAACAATAAATACTGTTTTTTATTTTTGTCCGAAAATTTGTTTATAAAAGAAAATTTCTTTAATCACAATAGGCGCAATAGGATAAAAATACAGGATAAACTTGGCAGATTGCAACCAATTCAAGATAAATTCAAAAGAATTGAAAACAATATTAAAAATAAATAAATTTTATTTATTTTCGTCAATTTGAATTTAAATATTTGAAATATAATTGAAAAAAATGTTAAAATATATTTTTTTTAAATTTTAGTGAATTTAGTAACTTTGAGATGAGTTTAGAAAAATTAAAGGGGATTCAAAAGAATTTGATGAAATACGTAAGAATTCAATATTTCAAAAAGATCAATTAATTAAATAAATTCTCGTGTGAATTCAAAACAGTTCAAAAATATGAAAAAATTAATTGAATTCAGTAACTTTGTAATGAGCTTCGGAAAATTCAAGAGAATTCGAAAGAATCTGACAAAATCCCTGAGAATTCAAGACTTCAGAATCAATTAAATAAAAAAAAATTTTATATTAAAAAAAAATCAAGAGAATTACAGAGTTTAAAAAAATGCAGGGTAAATTAATGAGAATAAAGAATTTATTTCAGTAAAATTTAAGTGAATTTAAGGAAAATGAAAAGAATTCCATGAAATTCATAAAAATTCAAAGTGCATTTAAAAAAAAAATCCTTGGAAATCACTTGAAATTTTTTTTAAACCCTTGAAAATGACTTGAAATCTTTGTAAACTTTTTGAAGCTCTTTAAAATTCTCTGGAAGTTACAAAAATTATGTTATTTGTTTAATCATTTGTAATCTTTTAAAATACACTGAAATATTTTAAATCCTTTAAAACTCCTTGAGACATTCTTTCAAGCTCTTGAAGAAAATTTCTTACAATTTTTTAAAAAAATCCTAAAATTGTTCAAATTCTTTGCAATCCATAAAAGTATTAAAATCAATTAAAAATCCCTTAAAATCATTTAAAATTCAATACAATTGTTCCAATGCTTCGAAATCTTTTGAAATCCCTTGAAAATTTTTAAAGCACTCAAACAATTCCTTGGGAATCTTCTAAAATGCCCTAAAATATTTCAATTCTTTGAAATCCCTTACAATTTTTTAAAGCTCTTGAAAATTACTTAAAATTTATAAAAATACAACATCTTTGAAATCTCTTCTAATGATTGAAAATATAAATTGAAAATTGCTTGGAATCTTTCAAAATATCAACAATTCTTGAAAATCTTTGGAATTCTGTCAGATCTCTCAATTTTTATAAATAAATTCTTTAAAATACATTAAAATATCATAAAATTCCGTGAAATTACACAAAATCTACTGATATTTACTGAAATTTTGTGAAATTTATTGAAATACTTGTTTAAATTCCTTAATATTATTGAAATCATTAGAAATCTTATAAAAATCCGATGGAAACTTTTGAAATCACCTAAAATCCTTTGAAATCTCATCAAATTATTGAAATCTTGAAAATGTTTTGAAATCTTTTAAAATACCTTTAAAATATTTTGAAACATTTTAAAGATCTTGAAAATTCCTTGGAATTAAAAAAATATATTCTTAATAAAGTCTTCAAAATTCCTTTTAGTTATTAAAATCTGTTAACAAATTTGGGAATCTTTTAAAATACATTTTAAAATATTGCAAAAGAATTCAGGAAAATTTAGAAATCGGTAGTAACTAATGTGATATTATATTTTTTTGTTTTTAAATGACTAACGACTTTATTTGAAAAGTCACACTTTTTGGTTAAAAATTATACTATTTAGCAGAAAATTTGGTTTCAGAAAAAAATTTCATCTTTCTTAAATAAAAATGCAACTGCTTGTTTGAAAATTCAACTCTTTTTTAAAAAATTGTCATTTTTATTTTAAAATTCATCCGTTTTGGGTCAAAAGAATTAGTTTTTTTGGACAGGAAATTTAATTGTTTTTGTAGAAACTTAATTTTGATGGAAAATTCATAATTTGAATTTGAAAAACCAACTGGAATCTTTGTCGGATGAAAATTCAACCATTTTTTTTAATTAGTTTTTTTTTTGTTTAAATAAAAACTTATTTCTTGTGCAAGAATTGATCTTTTGATCGTGAAAAGAAAACTGAAATATTTCTTAATAGAAAATTCAACTATGAAAATCGCAATTTTTTAGTTAAAAATGATTCTTCTTTCCTTGGGTATTCAACTATTTTGTTTTAAAAAATTGGTTAAATAGTTTGTTAAGAAATCATGTTAAACGTTTAATTATTTTCTTAAAAATTATTATTTTTTTTTTAATTTAAAATTTAACTACTTGGGTAAAAGTTAAACTATTAAAGTTAACTTTTCCATTTTTTTAAAAAGACTGATCTTTTTTTTAGTTGATTTTTGTTGGGTAAAAATACATCTATTTCATGAAAAATTAATTTTTTTACTAAAGTCATATTTTTTCTTTCAAAATTCAATTTTTTAAAGAGAAAAATCGTCTTTTGGCTTTAAGGTTACCCAATTTATATAAATTTTTGTTACTTTCTTGAGGGAAAAATCTTCATTTGTTGAAAATTCTGTTGTTTTTTTTTTTTTTAATATATAAATTATGACACTTTTTTGTTGGGAAATTATCTTTTTAGGATTAAAATTCAACTAGTATGTTAAAAATTTAATTATTTTGTTAAAAATTCAAGTACTTTGTTCAAAAGTCATCTTTTAGAATAGGAAATACACTTTTTTTTGTTGAAAAATAATTCGTTACGTAATTTAAGCATTGTCCCCCATCAGTTATTTGAGATAAAAAAAAAAGGCTAAAAGTTTATTTATTTTATTTTTAAATCTCCGACTTCACCTGAGCAATAGAATTCCCCGATTTTCAGGTTTTCCCTGACCTAGAGGCACACTGAAAAAGGAAAAAAAAAAAAAAAAAAAAAAAAAAAAAAAAAAAAAAAAAAAAAGTAACATACCCTAATTTTGGCAAAAGTCAAGACATCATCGCGCCGACGACGTTCTCGACTGCGAGAGCGACTGTGAGTTCGATGACGATCAAAAGATCGCACCCTCTTCTCGTCGCGTTTTCCTCTTTCGCTCTCTGGTTTCTTGCTCGTTGATTTTGTAGACCGAGCATCCGCGTCCTTATCCTTGTCCTCTTTCTTCTCAACTTCTTTCTCAGACTTCTTCTCTTCGACTTCTTCTGTCTTTTCTTCGGGCTCTTTAGCATCTGAAAAATACGAATGGAATTATTGATAACTCGAATTTTACCGAGTTTTTTTCAAACGATTTTTAATATTTTATAACAAATTTCAAATTATTGCATTTTATTTCCCTTTCCGGAGCGGTACTACCAGATATGGTGACTTTTAATATTTATTCTCAAGTTGATCAATGTGTGTTTTAATTTTTATTTAGGAACTTTTTGTGCTAAGAATCACATCTCTGAAAAACACACGTTTTCTATCATTTTTAAAATGAAAACAATATTACTGATGAAGTTATTAAAAAAAAAAAAATTATATAGAAAAAACTGTATATGAAAATACTGTATTTGATGATTATTTAATTATTTTTATCATTAAAAACATTTCTAAGAAATGTTTTGACTCTGAATCCTACATAATTTTTAAAATAAAAATTTTGTTCCATTTTGATTTCAACCGTTTTTGTTCTTTTATAATTTGTTAAATTGTGATTTTTATAAATTATTATATCATTCAGTTTAGAATGCTTAATTATAAAAAAAATTACTTCAAAAATTTTCCATTCCAATTCTTAAACATATATTTTAATTTTAAATAATTTACAAATGCAATTTTAACGGCTTAAAAAATTGAAAATTAGAAGCTTTTAAATTCGAAGATTTTTAAATAAAAAACAAGGTGGCCGGGAAACCGGGAATTTTACGAATTTTCAGAAGAAAAATCTGCCCAAGTATACATTTTAACAGTTTTTAAAATAATTAAAGTGCAGTAAATATAAATAAATTATTTTAAAAATGGATCTGTAACTTTAATTTGAGTAATTTTAAGACATGTTCAGAAGTTTTGAAAAGATTCAAAATTAATGAAAAAATTAAAATGTTTTCAAGTAATTTAAATGCAAGTGTTTCAACATTTCTTTCAGAACTTCTGGATATATTTTAAAATCAATAGAATTTTTCATACAATTCTTGCAAAATCCTGTAAATTGAAAAAAAATCTTAAAATCTTGCAGTTTCTTTGATGATTATGTAAATCTCTTGAAATCTTCTTGAACTTTCTGTTACAATAATTTTTCAAAGTGAAAAATCATTTTCAATTTTCCTAAGGATCTTAAGCATTTTTTTATTGTTTTCAAGTCTTTCACAATTCTTAAAAAATTCTAAATTTTTTGTTTGAAATCTGGTAACCACTTTTAGATTTGTCTGAAATAAAATTTTAAAGCTCGTAAAGGATGCCTCGACTATTTAAAATTAAAATGATTTAACTTCTAATTACAGAAGTGTAAAGTTACAAAAATTATTTTTCAATGTTTAGTGTGTCTAGCTTAAAATTACTTGAAATAATATAATTTTGAACATTTTTAAAGTTCATTTAGAGTTGTTAAATTACCGAGATTTTAAGTTCAGTTTATATAACCGAGAATATGACATTTTTTAACAAAATCTGGAATTTTCAACAAAATAAATAAATTTTTAACAAAAAGATGTCATAGTTTATATTTTAATAAAAAAAGAATGAAATTTATACAAAAAATGAAAAGAATTTGAAAACAAACAAATTTCCAACAAATAAAGATTTTTCACTCAAAAAATAAATAAATGTTTATCTAAATTATTGAACCTTCAAACCAGAAGACAACCAGAACAACTGATGCATTTTTACGCAAAAAAAGGAAATTTCAAACTAAAAAATAATTTTTTTTACAAAAAAAACGCGAATTTTTAACTTAAAAATATCAATCTTAAAACGTGGAAAAGTTCCATTTTCTGTTAAAAATGAATTCTAAACAAAACAAAAAAGAAGTATTTTCCACTAAACCGTTGAATTTACAACCAGACATAAGCCTTCAATAAACAAAATTTCACAATGTTGTTTAACTTTGACTCAAGTAGTTGCATTTTCAAATTAAAAAATAATTATTTATAACAAGATAGTATAACTTTAAGAAAAAAGTGATTTCTTAACAAAGCGATTCAACCTAATCTTTTAAACAAATTAGTTGAATTATCAAGCAAAGAAGAACGATTTTTACCAACAAGTTTCATTTTCATACAAAAAAAAAGAAATTTATGTTATAAAAGATGAAGTTTTAAATCAGATAAATTTTTTTAAAAATAGTTGAATTTTCTGTCGAAAAAGATTTTAGTCGAGTTTTCACGATCAAACTGAATTTTTTAACAAGAAATCATTTTCTACCAAAAAAATTGAATTTTCAATCCAAAAAAACGAATTTCTTCAACCAAAAAGGATGAATTTTTAACCAAATTGTTGAATTATCTGGCAAAAAGTTTCATTTTTATCCAAAAAAGGATCAATTTTGTACTCAAACAGATGAATTTGTAATAAAAAAAAATTTTTTTTGTAAGTGGAACTTTCACCCAGAAAATATTTCAGTTCATTTTTTAACACAAAAACATAAATTTGAAACAAAAAATACATTTTCAACGAAATAGTTAAGCTGTTAAGAATATAGTATAATAACAGCCCAATTTCTAACCAAACAGTTGCATTTTTATCAAAGAAGATTAAATTTCTTCTAAAGCAGGTAAACTTTAAAATAAAAGACAAAATTTGAAAAAAAAAAAGAGTTGAATTTTCAACCTCAAAGTTAACGAAAAAATACAATTTTCTATTAATTAAAATAAATTCTAAGATTCTTATAAATTCTCAGAGAATTTATTTCTCGCTTATATTATTCTCGTTCTCGAAGTAATATTACCTTTTTCAACTGAAAAAGCAATTTCTAAAACAGCTCAAAATATTGCTATTTTAACTATCAGAATTAGAAGTTTGAAATATTTAATCAACCGCTTTAATTTACCATCGATTACTTAAATATTTCTGAAAAATTAATTAATCTTTTTTCGAAATTTACCTATAAAGTCAATGAATTTGAATAATAATAATAATAATAATAATAATAATACAAACTAATATTTATTTTATCTTCTTATACTAAAAATGCAGTGCATATTTAGGTAAATTAATGTGAGTACTACATTAAATTAAATCGCTTCAAATTCAAAAATTTTCAATTAAAAATATTATATATTATAAAAGATCGATATATTTTTAATTAAAAAGATTAATTTTCTACAAAAAAATTGAATTTTGAACTAAAAAACCAAAATTATGATTTTTTAAATAACAAATGATGAATATTCAACTAGAACGAAATAGTTGGAGTGTCAACTACAAAATATAAATTTTAAAACAAATAATTAATGTTAAAAAAAAAAAAAAAAAAAAATCCACCAAAAATGGTATAATTAAATTTTTAGTTAAGAAATTAAATTTGTCATACAAAAATAAAAACCTGAAAGATAATTTTTCAAACAAAAATTGAATAGTTAAATTTTCAGTTAAAAAAATAATTTTCCACCAAAAAATAAGAAAACTTCAACTAAAGTGATGAGTTTTAATTTAAAAATGATGGATCTTCCACACGAAATTTCAACAAAAAAGGTGAATTTTCAACTAAAATTATGAATATTTAATCGCAATACTTAGATTTTCGACCAAAGCTATAGAATTTTCAAATAAGATTAATTTTCTATCAAAAAATACGATTTTGCAACAAAACACATTAATTTTGAACGAAATAGTTGAAGTTTGAACGAAAAAAAGAGGAATTTTTAACCAAAATTTTGAAAATTTGAGCGATTTTTCAATAAAATACATGAATTAACAAAAAAAATGGTTGAATTTTTTACTGAAAAATATGAATTTTCAACCAAAGCGATGAATTTTAAACTTGGATATTAAAATTTTTATCAAAAAAGACGAATTTTCAGATGAGATAGCTGAATTTTAAAACCACAAAGATGAATTTTCAACTAAAATTCTGAATATTTAAAATTGAATTTTTAATTTAAAAAGATAAATTTTCAATCAAGATGGTTAATTTATCCCAAAAAAGATTAAAAAGTATAAATTTTCAACCTATATTTTAAACATTTTTCCACATAAAGTAACAAACTACGAATTAAAGCATTCAAAATAGAACACTTGAATTCCAAACTTTTAAAATTAAAGTTTAAAAGTTTTTCACTTTTATAAATTATAGAGTTCGAGGATTCAGATTAAGTTCCAAAAATATAAATCCACGTTAACATTTTCAAAATTATATTATTTTAAGTAATTTTAAGCTAGATACATTCAAAATTGAAAAATAATTTTTTTAACTTAAAACTTCTTAAATTAGAAGTTAAGTTATTTTTATTTCAAATAGTCTAGGTATCCTTTACAAGCTTTAAAATTTTATTTCAAAATCTTGAGACATCTAGAAGTAGTTTAAAATGTTTCCAAATTCAAAATAATTTTTGAAATTTTTTTCGGAACTTTTAAATATATTTCAAAATGAATTTAATTTTTTTCTATAACTTGTAGAAAATTATGCAAATTAAAAAAAAAAAAGAAATTAATTGGAATTTATAAATAACAATTAGAATAATAAAAATTGTAACGCTAAAAGTTTAAAAGTTCTTCGAAAATCTAAAGATTGCAAGTTTTCGATGTAAAATAATTCAGTTTCAAATTTTTTTCTTTTAAATATTTGGTTTCAATTTACTCTTAATTAAATCATGTAGATTCAAACAATATTTTAAATTTAATAAGAATCTTTAACTATGGCTATATTATTATGGATTTATTTTTAAGTTGAAAATAGTAAAACCAACGTTTACTTTTTTTAATGGCTAAACAAATTAATAAAAATAATATATTAATAAAATTATTTATTAAATTTAATATAAAAGTAAACCTGAAACTCTGAATTAAAAATATATTATTGATAAATCATGAAAATTTGTATTTAAAAATAAAATTATCGGAATAAATAATATATTAGTTTCAATTCTTATCAATCATCAAAACTGCACTCTAATTATTAAAAAAAATTGTTCACATCAAACTAGGTCAAATTTTTCTTCTGAAAATTCGTAAAATTCCCGGTTACAACAAAAAAAATCATTTTTAACCACACAAAAAAGAAATTTCCCACAAAATAGTTAAATACAGTAATAAAAAAACTACATTTACAAATAAAGAATTATTGTTATTCAATATTATATTGTAATTTACAAAAAAAAAGCGCTCTCCAAAAAATTCTCTGACTTGAAAAAAAATTTCCTGTCAAATTCCAGCTAGCTTTTGACCTATTCAGAAACTTTTGAGCTATTCAGAAAATTGCTATCTCTGCACAAAAAGGCTCGAAACTAGCCATTTCCAAAAATATAATAAAAGAACTTTCCAAAAACAAAAATTTCAAATTGCAATTATTAATATTTCAACATACAAGTTTTAGTTTTAAAAAACTAAACACTACAATTTTAATAGCATTTCGAAAGTGTTGAAAAATTGAATATTTAAAGTTATTTCTGCACTTTCAAAACCTAAAATTTCGAAAAAAGAAAAAAAAATAAATTAATAATAATCATAGTTATGTGTCCAAATTTTTAAAAATTAGGCCACAGCCAACCTTGGCGAAATATAATGGAATGATCCTTTCACAATGATTTCAAAAGATATTGAAAAAATTTCACAAAGAATAAAACAAATTTCAAAAGCTCTGAAAAGTTTTCAATTACTTACCCGGGTCTTTTTCCTTTTCTTCCGATTCCTTCTTCTTTTCCACACTCTCCTTCTTCTCGACTGATTCGTGATGATTATCTTTGGGTTTTTCTTTCTCGTCCTTTGGTTTCTCAGATTTTCCGCCATTTGAATCTCGCTTCCTCATATGACTCTGTTGAGAATCGCCCTTCGCCTGTTAATGAAATTGAATCGCAGTGTTTTAAAAAAAAGCATGTTAGTTGTTTTAAATTGCTAATATAAATTAAACGAGCTGTGCAATTTCGAGGGCTCACATAAGTTGACCATCACATTAAAAAAAAAAAAAAAAAAATATATTCAAACTAAAATATGTCCTTCTTATGAAAACAAAGTTTGACAATAAGTCTATGAAATTCTCTTAAATATAATTTATACCTTATGAAAAGGAGGATCCATCTTTTTATTCATAGTTTAAAATCTCACGTTAATAAATAAATCTGTGACTAAATTCATGGATTTTATGTTTTGATAACAGTTTGGAAAATAGGTTAGCACAAGTTGCTATGGCAACAACAAACTTTCAAACTAAAAAGTATAACTTATAGAAAAAAATTTGACATTTAAAAGAGAAAAGAATTACAAGAAAAAAAAATTACCAATCAAATAGTTGAATTTTCACCAACAAATGCAATTTCAACAAAAATTTTCATTTTCTGCCAAATAGTTGAATTTTTAAGCAAAAAATAGGAATTTTCTACAAAAAAAAAGTTCCACTTTTAACCAAAAAGGTGAAACATCTACCAAAAGAAATGAATTTTTATACAAAAAGGCCAATTTTCAACCGAAGAGTTGAATTTTCAGCCAAGGAAGATTTTTAAATCAAGAAAGAAAAACCTTTAATTAAATTGTGGAATTTTCAAGCAAAAAACTAATTTTGTACAATAAAAGTTAAATTTTCAAACAAATTGTATAAGTTTTAACTAAAAGTGATGAATTCCGAATATAAAATATAATAGTAGTTGAATTTTTAATTTAAAATACGTAAATTTCAACAAGAAAATATCACTGTTTAAGAAAATAGTTGAATTTTCAATCCAAAGAGAAAAATGTACAACAAAGGAGTTTAATTTTTGATGAAAAAAGTTGACTTTAAACAAAATTCAATTTTTAAACAAAAAGGATTAACTTCAAGCAAAATAAGGTGCATTTTTTTAACCAAATACTTAAATTTCCAAATTAAAAATACAACAATTTTCTACCAAACAGTTGAATTTCTAAACAAAAAATATTGAAGTTCTACCAAAAGTGATGGATTTTTATATGAAAAAGACCAACTTTCAACAAAAAAGATTATTAAATTAAAAAAAAAAAGAATTTTTATTGATTAAATTGTAGAATTTTTACCGAAAGTAAGCATTTTCTACAAAGAAAAATATTTGTTTTTCTAAAGTTCTAATTTTTAATCAATTCTGAACCAAAAATATAATATTTCAATTAAAATAATTTCACTTTCAACCTCAAATAATTGGATTTTCTGATACAGTTTTATTAATTCAGTTCGCATTTAAAAGAAAAAATGCCGCAATCCCTTGAAAACAGGGATTAAGATTAAGAAAGAATTTAAAAAAATTAAATTGTAGAATTTTTAACCCAAAATACGAATTTTCTACAATAAATTGTAATTTTTCAACATAAAATATTAATTTTCAACAAAAAAAACAGTTGAACATTGGAGGAAAAACGATGCATTAAAAAATAATGGTTAAATTTTCAAAAAAAAAAAAAAGATTAATTTAAGAATTTTTTTTATTATTAAATCCTAGAATTATTAAGCCAAAAAGACGCATTTTCTACAAATAAAATCATCCATTCAACAAAAAACAGTTACCTTAAACAAAATTTTTTAAAAAGAATTTTTAAAAATTAAATTGTAGACCTTTAAAGCAAAATACGAATTTTCTACAATAAACTGTCATTTTTTAACATAAAATATTAATTTTCAACAAAAAACAGTTGAATATTGGAGGAAAAACGATGCATATAAAAAAAAGGTTGAATTTTCAAAAAAAAAAAAAAGAAGATTAAATTAAGAATGTTTTTTTTATTATTAAATTCTATAATTATTTAGACAAAAAGACGCATTTTCTACAAATAAAATCTTCCTTTTCAACAAAAAACAGTTAAATTTTTAACCAAATAGTGAAATTTACAAGCCTACAAAGACTAATATTTTAGGAGACAGTTCATTTTAAACCCAGACAGGTCACTTCTGTCAAAAAATATAAATTTTTAACCAAATTGGTACATTTTCCAAAAAAAAAAATGGCAAACTTCTACTAAAAACACTTATCATTTTAACCAAACAGATGACATCTTAACAAACTAGTAGAATTTTCAACAAAATTAAACAGTTTTTAATCAAATATTAGAAATTTTATACAAAAGAGATTTATTTTGAACTAAAAAGATACTATTAAGACTTTTCAATTAAAAATAATTAATTTTCAAACAACAACAAAGTACGAATTTTACGAAAATACTTCAATTTTCCACCAAATAGTCGACTTTTAAATATAAATAATAAATCTTCAAATCCAATAGGACGAATTTCCAAGTAATAAATACAAATTTTCCACAAAAAAGTTTCATCTTTCACGAAATAAATATTAAATTTCTACCACAAGTCATTAATTTTTATACCAAAAAGACAAATTTTCAACAAAAAAGATTATTAAAATAAAAAAGAATTTTTATTTATTAAATTATAGGATTTTTCGCCAAAAAAAATGCATTTTCTACCAAGAAAAATCATTTTCTTTTAAATCAGAAACAGTTACATTTTGAACATAGTGAATTTTTTCTCAAAAATATAAAAGTAGCCTTTTTAATTAAAAATGAAGAATGATCTATCGAAAAAGATGAAAAAAAAAATAGAATACTTTTGAACAAAAGAAATAAATTATCCACCCAATACTCTTATAATTTTTAATCAAAAGAAGTGACTTCTGAGCCAAAAATATAATTAAAAAATACTGAAATTGAAATTATTTAACTTTCAACCACAAATAGTGGGATTTTCTTATACAGTTTTGAAAACCGGGAGCAAAATATGAATTCTGAAAAAGGGGGAACACGAGAAAAGACTGTAAAGTGCGCGTATTCGCAAATTCTGGAAATAAAAATTATAATAAAAAGCCTTCAATTAACAATTAACAAATAAATTGCAATTAACTAATATAAAAAAAAAAAAAAAAAAAACTTCAAATATATTTTTAATGATGTAGAAAATAAATAAAAAGACGAAGCCAAATGTGAGCCCTCTAAATAGGTTAGTGAAAAAGTTTCGAGTAAAATAATAGCCCTTACTTTCTCAACGGAAATAAATCTTCCATGGAGTTCTGTCCTATGCAAATGACTGATGCACTTTGAAGCATCGTCACTCGTCGACATCGTCACGTAACCGTAACACCGAGCCCCTGGAGTTCTCGCATTTGTAACAACTTTGGCTCCTATCACTTTTCCATATTTGGAAAAAATCTGTTTCAAATCGGTGGCACGAGTCGTCGAGGACAAGCCCGATACCCAGAGATTTCGGCTACTCGCATTAGATGAATTTTGCGATGACTTTTTATCTAAAATCGACACAAACCAGGATTCACAAAAGTTTCTAATAATATTTTTTTTTCCACTGTGGCAATTCATATAATAAAAAAAAAATCATGAAAATTATTAACACCCTACTTGACAGATGGTTTTAAATTCCCGGTTGACTTAAATAATCTTCCAAAATTCCTGTTCCATGTATCAAGTTTTCTTTTCCAAGTCAAATAATATTTCTTCCGGAAAATTTCCTGTCCTAAAGATAAAATTATAATTCTTTACGGAAACTTCCTGTTCCGAAGTGAAAATTATACTTTTTCACAGATTTCCTTACAAATAAATTTCCCAAAATCCTTGTTCCACCATGATTTTGAAATATGATTTTTTTTTTAAATTCCTTTCTTTCAAATTAGAATAAATTCATATTCACACAATCATTATGAACAAAATTTATTGCAATGAATAAAAATATTTTTCAAAAATTTCCGTTACAGATGAAAAATGCCCTGCTCAAAGTCAAATTATATTCATCAACAACATTTCCTACTGTAATTCAGAAATACAGTATATAACTTTTTTTTGTAAAATTTAGAAATTGAAAGTTCCAAGTTCTGGAAAATTTTTATTTGTAAAAAAAAAGAATCTTTAAATTCCAACTAATTTTTATTTGATATCAGGAATTGTAAAAATCTGACGAATTCCAACTTGGAACAGAGATTGTTTACATTTTTTTATAAATAAAAATTAAAATAACTCATTGTTCAAAAATCAAAATTATTTATTTATTCCTTATCTAAACCAGGGTGGCCGTTTTAATCGACGAAATAAATTTCCGGTCATTTCCCGGCTCGCAAACATTTTTCACGGTCAATGAAATTTAAAAAATGGAACACTGAAGCTAAACAATTTTCCTCTTGAGGTAATAAAAACTGAGCTGCAAATGAAAGCACTCAAAGTGGAACTGTTAAATTTTGAACTTTTATAATTGAAATTTAAAAGTCTTTAATTTTTAAATTTTGTATTCTAGTGCTCAATAATTTACGCGTATAAAATTGAAAGTACTAACATTTTTGAACATAAAAAATATGAATCCACGTTATCATTTTCAATGCTCTAAATTAAAAAATCAATCAATGAACTTTAAAATTTGCAAAATTATATAATTTTAAGGAATTTTAAGCTAGAAACATCAAATATTGAAAAATTTTAACTGAACACTTCTTAAATTAGAAATTCAATTATTGTCTTTTTAAATAGTTTAAACATCCTTGGAAAGCTTCAAAATTTTATTTCGAAATCTTGAGAAATCTAGAAGTTGTTTTAAATTGGTTTGAAATTTAAAATTATTTTGGAAATTTTTTCAGAACTTCTAATATCTGTCAAAATTAATGGAATTTTTTCTACAATTTTCAAATAATCCTGCAAATTTTAGAAAATTTCTTTACAATTTGGATGCATAAATTACAAATGAACATTTAATATTTGTGGCCGAAATTTGAGTAATTTTAAGAGATATGTAGAAGCTAGCTTTGAAAAGATTCAAACTCAATGTAAAATTTGAAATGAGAGCCTAATTCAAAACAAAATGTAAATTTTCACAGATTTTAAACAAAAAATTTGTCTACAATTTGCATAATAATTTTTATTCTTTTAAAAACTCCTAAATATCTATTAAAATTACTCAAATTTTTTCTACAAATGTTCATTTGTAAATTATACATCAAAATTTAAAAATTTCACTTACAAATTAAGCATTTTTCAAATACAACAATTAAAATTGTAACGTTCAAAGTTTAAAGGCTCTTCGAAATTTTAAGGATTGCAGGTTTTCTATATCAAACAATTCAGTTAAAGATTCATTACTTTTTAATATTTAGTTTCAATTTACTTGTCTTAAATAAAAATTCAAATATTGGTAAATATTCAATAATTATTTTTTTTTTTATAACAAATTTCAAATTGAATATTTTAGACTGAAACAATATTTTTAATTTAATAAAATCCTTTAATTAGGAATATACTATTACGAAGTTATTTTTAAGTTGAAAATAGTTTATAAACCTTCAGTCACATCTTTACATTTGTTTGATGACCAAGACTTTCAAATTGTAACCGTTTAAGTTTTAACGTTCAAATCTGAAAATTCTTAAATTTTGAACTGGTTTAAAATGTTTTTGTCAAATCGCTTTTATTCACTTTTTATTACTTAAAGTGCAGATAAATTAAAAAAATGATTTATTTATTAAATAAAAATGTTTTTTATCCAAAATTTTCCACATCAAATTTGTTATTGGTTCAAGTCTTTAAAAAAACATTTGAAAACTCTCTAAAAACTTGTTGAAATCGAACGTAGACACATTTTGCTGCTATAAATTTGTAAAAATCCCGGTAAAAAAAATCATTTTCATTTCCCGGTCTCAAAAAATTCCCGGTTTCCCGGTCCAGCGGCCACCCTGTTCAAATCAAAATAAAAACAGTTTTCAAAAATTTCCAAAACAGATGAAAAATGCCCTGCTCAAAGTCAAATTATATATATTTAACAACATTTTCTATTGTAATTCCGAAATACAGTATATAACTTTTTTTCTAAAATTTAGAAATGGAAAGTTTCAAGTTCTGGAAAATTTTTATTTGAAAAAAAAAAAAAGAATGTTTTAATGCCAACTAATTTTGATTTGGAATTATAATTCCTTAAAAAAATTTCCTCCACCAATTAACAATTAAATTCATTTTCAAAATTCCTGTTCTAAATCAGAATTATATTTATCCACAAAATTTTCTACTATTAATTCAGAGATACTTTAAATCTCTTTTTTCCAAAATTTAGAAAAGGAAGGTTTTAAAGTCTGGAAAATTTAAAAAAAAGAAAGAATTTTTAATTCAAAAAAATTCTGATTGGAAACAAGAAATTCTCAAAATCTAACAAATTGTGACTTTGAACAGAAATTGTTTTTGTAAATTCCATTTTTATATCTTTTTATAAATCAGATTTTGTTAAATCACGTTTATTTATTCCCCGTTTAAACTCAGAATTATAATTCTTTTAGAAAATTTTATCTTACAATTAACAATTAAATTTATTTCAAAAATTCCCGTTCCAAATCAAAATTGTATTCACTCACAAAACTTTCCATTATAATTAAGAAGTATAGTAAATCTCTTTCTGCAATTTAGAAGAGAAAATGTTCAAATTCGGGCATATTTTCCTTTGGAAATAAAATTAATTTTTAAATTTGAACGAGTTCTCATTTGGAATCAGGAATTATAAAAATTCCCCGTGCCAATGTAAAAAATGTTAATTCTTTTGACGGGAATATTTAAAAAAATTAAATTTATGTTATAGGAGAGCTTTCTTTTTAAAATCCCAGATTCAAAATTATATTGAAAATTCTTTTCCAAAATTCCCGTTCCACATGAAATATTCCCTGTTCCAAGTCAAACTATATTTATTTACAACATTTTCTATTATAATTCATAAAAATAACCCCTCTTTTCTAAAACTTAGAAAAGTTTCAAATTCCTACAAATTTTATTTGCAAAGAAAAAATCATTTCTAAATTCAAACAAATTCTGATTTGAAATCAGGAATTGTCCAAATTCGACTCGTAAATTTCCTTTTCAAGAATCACAAATAAAATTAAAAAACTAATATTGTGTAACTACCTTTTTCCAAAATTTGTAAGAGGGAAGTTTCCAATTATGACGTATTCCGAGTTGGAAAATTATCATTCTTCCCGGAAATTTACAGTAAAAATTATACAAGTCATCTTAAATTTGGATGATTTTGAAAATCCAAAGTAAAGTTTTCACTTCTAAAGCTTCCAAATCGAAGAAATTTTGAAAGTAACTTCAATTTTAAAGATTTACAATTCAAATTTCTAAAATTTGGAAGTGATAATTGAAAATGATTGAATTTTGAAAATATAGAATAGCAAATTCTTCAATTTTCAAGATTTATACTGTAAACTATGTAATTTTTAATATTTTTCTTTTCTTTGTAGTAGAGTTCAAGAGATTTAAAATATAAAATTCTTCCTTTTTAACTATTTGATATTTAGGTCTTCAAATTTTAAGATTTAACATTCAAATTTCTATACAATTTTTAAGTTAGATTTTGAAATTTTTGAATGTTGAAAATATAGAATAGCAAATTCTTCAATTTTGAAGGTTTATATATTTTAAAGGTTTTTAATTTTGAACTTTCTATTGAAATATTTCAAATTTTGAAGATTCTCAATGGAAAATTTTTTAATTTAAACGATTTGAAAATTAAAATTGGTTATTAATGAATATTTGCAATTGAAAACTGTTCAATTTTAAAGATATATCAACCAAAGAAAAATCAGGAAAAATCCGAATTAAAATTGATGTACAAAATTCCCTGATCCGACTCAAAATTATCATTTTTCCTGAAAATTCTCGATTCCAAGTGAGAGATAATGAAATATATTAAACAATTTTTAATTTAAATATTACTAAATTAATGAAAAATCTCTATAACTGAATTAAATTCCACGTCATTTCCCGATTTTCCCAGTCAGGTGGATATCCATATTTCAGTACATCCATCTGTTACTGAAAATGATTAATTATTTATCGAAAAAGAAAAAAAACCATTCCAAAAAAGCCACCTTGGAATTTTATCAATCTTTACCTAACAAAAAATTTTTTTTACAAACTAAAATAATTCACCTTTGTCATCTCTCTTTTGTCCCTTGCTGTTGGAATCTCCGCTGAAAACAGTAATTTCATTAGTCGAAAGAAATCTCGAGTCTAGTTCACAGATGAGATTAAAAGTAAAGAATTAAACGCTAATTAGGCTTAATAAGTATCTCTGTAACTATGTTAAGCCCATAAATTTGGCTAGCAACTTGTTCGTTTTATCAGGTTTTTTTTTTTTTTTTGCTTTAACCGTCGATAGTTCAAACTTGTTTTTTTTTTTTCAATTCTTATTTACTTCTCCATTTACGTGAAACTTTTACCGAAAAATATCACGAATCCTTGAGAGAGTCTGTAGCACGTATCAAGAAACATAATTAGCACACGGAGCATCACATATTTCTTCTACACTTCCATAACAGTAGCACTTGCATCGCAGATCTTCAGAAACAGCATTTTTGAATCACAGTCCAGTTGATTTCGCACGAACGCGACTCTGGGTCTCAGAATCTCGACTCGAAACTGTCTTTTCTTTGTAGCTCTTTTAAAACACCAAAGCCCTTTTTAAATCAAAATTTTAACCGGGTTTTTGTTCTTTTTTGTTTAGAAAGTCAGGTGGAAAATTCCCACAAAATTAGTAACAGGATGTCCAGCGGAAATCCTTTATCAAATTTCCGTACAATTCTTGCGCATTTTCGATATATATTTTTTTTTTTCGTCGCCCATAAAGTTTAAAATCTCAGATTGTACGATTTGACATTTTATTTCGATGCTATGTGCTTGAAATTTATATATTATTACTTCAAAAAGTACTCAACAACTGTCTTTCCGTAAAAAATTGGCATTGCTTTGTTAATATTGTTTATGCGCAGGTGAGTAAACTTTATTAAAAATATTCTTGTGATATTAAAATAAACACGGGAACCTATTTTCAAGTATCTGTAATAAACTCTTATTTTGTGTTTGGCTTGAATAATTTTGAAAATTGATAAAAAAGTTTATTTTGTCACGTTGAAAATATTTAAAAATGTAATTTCGACTATTTCAAATTGAATTTTAGCGTTTAATTTGCCATTAAAGGTTTTTATGAAGCCTTCAGAAGGCAAGGTAAAATTCACATATAATTTTAAATTCAAACATCCCAAATTTGGATCAAAACGGATAAGTTCAATTTTGAACATCCCTCATTTTTTTTAAATCAACGATTCTGAAATGAAAACTTTGAAAAGCAAATTTTAACGCTCCAAATTCTCAAATGAACCTATTCAAAACCGTATCGTTATTGTAAATTTTTGTAATTTCGAATGAAATAACTTCAACGATTTTACAGTTTCTTTAGTTTCAGAAAAACTTGTTAGATTGCGAGAATTGAAAATTAGTTTTAAATTAGAAACTTTGAAAATTAAACTTTTCAAATTAACCTATGTGCTTAAATTGTCTAATTATTGGATTTTTTAAATTCAAAGTTAAATTAAAAAATAGAATAGAATTTTTAATTCACTGAAAAAGCGGTCTCAATATTTGCCAATAAAAAAATTAAAATAGTTCATAATTTAATAATCTGAACTTCGAAGCGTTTCAAGTAATTTAAAAACAAAATTGATTTAAATTTTTTTTTTTTGAAATTTCATTTGAAGGAATCAATATTAATCTATTTTGTTATTGTTAAAAATATGAAAAAATAAATTACAATTCAACTAACACTTTCTTCATAAAGTACCCTAACTTTTATAATTATATATGACATTTTTTCCTCGTAATATTAATTTAACAAATAAAAATCTGCATCAAATGAGCTCAATTTGATGGCAAAATGTCCATTTTAGAAACAAATACAATTATTTTAAATTTTTCTATTTTTTGCGCCAAGTTTGGACCAAAAGATATTTCTATAAAATTGACATTTCGCCTTTAACTTTCACTTATCAGGCGCAGAACTTTATTACCTTTGATGTTATTATAGGGGGCACAAATTAATGTTAATATTATGAAAATTAAATGCCTCACAGTTCCTGTGGGATGAAAGAAATAGCCTAAAAAATTAAAAAAATTTAATATCTTAAAAATGTCATGGAATTTGAGAAACGACTAAAATATTTCGAATCCTTTGACCATTTTGCCAATTAATCCTCAGGATCAATTAAATAAAAACTTTTAAAAATTCATAAAAATCGATTGAATTAAGTAGAATTCAGGATGAATTCTAAAAAATAATTTCAAACCTCCTCAAATTTTAGAATCTCTCACAAATATATCACTTCACTTGAATTAATTCTTTAAAATCCACTCAAATATTATTAAATTCCATTTCAATTTTATGAAATCTGACGATACTTTTTTAATTTCTGTAAAATTTATTAAAATACCTTGAGAGCTCTTAACCCTCAAACGGTACACTGGTGCGAATGCGCACCGTTTTTTTTTTTCTGAAAAGTTGGTAGCATTTGATCACAGACAACTGTACGAAATTATCCACACCACGACAAATATGTCCGAACCCGAAGGTTTCAGAGACAAAATCCAGAATTGGTGCGAATCAGCACCTGTGTACCTTTTACGTGTGGTAAGTGTTACGAGCTGGAATTTCTGAATATTGTTCTTAAGTAAAGCAGTTTCGTTCGTTTGTTGAATGTAAGTATGTTTATGTACATTTATTTATTATTTATCGATTTTTCCTGATAATTTCCAATAAATTTTGCAAAAATGTGATTTTTTCCATCAGATGCATGGGAATGAAATTTAATAGAGTGCAAAGTATCGAATGCCACAAATGTCGTGAATATTAAGTATTTCTGAGTGAAATTCGAAATAAAGATTTTCATGGAATTGTTGCATTGCTTTTATTTACCTTCCTTAATAACTGCAAATCATGCATTTGAAAATACCCTGTTCCTTTAACTGCAAAATCCCGCAAAGTTTAATTAATTTGAATAAAATGCGAAGAAATGGCAAGTTTTTTCCAAATAAGTGATTTTTAAACCTTTAGTAGCGGCCAGAAAGGAGTGTACCGTTCGAGGCTTAAAATCCCATAAAATCATTGAAAAAAATTAAAATTTTATAAAATCCCTTCGAATCTTTTAAATCTTCCGAAATTTTAAGAAATTCTTTGAAACCGCGTGAAACAGACTTGAAATCTTTTAAAATACTTTGAAATATTTCAAAGTCTTTGAAGTCCCGTTCAACTATTGAAATAAATTTAAAAAAAAAAGGTCCGAGAAGCTTTTAGTTGTTCTAAAATACGTCGAATCCTTGGATATATTTTGAAATTCCTTCAAACTTTTTAAAATTCCTGAAAATGCCTCAGAATATTTCACAATATCCTCAAATATTTCAAATCCCATTATATTACTGAAATCCATTAAAAAATTCTTTGTAATATTTTTAAATAACCTAAAATATTTTTAATCCTTTAAAATATTTCAAATAATTTGACAATTCTAAAAATTCATAAAAATCGATTGAATAGCATTGAGTAAATTTAGAAAAATTCAAGTGAATTACAATTTTTTGAAAAGAATTCTAATCAATTAATGATAAATAAATAAGAATTCAGGGTGAATTCTAAAAAATAATTTCAAATCCTAGAAACTGTTCGAAACACATCACTTCTCCTGGAAAAATCATTGAAATCCTCGAAATTCTTATAAAATTATGTAAAATAATTTTAAATATCACAAAACTTTCCGCAATTCAAAAAAGTCTTTATCCTAAAATATTTCAAACGTCTTAAAACCCCATCAAATTCATGAAATCAATGACAGATTTCTTGGAATCTTTTAAAATCTAAATTCAATATTAATTAACGGGTCCTGAAATCAAGGTACTTTGGCAACAGCTCAAAAACCGGCATGTAGATAATTTCAACTTACATTTTTTTTGTTTAAACGCACACGATTTTCAAGGATTTAAATTAAAAATCAAACAATTTGGAATATTTCTCTCAAAAATCGTTAAATTAAGCCCTAAAAAAAAAAAAAAAAGAAAAACAAACGTCCCTCTCATCCATTTCTCAATCCTTCTATTGTACTTGCCGGCAAACTAACTTCCTATGCGGCGCATAAATAAATAAATAAATAAATAAATTCTCGTGCTCAAAATTCTGCAGAGCTTCGGCCGCCCGCTGGACACCCTCTTAGCAGGTATACAATCAAAAGTTTGCTAGCCAATTCAGCAGAGTTCTTAACATACTTTTCAGAGTTAGGAATTATGCCTAAATTAAATAGGTACTCGGAAGGTGAAGTTACTCCAGATTTTAGTCAAAATCAATTGAGAAAAAGAAGGGAATAAAGTGATCTTGCGTGTGACCCTGCCGAACAAAGCGATCTTGGGGGAGTCGCGAGGTCCAAAAGGGCATTTTGTTTCCGGTTGGCGGTTGAGTTCGTGGAACTTTGTCGTACGTACACGTGCTACGACGACGACGACGACGATAACATCGTCTCGCTAAATCACTGTGAACCATTTTTTTTTTGTTTTTTTTTTTTGTTTTAGCAATTTGAGACCAACCTCTTGCCTCCTTCTCCGGCGTCCTTGCTCTTGGTCCCGATGCTAGCTCCGGATGTCCCGTCCTTGTTGTTGCTGGCGCTGCTTTCTGCTCTACCGCTCCCTTTAGAGTCTCCCTTCTTGCTATCTTGAGCTCTCTTCTTCTCACCTCCATCTGCAGGGACAATCAAGGTAGCATAGTGGTCACTTGTCTGAGAGAGCCAAAGTCGTCTCCTCTCGCCTAAAAACTGTCCGCTGGCTCGCACACACACTCTCTCTCTCTCTCTCTCTGCTTTCCGAGCCAGCGACATTTAGTGCCCGGAGAACAAATATAAAGTGTGTGGCTCGGTGATAGTGGTGGGAAACGCAAATTTCTTCTCCTAATTAACTAATTAGACTTTTTTTTTTTTTTTATTTTCACTCCAGACTCAAAAGGTCTGCTTGACAAGAAGAGAAACTGGAAAGGGACAATCAGTCAGGGAACTGCGGCGGTTTGGGCCAATTTTGGTTTTGAAAAAAACGTCTAACAACAGCAGCAGGCAGCACACACTACTATGTCCCTAGAGGATATATCAAGATCAAATCAATCAAAGCTTTCAGAGAAAGTCATTCTTGATCGGTGGCATTGAACTATTGTCGATGAGAGTTGGTAGTAAAAGAATTTTCAAAACTTGGTATATATGGGTCTTCGTTAATTCCGATATTCGCTGAGAGACAGACAGACAGAGAGACACTGAGACGGTCCAACGATGCTCTATGCGGCAGGTATAATTAATGTAATTGCATATCAAATTCTAAAAGGTTAACTAACTTAAAGACTAGGTAGTGCTTATTGGCTATAAGTTTTCCTGTAAAGTAAATTTTCCCTGAAGATCCTGGATGGATGCGGATCCCTTGCCCTGATAAGGGCACGACGTAGGAACAAGATGTTGGGATTTGTGATTGTTGAACGACATCGGCGGTGAGACACAACACGCTGCTGCTCTGCTGCATCAAAGCTTCTGGGATGTGGATTCCTCTTTTGAGTCGTCGACTCCTCTCTGCTGCTGCAGCCACCTTCAGCATCTCCAGGTTCCTCGACTTCGGGCTCAGGATCAATCTTCAAAGAGAAGAAGAAGAAGCTCCTCGACGAAGGTGTTCACTTCGAGGACGATCGTTTACCTCGATTCGTTTTGATCGAGATGCGTAATCGAAGCTATTTTTGGGAACTAGGTCTAGCCACAATGGGCTTTACATCTAAATTATAAATACAGTAGTGTATTGACAAAAAACGAGACTTACCCTTCTGCCTGTCTTGTGCCTCCTGGAAAAGGAAAGGGTTTTTTTTTTTTAATATCAATAAATTCTATTACAGTATCCTCCCACTTATAGCGAAAGGCTGGGACATTCAGGGTGGCCGCTTTAATCGAAACAAAAATTCCCGGTTCGCAAACATTTATCACGGTCAATGAAATTTAAAGCATCAAGCTGTATTCTAAACATTTTTCCATTTACAGTAATAAACAATAAACAACAAATTAAACCATTCAAAGTGGAATCACTGAACTCCAAACTTTTTAAATTGAAGTTAAATGTAACATTTTCAAAACTCTAAATTAAAGAATCAAGCAAGAGTGCTGAGTCGGTTATATTAATTTGAGAATGATAACGAGAATGAGAATATTACCGAGGAATAAATTCTCTGAGAATCTCAGAATTTATTTTAATTAATAGAAAATTGCATTTTTTAGTTAAGTCTTGGGTTGAAAATTCAACTCTTTTTTTTTCAAAGTTTGTCTTTTTTATTTTGAAGTTTACCCGTTTTAGCAGAAATTAAAACTTTTTTTTATAAGAATGCAAATGTTTGATTAGAAATTAAGCTATTATATTATTTTCGTAAAAACTCAACTATTTCGTTGAAAATTTGCTTTTTGTTTAAAATTTATATTTTGGCGTTGAAAAATGAACTGAAATATTTTCTGGATGAAATTTCCACTTATAACAAATTTTTTTTTTTAATTACAAATTCATCTGTTTTAGTATAATTTCATCTTTTTGGATAAAAATGCAACTATTTAGTAGAGAATTTAACTATATTGTTAAAAATTCATCCTTTTTGATTGAAAAAATTCCTCTTTTTGGATTGAAAACTCCATTTTTTTCACAGAAACTTTTTTTTTACAAAAATTCAATTTTTGATGTTACTGAGTTAACTTTGTTAAGAAATCACTTTTCTTGTTGAAGATTTATATTTCAAGTTAAAAAGTTAATGAATTGGTTAAAAAGTTTAATTATCTTGTTATAAATTAATCTTTTTTAATTGAAAATTCACCTACTTGGGTCAAAGTTAAGCTACATTGTGAAATTTTTTTTTATTCAAGGCTTACGCCTGGTTGAAAATTTAACTGTTTAGTGGAAAATACTTCTTTTTTTCAAATTCATTTTTTAACAGAAAATGGAACTATATTCTTTAGTTAAAAATTCGCGTATTTTTGTAAAAAAAAATTATTTTATAGTTTAAAATTTTCTCTTTTTTGCGTAAAAACGCATCAGTTTCATGCAAAATTGATGTTTTATTGAACAGTAATATTTTATGTTTAAAAATTGCATTTTTTAAAAGCATATTTGTTTTTTGGTTTGAAGATTTAATAATTTAGATAAACTTTTATTTATTTTTTGAGTGAAAAATCTTTATTTGTTCAAAAATTCGTCTTTTTCTTTTAAAACTCTTTTCTTTTGTTGCATAAATTTCATTTTTTTTATTCAAATATAAACTATGACATCTTTTTGTTAAAAAATATCATATTCTCGGTTATATAACCTGAACTTAAAATCTCGGGAATTTAACAACCCTAAATGAACTTTCAAATTTTTCAAAATTATATTATTTCAAGTAATTTTAAGCTAGACACATTAAACATTGAAAAATAATTTTTTTCTGTAATTAGAAGTTAAATCATTTTAATTTTAATTAGTCTGAGCATCCTTTACAAGCTTCAAAATTTTATTTAAAAATCTTGATTAACCTAAGTGGTTAGCAGATTTCAAACAAAAAATTTAGAATTTTTTAACAATTGGGGAAGACTTCAAAACAATAAAAAAAAAATGCTTAAGAGCCTTAGGAAAATTGAAAATTATTTTTCACTTTGAAAAATTATTGTAATAGAAAGTTCAAGAAGATTTTAAGAGATTTACAAAATTATCAAAGAAACTGCAAGATTTTAGGAATTTTTTTTTTCAATTTATAGGATTTTCCAAGAATTGTACGAAAAATTCTATTGATTTTAAAATATATTCAGAAGTTCTGAAGAAAATGTTGAAACACTTCCATTTAAATTACTTGAAAACATTTCAATTTTTTAATTAATTTTGAATCTTTTCAAAACTTCTAAACATGCCTTAAAATTACTCAAATTAACCTTACAGATCAATTTTAAAAATAATTTATTTATTTATATTTACTGCACTTTAATTATTTTAAAAACTGTTAAAATATAACTTGGGCAGATTTTTCTTCTGAAAATTCGTAAAATTCCCGGTTTCCCGGCCACCTTGTTTTTTATTTAAAATCTTCGAATTTAAAAGCTTCTAATTTTTTAAGCCATTAAAACTGCATTTGTAAATTATTTAATATTAAAATATATGCTTAAAAATTGGAATGGAAAATTTTTAAAGTAAATTTTTTTTTTAAATTAAACATTCTAAACTGAATGATATAATAATTTATAAAAATCACAATTTAACAAATTATTGAAGTTGAACGAAATGTTTATTCTACAAATTATGTAGGATTCACAGTCAAAAAATAAATTCAGAGGTTATTATTACAAATTTTACCAAAGGAATCTTTAAAAAGTTAGTATTTTCTTAGAACTGTTTTTAATGATAAAAATAATTAAATAATCTTAAAACACAGTATTTTCATACACAGTTTGTTCTTACAAAAAAAAAATTATTTTAAGGATTTCAGCCATAGAAAAGTTTAATTTTAAAATTGGAAATAGCACACTTGTACCGAATAATTTTCCTGAAAAACAATCTATTATTTATTCAAATGTATCCATTTTTGAAAAATTGGTAAAGTGATATTTTAAAAAAAATCAGTCCTGAAATAGATTGTTAAAATGCATTTTTTTTAAATTAACATTTTTTTAAATAATTTTTTTTTAAATATCTTCATCAGTAATATTGTTTTCATTTTAAAAATGATAGAAAACGTTTTTTTTTCAGAGATCTGATTCTTAGCACAAAAAGTTCCTTAATAAAAATTAAACACACATTGATCAACTAGAGAATAAATATTAACAGTCACGATATCTTGTATTGCGATAAGTGGGAAGGTACTGTAATTCATCAATTCTATAGATAGAGATTAATAATTTTAATTGAAATATTATTATCGTCAGGGCCTAAAATATTTCAAATTTCGAACTAGTATATTAAATTCAATCTAAAACTTTTTTATTTACTAACATTTTCAGTACAAAAATGTTACATGTTCAACAAAATAGATCAACTCTTCCCGAAATAGTTCAATTTTCAAACGAAAAGGCTGACTTGTTAACAATTTTGTTAAATTTAAAAAAAAATGGATTAATTTTTAACTATATAATTTAATTTTCAAGAAAAAGGCGAATTTTTAACAAAGAATGAAACAGGTGAATTTTTAGTGCAAAACATAAATTTCTAATAAAAAATTTCAAGAAAATAGTTTTAAAAAAAAGGAACTTTAACATAATAGTTCAATTTTCAACGAAAGAGATCAATTTTTAACCAAATAGTTAAATTTTTAATAAAAAAAAAAAACTTTCATCCAAAAAGATGAATTTTCAATTAAATTGTTGTATTTGCAAACTACGAATTTTCTACAAAACAGTGACGTTTTTCCACCTGAAAATATGAATTAAAAAAAAAAAGGCAAACTATCAACAAATCAGTTAAATTTTCAAGGGAAAAGGATGACTTCTTAACAAAATTGTTAAATTGCTAACAAATGTCACGAATTTTCAACCAGTTGAATTTTTAATAAAAAACGGAAGTTAAATTTTTAGTGCAAAAAAATAATTTTTTATTTTTAAAAAAATTAAATTTTCCACTCAGAGCATGAACTTTCGAATATACTGGTAGATCTTTAAAAAAATAAAATTTTCAACGGATTTTAAAGAAAATAGTTCAATTTTCAACCAAACTGATAAATTTTCCAATAAAATGATTAATCTTCAACTGGAATAGTCGAATTTTAAACCATAAAGATGAGTTTTCAACAAGAACAAATTAATTTTTACTAAGATATTTTTTTCAATAAAAACTCAAAAAATTAATGTTTAACCAAACCGAAGAATTTTCAACAGAAACTATGGAATATTTCATTTGAAAAAATTAAATTTTCAGTTAAAAAAAAATTACTTTCCAAAAAAAACTAACTTTCAGGAACAGAAAAAATAACTTAGTAAGAAATAGTTAAATTTTTAAACAAAGCTATGAATTTTGAAGCAAGAAAATTAATTTCGACCAAACAATATGAATTTTCAACTAAAAAAAAAAAAAATATATACATAATTTTTCAACCAAAACTGAACAATAATATTTTTAGTCAAAAACTGAGTTCAACTGGAATAATTGTTACATTCTCAATTTAAAAAACAAAATAATTTACAACCAAAAAAGAAAGAAATTTTCAAAAAAGTGGTTAAATTTTTGGTGAAAAAAAATTTCTTCTCATTCAAAGAAATAACCATTTTTTAATCAAATTGCTCCTATTTACACCTAAAAAATTAATTTTGTATTGAAATCATGAATTTTCTACAAACAAAAAAAATTAATTTTCAATAAAGTAATTTTATTTCCCACCTAAGAGACGAATTTTCAATTAAAATGAGAAAAATTTAACTGCAATACTTGAACTTTTAACTGAAAAGAAATATTTTTAAACAAGCAGAAAAAAAATTGAAATAGTTCAATTTTCAACAAGAAAATATCAAATTTAAACCAAAAATGTACATTGAAATTTTAAGTTCAAGGAATTAATTTTCAACCTAACTGTCGAATTCTCAACTAAAATTATGAATATAACTAGTATAAAAAAAGGCGAATTTTTCATAAGGTAAATAAATTTTCAAACAAGTTTAATTTCTAAATAAATACAAATAAAAATAAAACCAATACCTTCTCATTAGGATGAGAATCTAAAAATTAAATAATAAATTACGCTTTTATTAGATTAAACTGAGATAATCGGAAATTTTTTTAATTTTTAATTTTAAATAAAAAAGTTGAATTCAAGCAAAAAAGACGACTTTTCGACCAAATATTTGAATGCTCATACAAAACAGAATAATTTTCAACCAAACATAGGCATTTTTAACAAAAAGAGATTAAATTTCTACCAGAAGAGATGAATTTCCAAATCAAACCAAATTTTCATCAAACCAGTTAAATTTTGAACTAAGAAAGACTTTAACCAAGAAAAAATCTACCAATTTATTGAATCAGGACGGCCGTTTTTGTCAAAAAAAAAGTTCCCGGTCATTTCTCGGTTCGTTCAGCTGCCAAATTATAAATTTTGAACTTTTATCAATTGTCAAAGATTTGAAATTCCCTATTTAAAGCCGAAATTTTAATTCTTTTCGAAAAATTCCATGTTTGACTCCAGAATTTCAATTTTTTTTCGAAAATTCTCCATTTCAAACCATTTTAAGAATTTTAATTTTTTTTTTAAAATTCCCTGTTTTAATTAATAACTTAATTTTTCGAAAATACCTCGTTTTAACACAAAACAATAATTTTGCTGGAAAAATTCAATTTTCCATTGAGAATTGCTATTCTTCTGGATAACTTCCAGTTCCAACTCAGAATTTGTTAAAAATTGCAAATTCCTTCTTCAAATCTGAAATTTTAATATTTTTCGGAAATTTCCCGTTTCCAAAATTCTTTTGGATAAATACCAGTTTCAACACAGAACTGGTTAAAAATCGAAAATTCTCTGCTTCAACTAAAAATTATAATTCTTTGGAAAAATTTCCTATTCCAATTCGGAATGTTGTTCCTTTTCGAAAATTCGCGGTGCAGGCTAGGAATTTTTCAAAATTCTGAAAATCTGAAATCCTTAAATCCTGAAAAATCCTCAAAATGCTTCGAAATTCTATTTCAAGATCTTGAAACATCTAAAGGTTGTTTCAAATTTTTTCAAATTGAAAAATATCATTAAACACAAAAATTATTCGCAACTTCTAAGTATCCTTTAAAATTATTCGAATTTCAAATAATTAAAAAAAATACACATTTTCGATTTTCCTAGCAATCCTAAAAAACGTTATTATTAAAAAGCTTATAAATTTCATGTTCGAAATCTGCCAAAATCTATATTTGGTTTCAAATTAGGCCGTGGAATATATGCACCAAAATTTTGGTAATAAATTTTTAATTAATTTCGAACTTTTTTCAAAACTTCTAAATATTTCTTCAACTTACTCGATGTTTTCCAAGAATAATAGGTGTTCAATTGTTATTTATACATCAAAATTTAAGAAGTTGACTTACAAATTAATTTTTTTTTAAATAAAACAATTAAAATTGTAATTCTCAAAGTTTCGTTTTTTTTGTTCCGTTTTGAGTATTTTATTTATAATTACTGATTTTAAATGTAGTCAGATATTTGTAAATATTCAGTAATTGTTTTGTTTTTTTTTTAATTGAAAAATTTAAAATTACGTGGTTTAGGAATGAAATATTTTAGACTGAGATTTAATAAAAGCCTTTAATTATAAATATATTATTTAAAAGTTATTTTAAAATTAAAAATAGTTTACAAAGTTTCAATAGGGCGCTTACATTTGCTTAACACTTCCCAATTGACATAGTTTAATTTTTATCGTTAAAATCTGGAAGTTCTAAAATTGTGAACTGATGCCGAATCGTTTTTTATAATCAATTATTATTTATTTCTAAAATTTTTAAGTACAATTTAAATTTAAAAATCATTAATTAATTCATATTAATAGTTCATCAACTAAAAATGTATCACAATTGAAAAAAGCACAATTTAACTAATAAAAAAAGACAGTTGAAATCTAATTTGGACGGATTTTTTTTTTAAATTGTAAAACTCCCTGTAAAAAAAATTCACGGAAATTTTCCGGTTTTTTCCAGTCTCATAAAATTCCCGGTCATTTCCGGGCCCAGCGGCCACCCGGTTGAATTTATCAAGCCAAAAGACGAATTTTCTACAAACCAGTTAAATTTTCAACCGCAAAAAAAAAAGAATTTTCAACAAAGTTGCGTTTTCAACCCCAAAATACAATATTTCATCGAAACAGTTTAATTGTCAAAAAGAATAGAACGCATATGAAAAAAAAAAATAGTTGGATTTTTCTTATTCGGTTCTATTAATACTTTTGTCGCATGAAAAAAATTTCAAGTTCTACTTTAAAATATCAACAACAAGACCATCAAAATAAATGTTCGCTTTTATTCTCAGATCGGTAGAAGCGAATCAAAATTCAAGTTTCTTGCAATATTCAAAATATTACAATTTTATTTCTCAATTTTCACAGAAATAAAAAATATTTGAACCTAAATTTTCGTTCATCAGTTGAAACCCGAGAAAAAGAAGAAAAAAATTTGATAAATAAAAATTTTGATCATTCATAGAAAGAAAGAAAAAAATTTCTTTAAAAAACAATCAAGTTCATTTCTAACACTTTTAAACTATTACTGTAAAAACCAGGAAATTTTGTTTAGAAAAATCAAATTTTAGGCCCTGATTATCAAATAATATTAAAAATTCAAATCTTGGAAAAAGTTTATTAGCGTATTAATAAAAAAATTGGAATTACCTCCTCGGCAAGGAGATTTTCCTCGTCTTCGCCGATGGTTAAATTTATCGAGTCCTCATTATCGATTCCGTTCGTTTCAATAGCTGCTGCAGAAACTTCGACATTCTGAGGAGTTTCTTTCACAGCCGGGACTTCCTTCTTTTCCTTCTCCACCTCCTGGACTTTGGTTTTCTCAATGTCCTTTTCTTTCGGTTCCTCCGCTTTTACTTCCGTTTCTTTGCTGGCCTCCTCCACCTCCTCTTCCTCCTCCTTTGAATCATCGTGATCTGCCTTTTCTTCCTTTTCCTCCGCACCTTCCATTTTCTCTTCCTTTTCCTCGTCCTTAGACTCCTCCTAATAATTAAAAATATGTTGTTTTTTTTTTTTTTTGTTTGAAAACATTATTTAACGAGAGGGTGAACGTAGGTCAGGCGTAGTATGAAATCGGGGGAAAGTCAGGGCGTTTCTATAAGAAATGTAACCCTTAAAGTGCAGTGTGGGTGTTAGAAACCCTAATAGAATTCTGAGCCGGTTATATTACTTTGAGAGCGGTAACGAGAATGATAATATTGCCGAGAAATAAATACTTTGAGAATTTATGAGAATCTCAGAATTTAATTTAATTAATAGAAAATTGCATTTTTTCGTTAACTTTTCGGTTGAAAATTCAACTCTTTTTTTTTAAAGTTTGTCTTTTTTATTTTAAAGTTTACCTTATTTAGCAGAAATTAAATCTTTTTTTTTTTTAAATACAACTATATGGTTAGAAATTAAGCTATTATAGCAATGTGCCGTTGAAAGTTTCATTTTCGAAATTTAAACGAAACTTATGAAATTTATAGAAATTCAACTTCTAGAGTTATGTTGGCATTTTAGAGAATATTTTTGGGGTTGCTAAAGAATATAAATTTTATTTTAATATTCGGTTACATATATAATTATATAAGTGCGTAAATATATTGATATTTTATATATTTAAGTAAAAGACATTGCAGACAATCAAAAAATTGAATTATTTATTTTTAGAATGTAAATAATTCACATTAATATATATAAATAATGCTTGAATTGAACAATAAGAATAAATTCAATTCCCACTTATTTTTTCCCATTTTTAATTTAGCTTAGTTTATTAACGGCTGAAGTCTTGATACATTGTTTGTTTACTATAAAATATAAATAAGTTCTACATACGAAATTTATAAAATATGTTGAATTGAATTATTATCAATCATGATCAAAATTTCAAACTTTGGCGCTTTTATTGGCATCTCAGGTATCTGTATGTTAGATTATGTTAGTTCTGCTTCCGTTTTCTAACTCAATTTATTTGATATTAAAACAGTTTTTAAATTTAAAAAACAGTAAAGTGCACTTCTTATAATTAAAAAACTTATTTTAAATGTAAATTAGGCATTTTCCATCGATAATTATTATAAATATAGCTAAAAATGCTAAAGTTTCACTGAATTTGAAACTTTACATTGAAACTTTCAGTTGAAAGTTTCAAAAAGTATACATTTTTGAAACAGCATACATTTATTTATTAAATTTAATATAAAAAATAATATAAAGGACGAACTGAAACTCTGAATTAAAAATATTTTATTGATAAATCATGAAAATTTTTATTCAAAAATAAAATTAACGGAATAAATGATATATTAATTTAAATTCTTATCAACAAGACTTTCGGATTGAAACTGTTACACAAATCCTTTTTTTAAATAATTTATTTATATTTAGGACAGATTTTTCTTCGAAAAATTCGAAAAATTTCCGGTTTCCCGGCCACCTTGTTTTTTATTAAAAAATCTTCCACTTTAAAAACTTCTAATTTTTAATTTTTTTTTTAACCTTTAAAACTGCATTTTGAAATTATTTAAATTAAAATATATGCTTGAAAATTTTAAATAGAACATTTTTAAAGTGAAAGATTTTCGAATTAAGCATTCTAAACTAAATGATAAAATAATTTATAAAAATCACAATTTAAGAAATTATTTGAAAACGGTTGAAACCAAAGTTGAACAAAACTTTTATTCTAAAAATTATGTAAAATTCATGGTCAAAAAATAAATTCACTGTCATTTTCCGGTCCAGTGGCCACCCTGAACTATTTGGTCAAAAGTTCAACTATTTTATTGATAATTTGCGTATTTTAAAAAGGTTGTTGAAACAGTTAAAAAAAAAACATCGAAAAATTAACTATTTTTTTGATTTGCAAACTTGTCTAAAATTATTTTATACCGCTTATGAAAGATTCTACAATAAAAATATTACAAGATTAAGATTCTGGTCTTTGAATAATATTAGTTACGGAAAAATCGGGTATTTTTTAACATTAAATTTTGCGGACACCCTGTAACTACAATTATAAAAATGAAAAATTCATGTTAAATATAATTTATAAGCAAAAAAAAATATATATATATATTAATAAAATAAGAAATCAGATTACCTCTACTTCTTGTTCTGCCACTTCTTCAACAGGTTCAGAAGCGGCATTTTCTTCACCAGCCTCCTGCCCTTCAGAATTTTCATCTTTTTGCATGTCCGAGGTATCCATGGAATCGTCTGGGTTTGGTAATCCGGTAACTGTAAACATTGATAAAAAACGAAAATTAGACTCTGAATATTTTTCAAAATTTATCCAATTCTTTAAAAAAAAAAACCTACCACTGTTTTTTCTTGGGGTTACTTTCGGGCCAACATATGGGACTATAAGAAACTCCTCCGGATTGTGACCTTCCTCTGAAATTACCTAAAAAATTTAAGAAATAAAATATTTAATTAACCCATTAATAGCTCAACAATTTTTTCTAAAATGAGCACTATTTCATAATTTTATGTATAAAACTGAGGGCATAGAGAGAGTTGTGACAGAAAGGAAGGACTTTAAATGACTCAGGCAATTTAAAGCGACACTCATAAAACTGATAACGTTTAAGCAATTGAATAATAGAAGCTAATAACTTTTGTATGATATAGATAAATGTACACTGAATAATTCTTATCAAAATTATCTCCTAGATTTAAGAATATTTACGTAATTTTTTAAGTTTTATGTTCCTACAAATATAAACAAAAGCGAATCTCTTTTTGGAGCCTAACAATTTTGTAAAATAAAATGTTACGTACAAAATAAGGTAAATTTCAAAGAGTTCAAAATATTCGAATATCAAACATTTTAAAAGAACTCAAAAATTTCTGATTTAGAACAGGGAATTTTGAAACAGAATTATAATTCTGAATTTAAACAGGGATTGTCTTTGTAAATTCCATTTTTATAAATAATTATTATATTACAGATGTTAATTATTGTGAATAATAAAATTACGAACAAGAAATTCTTACCCTCAATTTTCTTCGCTCAATTATTATACCAACAGTTTCGTAACTATCGTTATCAACTCGTTATTTACCTACTCAAGGAAAGTATTCTATTGATTCATTTGAAAAAATTTTCCACTTGTGGACACAATTCTTTTCAACACCTGAATAAACAGACGCTAGGTTTATTGGAGGTGAAGAAATTTGCAAACAGTTTAAACGAAATATTGCTTGATTAAATTAATTAAACTTGATTGCGCACTTTTAATAAAAGCAATTCTTTTCTTCTCAAATTACGATATAATAGTCTTCATTTTGAATCAAAGAAACTATATTTCATTGTCAAATGACTATCAGTTTCTCCAATCAGTAAAAGAATAATTTATTATTATAACCCGCTATAAAATCACTTCACATTTTTCAGAAATGTTTCCTTCTGATTGCGACACCTCCTATAATAAACATGACAAATTTTCATATGTAATTAAAGCTCTGAACAAAATTTGATTTAAAAGTAAAGAATTGTTGGCAAATTAAATGAACTCTTAAAAATTGTGAACACAAAAAAATTGGTAAAATTAGAAAATCAAAAAGATAAAATTCAGTCAGTTTGTTGAATACTTAACATTATTTAAAAAAATATGTATATATTTATCTAACTTGACGTATTTTTTATATTTTAGGGTTTTCTATATATCAAAATCCGCTAGAAAAAATCGACAAAGTCGAAAAGAATTAAAAATGGAACTGCCAAGTAGCTTTAACAATTTTCCAAAAGCCTCGGAACTTCTAAATAAAAAAAAAACACCAAAATTTAAAGATATAAAGTTCAATTCTGCTATTTAACTCTAAATAGAAAAATATAATTTAATTCTTTACATTTACAATTTTATAAATAAATTAATAAATAGTGTTCTCAGAAACTGAATACACTTCTTATTTTTTAAATAGTTCTTTCTTTTCAGATTTAATGTCTGTTCCAAAATTGTATATTTTATATTAATTAAGAATTAAAAGATTTTTTTACTGAACACATTAAATTAAAAAATAAATTATTTTACATATAGGTCGTTTATAATTAATAATTGTTCTTTATTTATCCAAGTATACCTAGATTTTTCTAGGTGTAATTTTCCATACAAAATTCATCTTTACGGGTTGACATTTTAATAGTATTGTAGAAAAATTCAACTATTTTGTTGAAAAATAACTATTTTTGTGAAAATTCGTCTTTTTGATTAAAAAATTCGTCCATTGTGGTAGAAATTTCATATTTTTTGGTTAAAAATTCAATTATTTGAATAAAAGATTCAACAATTTTGTTGAAAATTCAACTATCTTTTTAGATTAAATTTAACTATTTTTTTAATTCAACAATTTCGTAGAACTATTTTGAGTTTTTTTTTAGTTTAAAAATTTATATCTTTTAGTAGAAATTTAATCTTTTGTGATTAAAAATTTAACTGCTAAAAATAATTGAGTTTTATCATCATTCATGATTCATCATTTTCCATAAATCAGTATAAATTGTATACTTTTTGCAAATAAAAAGAAACATTTAATTTTATATGTATTACTTATTTAAACAAAATTTAGCGCTCGAAAAAATTACCTTCCATTTCGAGGTTTATAAAAATTCCCCGACAATTCCAGAGAAGATACAATCTTTGTTTTTAATTCAAAATTGAATTATTTCGTAAAAAATGTAACTGTTTTGCTTAAAGTTCGTATTTATGGTTTGAAAATTCAACAATTGGATTGCCATTGTTTTCATTCTTCATTAACATTTTTTTGTTTTCTTGGATATTTAACTGCTTTATTGAACATTCAACTTTTTGGTTTTAAAATTCATCTTTTTCGATTGGAAATTGAGTTTTCGTAGAAAATTCAACTGTTTTGTAGAAAAATTATATTATAGACTCGAGAGTTGAAAATGCCAGTTTTCTAGTCAAAAAATCATACTTTAAAATTATAAAATAGTTAAAAATTATATTGAACATTAATCCGCTTAAATAAAAAGACTCCATTTTTTGTTAAAAATTGGCCCTTTTTAGTTTAAAAATTAAACGATTTTTTTGTGTTGAAAATGTAACTGATTTTTTAGGAAATGGTTTTTTTTTATTGGTAATTAAATTAAATTACGACTAGAAACTCATCCATTCTTTAAACTATGCGGTTGAAAATTTAATGTAATTTATTAAAAATTCGCCTTTTTGGTAGAAAATTAATCTTCTTGTTTGAAAATTCAACTATGTGGTTAAAAATGTATTTATTTTGTTGAAAATTCAACTATTTGGTTAAAAGATTATGTTTTTTTTTCTTCAGAATTGAGCTTTTTTGTTGTAAATTAATCTGTCTTGACTGATAATTAAACAATATTTTTGGAAAAAATATATATTTTGTTAAGAATTCATCTTTGTGCATAAAAATATAACTGGTTTGTTGAAAATTAATTTTCTTTGGTTGATGATTCAATTTTTTTTTTTGGAAATTGGAACTTATCTTTCCAATTTAACTGTTTTTAATTTAGAATGAAAATCTTTTTAACCTTAATATATCCAATTATACTTTTTTGGGTAAAAATTGAAATGTTTAGTTTAAAAATTTATCTATTTTAGAAAATTTTCAGATTTTTCTTGCATAAAAATATTGACAGTGTAGTTGAAAATTAATCTTCTTTTGTTGATGTTTCAATTATTTTGTTGGAAATTCGAAATATTTTTTTTCTAATTCAAGTATAATTGATTTAAAATCAAAATTTTTTCAGGATAAAAATTTCCAATTATATTTTTTTCTGTTGAGAATCATTAGAATTATTATTAGTATTTTGTTAAGAATTCATCTTTTTGATACAAAATTAATCTGTTTTTCTGGTAGATTCAACTAGTTTAATGAAAATTTTACAATTTTGAACGAAAAATATTCATCGAGTTGAAAAGAAATATTTTTAGTTAAAAAATGCATCTGTTTTAGTAAAAATTTTATCTTTTTTGGATAAAATATACCGTTTTAGTTGAAAATTCGACCTTTTAAGGTTCAATTCAACTGTTTTTTATTTAAAATGAAAACCCTTTCTTGGTTAAAAAGTCTAATAGTACATGTTTTAATGAGAATTCACATTTTTTCGTTGCAAATTTACTTCTTTGGTTGAAAGTTAAACTATTTTGTTGGAAATTCAAAATTTTTTAAAGTCATCCTTTTTGGTTGAAAATGGAACTGATTTTTTTGAAAATTCAACTGGGTTGGTAGGAAATTGACGTTTTGCTGGAAATTCATTTGTTTTATCAGAAAATTCATTAGTTTTGGTTGGAGATGTAACTAATTCGTTGAAAATTCGACCTGTTGGTGAAATTCAACAGTTTTTTAAATATTTTAAATGGAAACCCTTCTTTTGTTAAAATTTATAATATAACACATGTTTTTTTAAAAGAATTCACCGTTTTTTTTTGTTGAAAATTTACGTCTTTGGTAAATTTAACTATGTTGGTAGAAAATTAAGTTTTTGGTGAAAATTCATATGTTTAGTTTAAAAATATATCTGTTCTACTAGAAATTTTATTTTTTAGATAAAAATATAAATGCTTAGTTGAAAATTAATCTTCTATGGCTGAATGAAATATTTCGTGGAAAATTCGATCTTTTCGGTTCAATTTTCTGTTATTTTTCAAGGAAAAATAAAGAAAGAGTGGCATCCCGGCGACAATTGTGAGAAAATAGTTTCGTTTTTTCTCAAAAAACTAGCAAAATAGTGTCTGCTCAAAAAAGTTGACTAGTGCGAGGCCTGATATTAAAAATCTCAGAAAAATGTCAAATATAGCATAATTTTTGATGAAATATGTATATTTTTTATCGCACAATGTAGGTATTAATTGCATAAACCGACAGAAAATACATAAGACAAACAATGATGCTATAATAGTAATGATGCAATCCTAGTATCGAAGCAACGATAACAACCAAATTATTCTATTAGGCCCAACAAAAATGGGTTTTCGACACCAATAATTAATGCATAAAAATAATATAAAACTTTAATTGAAGAATATTACCTTGCTTAAAATTAAATCTGCTCAAAACTGAAGTAACTAAAAGTACTCTAAGAAATTATCAGATAAAACGGATAAAATTAACCTGACTGATTATCAAAACGTGATCAAAGCAAGTGACTTTCTGCAATAAGCATTCCTAGCTTCCAATATCATAAAATTTCCTGAAAACTGATTGAAATAATCTCGGCTTTGATTATACCTATAAAATGCTATGCGCGCATAATCTGCTATAAAAAGGAAGCAATTAAAGGCTACTTAGCGTAATCCTTTTACTAAATATTTCACTTCTCTTTACAAACGCAAAGTCCAAATTTTACAGAATTATCAGAGCATTTTTTTGCAGAAAATTAGTCACGAATAAAATCTGTCCGAAAGAACGTAAATGGGATGATGCTACAAAACGAACGGCGATCGATAAGGTTAAAATGGCGTCAGGACACAGGCCACCACGTTGCAAAAGTAGCGTAATCGTAATAGAGGAATCATTAGAAAAAGAGATATACCTTGGAAAGCCTTTCGAGAAGTGCAGCTTTGTTTCCAGTTTTGTCGAGACCACGTCTCTCTAGCTCGGTTTTAAGATCAATGACACGGAGTTCGGTCAACCTCTTGCCTTCCGTGTCGGCCATTATTCTCGACGACGGAACAAACGAATCACTGCCGGTCGCGTTATCACTGGTAGTCACTCGAATACAGAAAAATCCGTTATTTCACGTCTTTTCGTGCGCAATACAAAATTAAAAATCACATAACAAGTGTTCACATAAGCGATAAAAGTGATTAATCAATCTTATTTAGCGTGAAACATGCACGAACAGTCTAGACGGAAATGGCTCACCTCGCGGCTCGTGCTTACCAGAACTACCAACCCAGCAAAAGAAAACTAGTTTTCCGGTGAGTTCGATCGTGGCTCCATCTGGTGTGGAATACAAGGGTGGGTCCAGAAAATTTTTCTGAGGGTTAAAATTTCAACTGTTTTGTCGAAAATTCATCTGTTTGGCTTAAAATATTCAACAATTTGATAATCAAATTCAAACTATTTGGTTGTAAATATATGTCCTTTTTTTACATTAGTATTTCTTTGGTGGAAAACCATTGATTTTCTCAAAAATCAAACTGATAATTATAATAACGTATTTTTTTGAAAAACCATTTTTATTGGTTAAATTCAACTGTTTTTTTTATTTATAATGAAAATATATTTTGTTCAAAATTCATCTTTTTCGGGTCTAAAAATCGAATTATTCGTTCGAAAATGAATTATTTTGTTGTAGAAAATTTATATTTTAGTGAATAATTTCAGTTTAAAAGTCCTTTTTTTGTAATTCAACTGTTTTTTTTTTGACAATTCATATTTTCGGTTTGAAAATTCAACTGTTTTTAGGAAATTCGGCTTTCTGGCTTAAAAATTCAACAATTTGGTAAAAAATTGAACTACATGGTTGAAAGTTTATGTCTTTCTTTGAAAATTTGTTTTTTTTTTGTATAAAACTTTTCTTTGTTAGGAATGAAACTGGTTGAAAATTAATCACGTATTTTGTTGAAAATCCGCTTTTATTTGGTTAAACTAAACTTTTTTTTATATCAAATTAAAGTATTTTTATGTTGAAAAAATCAACTTTTACATTTGTTGTTAAAAAAACATCTTTCTAAAGATGTCTTTCCTTGGTGGAAAGTTGAAATACTTTCTTGAAAATTAATTTTTTTGATTGAAAATTCATAATTTTAGTTAAAGATTCGTTTTTTTATGGTTCACGATTAATTTTTCTAAATGAAAATATAACTTGCTTTTTGTTTATTTTGTTTAAAATAAGAACAGTTGCATTTATAAACTCAACTGTCAATCATTTTCTGTTGAAATATCCATTATCACACATTTTTCGTTAAAAATTCATCTTTTTAGGTTGAAAAATCCACTTAAAAGTTTAATTATATTCTTTGAACTTTTTTTGTGAAACCATTAATTTTTTTAACTTTTGCCTTGTATATTCCACAATTTGGTCAAAAATTAAATTTTTTTGTTGTAGAAAATTTATATTTTCGTATTGGAAATTCGAATTTAAATGAAAATTCAACTATTCTATTTTTAATTAAAAACTGATCCTTTCAATACTAAAAATTATAATATTCAGTTGAAAAATGGTCTTTTTGGGAGAAAACCAACGTTCTTGGTTAGAAATTCAACTATCTGATTAAAAATGTATTCATTTTGTTGAAAATTTAACTATTTGGTTGGAAATTAACTTTTTTGTTGTGATCTCATATTTTCATATTTTTGATTAAAACTTAATATTTTTGTTTAAAATTAAACTATTTGGCTGAGAATTTATGCAGTTGGTTAAAAATTTATCTTCTTTTATATAAAATCCATCTTCCTAGTTGAAAACTCAACTATTTGGGATAAAATCTATTTTTTAAAATGTTAAATTTAACTATTCCATTTTGAATTAAAAAATGTATCTTTTTAGTTTAAAAAGACAATGATTTTATTATAAGTTTATGCAATTTCTTCAGAAACCGTCTCTTTTTGTATAAAATTAATCTTTTTGTTTAAAAATTCAACTATTTGTTTAGAAATTTATGTATTTTGTTAAAAATTCGTCCTTTTAATATTAAAATTAATTTTATGGGTTGAAAGTTTATCTCTTTGGTTAAAAATGTAATTTGGGTCAGCTGTTTTTGATATTTTCTTGAAAATTGGCATAAAGTTTCATGTTATTTTTGGATGCCCCTTAAATAAATTCACAAAAAAAAATTATAGTTAAATTCATTACGTCAGATAGAGCGTTTAAACCGGGCGCAAAACTTACGAAACCTAACAAAAGGGTGGAAGACTTTGATTTGTTTTAATTCTAGAGATAATTAGAATGTTACTTTTATTTTATTGTATTTAGCAGTTTGAGCAGAAATTAAAAAAATATATTTAGAAGTATTAGAATGTGCAATTTTTATTTAATATTTTTGTGATTTAAAAATGCCGCCTCCACCAGATGGCCAACAGATCGCAATTGCTGCCAACTGCAAAAGCAATTGAAGATTTTGTAGAGATTTTATTTATTTGTTAATTGAAAGATATATAAAATATTATTTAAGCGTAATCAAATAGTGATACAATTTTTGAGATAATTTTCTTGTAAATTTGTATTAAATAATAGTGCCTTTTAATTGATTTGGTGAATTTTTAATGTAAAAATTTATCAAACTAACCTCGAAATGTCGCGAAAAACTGTATTTGTCACAGTAGGAACGACAAAATTTGATGAGTTGATCAACACGATAACTCAAAATGAAATTTTGAAGGTAAAATTTCATTTAAATTATTATTTATTAAAATATATATAATTATATTGTTATATAAAAATGTATTAATAAATATATTAATTATAATAATTATTCATAAAAATAATTTATTTTATATAATTTTATCTCTTCCAATTTAGAAAAATTGCAAATCTAAATTTTCTTTCTTCCAATTCGATAAAAATCTTTAAAATAAAAAACTGTTCCTCTTTCAATTCAGAAAAAATTTTAAACCAAAATTTTTTCCCTTCCAAGTCGCTAAGAAATCTTAAAAACAAAGAAAATTTCTCTCTTTCAATTCAGAAAAAAACTTAAATCTAAATTGCCTCTCTTCTGATTCAAGATAAATGTTTTTAAAAACTTATCTTTTAGAAAAGTTGAAAATAATTTTTTTCCTTCCAGCTCGATAAAAATGAAAAATTTCCTTCTTCCAAATGAAGAAAAAATAAAACCAAACTTTCCTCTGCTGCAAAGTCACTAAAAATCTTTAAAAAAAATATATCTTCCAATTCAGAAAAAGAAATAATAAAAAGTCCCTCCCGTCCACTCAAAAATGTTTTTTTTTCAAAAAGTTGCCTCTTCCAATACAGAAAATAATTAACAACCAAAATTAGCTTCCTTCCAACTCGATAAAAATATTGAAATCAAAATTATTTCGCTCTTCCAATTAAAAAAAAAAAAATGAAAACCAAAATTTCCTCCCTCCCAACTCAATAAAAATGAAAAGGATCTCTTCTAATTAAGAAAAAATTGAAACCCAAAATTTCCTGTCTTGCAATCAATAAAAAAAATAAACATAAAAAATTCTTCCTTCAAGCTAAATAAAAATATTAAATGAAATCGCCGCTTCCGCAATTCAGAACAAAAATTACACAAATTGCATCCCTGCCAACTCAATAAAAATAATATGAACAAAGAAAAAAGGATTTTTTCTAAATCAGAAAAAATTGACAACCAAAATTGTCTGCCATACAACTCAATTAAAATGTTTTAAAAAAATCAATAAAAATGTTGAAAATTAAAAATTACTCTCCTCCAGTGCAGAGTAAAGTATGAATTAAAAAAGTATCCCCCGTCCACTCAAAAAATAGCCTCTTCCAAATCAGAAAAACAATTAATAACAAAAATTTTCCCCCTTTTAAATCGAGAAAAGCCTTAAAAATACAAACAAAATTTTTTACAAAAATTTATTCTCTACCAACTCAATAAAAATGTCAATGATACAAAAAATTCCCTCTTGAAATACAGATTAAACTGGAGCATAAAAATTAAAATTAAAATAAAAAAAGATCTTTTCCAGTTCAGAAAAAAATGAAAAACAAAATTTCCTCACTTCCAACTAAATAAAAATGTAAAAAATAACAAATTTTCCTTCTGCCAATTTATAAAATATTGAAAACCACAATTTCCACCTGAATACAAATATTTAAAATTTTAAATGTCGCTCTGTCAATTCAGCAAACATTAAAAACTAAAAAATTTACAAAAGAAAAATACATTACAAATTTAATTTAATAAATTAAATTTAATAAATTTAATAAATTTAATAAATTTAATTGATTAAAAAAATTTAATATAACTTCTACCAATTCGGTAAAAAATTAAATACCAAAACTTCTTCTCTTTTTAAAAAATTAGAATTGTAAAATTCAAACTTTTTTGGCAAATAAATCCTTGTATGTTGAATTATTTTAATCTCAAGTAGTTTTTAATTAATAATTGATAAATTGTTATTTATACATTAAATATGCAACAGTTCCACTCACAAATTAGATTTTTTTTAATGGAACAATTAAAATTCTTTCGTTCGATTTATAATTGCCTACTTTAAGTATTGAATAAAATATTGTTAAATATTAAAAAATTGTATTTTTTATAATTAAAAAATATCTCTGTTCCTCTGAATTTTAAAAATACACAATTTGGCTCCCAGTCCACTTAAAAAATGTTAAAAAGAAAAAATTGTCCTCTTCTAGTTCAGAAAATGAATTAATAACATACAAAATTCTTCCCTTAAACTAAAAAAAAAAAAAAATGATAAAAAAATTGCCGCTACGAATTCAGTGAAAAAAAGTTCAAATCTGAAAAACTAATATTTTCTCGATTTAAACTCAAGAAAAATATTAAAAATACAACATTTGCTCGCTTTCAACTGAATAAAAATGTTTAAAAAATGATTTATAATAATTATTTACAAAAATAATTTATTTAATATAATTTTTGCTCTTCCAACTTAGAAAAGTTGAAAATCTAAATTTTCTTCCTTCCAACTCGATAAAAAAAATGTTCCTTTTCCAATTCAGAAAAAGTTGAGAATCATAATTTCCTTCCAACTTGATAAAAATCTTAAAAATAAAAAAACTGTTTCTCTTTTTCCAATTCCTTTTCCAATTCAGAAAAAGTTGAAAATCAAAATTTCCTTCCAACTCGATAAAAATCTTAAAAATAAAAAAATTGTTCCTCTTTCAATTCAGAAAAAATTGTAAATCAAAATTTCCACCCTTCCAAGTCGCTAAAAATATTAAAAATAAAGAAAATTCCCCTCTTCCAATTAATTAAACTAAAAAAAAATCACAAGAAAAAAATTTCCGCTACGAATTCTGTGAAAAAAACTTTTAAACCTCAAAAACTAATATTTTCTCGATTTAAACTCAAGAAAAATATTAAAAATACAACATTTGCTCGCCTTCATCAGAAGAAAAATTAAAAAAAAAATTATTATAATAATTATTCACAAAAATAATTTATTTAATATAATTTTTGCTATTCCAACTTAGAAAAGTTGAAAATCTAAATTTCCTTCCTTCCTACTCGATAAAAAAATTATCTTTTTCCAATTCAGAAAAAGTTGAGAATCAAAATTTCCTTCCACCGCGATAAAAATCTTAAAAATAAAAAAACTGTTCCTCTTCCGATTCAGAAAAAATTGTAAATCAAAATTTCTACCCTTCCAAGTTGCTAAAAAATTTTAAAACTTATCCTCTTCTAATTAAACTCACTTCCAACCTTATAAAAATGTTATAAATAAAAAATGTCCCTCTTTCATTTAAAACGAAAATTGAATATACAAATTCTTCCCTTAAACTCAAAATAATAATAATAATAATAAAATCGCCGCTTCCAATTCAGTAAAAACAAACTTTCAAACCTTAAAAACTAATATTTTCTCGATTTAAACTGAAGAAAAATATTTAAAATACAAACATTTGCTTGCCTTCAACTGAAGAAAAATTTTTAAAAATAATTATTATAATAATTATTTACAAAAATAATTTATTTAATATAATTTTTGCTCTTCCAATTTAGAAAAGTTGAAAATCTAAATTTTCTTCCTTCCAACTCGATAAAAAAATGATCCTTTTCCAATTCAGAAAAAGTTGAGAATCAAAATTTCCTTCCCAATTAAAATCTTAACGTTGAAAGCTTAAATTAAGTACTCTGAAATTTTAACAATTCAGGACTTTTTGTTTCTTATTTAAATAAAAATTCAAGTATTGCTAGATATTAAAAAAAATGTTATTAAAATAATTTGTAATTGAGTGGGTTAAAATGTAATATTATAGATTGAAGCAATATTTGAATAGGTTTTGTAATTAAATAAAAGCATTTAATTCTGCATCTATTAATTTAAAATTACATATTTTAAAATGGAAAATAGCTTCTAAAGTTTCAATCGGACGTTTTTATGTGTTTATCTACTAGGCTTTCGAGTTGAAAAAGTTCAATTTTCAGCTTGAAAATGTGGAAATCGTTTCATTTTGAACAGATTTAAAATCGTCTGGCAAAATCAATATTTGATTTATATTTATAGTTGATCAACTTATAATTTTGTTTTAAATTTTTACTTGTTTCATTCTTCAAAACTGCTTTTAAAAATGAATTTTTGAATTGAAAAAAAACCCCTGAACATGAGACCTAAAGTTGAACATTTTTAAATTAAAAGAGCTTAGTATTAAAAATGATTTAATAATTTTTAAATTAAAAAACAATTTAAATCGAACTTATTTCTTATTAAATTATATCATTTATAATTAAATTTAAACTATTTTGATTGGACAGATTTTTTTCTACAAAATTGTAAAGTTCCTGGACAAAAAATAAATTCACCGTTGTTTCTTGGTCCATTGGCCACCCTGTATTAACATTTATTCATTTACGGATTTATTATTTTTTTGTTCTGAATCAAAAATATTTCCTTTGCAATTCCAAAAATACGACATTTCTTCTCAAAAATTGTAATTTACTTTTGTAAATTTTTAAAATATCAAAAAAGAAATAAATGAAAAAGAAATCTCTGGAATCTTTTAAAATCTAAAATATTTTGGAAACTTATAAAAATCTAGAACATTTGGAAATGTTGAAAAGTATTCTGTAATTTGAAAAGTTTATCCTACCTGGAATATCTGGAATTTTATATACCTGGAAAACCCCGGAATATTACTGTAATTGACTATTTTGTTAGAAATTCGTTTTTTTTTTTATTGAAAATGATCGTTTTTAGCCGAAAATTCAAGTTATTGATTGAAAATTCATGTATATTGTTAAGAAAATTCGTCCTTTTTGGTATAAAATTAATCTTCTTGGTTGAAAATTGATCTTTTTGCTTGCTTATTTAACAGTCTGTTTGCAATTTCTCTCTCTCTTTTTTCTGATTAATCTTTCTTAGTTAAAAATTCAGCCATGTCGAAAAGTTGTCTTTTTAGTTGAAAATTTCTTCTTCCTTCGTAGAAAAAATAATCTCTTAATATGAAAATTTAATTATTCTATTAATGGATTCATTATTTTAGTACAAATTTCATCTTTTTGTTTAAAATCTGTTTGTGTTAAAGATTCATCTTTGGGTTGAAAATCCGTAAGTTTGATTAAAAACCAGTTTTTTTTACTGGAAATTGAACTATTCTATTTTTGGTTAAAAATTTAGCTTTTTTAGTTTAAAATTCAATTGATGGTTTGTAAATTTACGTATTTATTTAGAAAATCATATTTTTTGTAAAAAATTAATCTTCTAGTTCGAAACATTGATCTTTTTGATTGGAAATTCTATTATTCCAGTTAAACATTCATCATATTGAAAGTTCCTCATTTTTGTTTAAAATTAAACTATTTCAGTTGAAGATTTAATGTTTGGTTTGAAAATTTATAAGTTTCGTTAAAAATTAATTTTTTTAACTGAACATTTAACTGTTCCATTTTTTCTTTTTGAATATTGATTTTTTTTAGTTGAAAATTAATCTATTTTGTTGAAAAATTGCACTTTTTGATACAAAATTAATCTTCTTTATTAAAAATTCATCTTTTTTTCTTTGCTGAAAAATTAATTTTTTTTAACTGAAAATTTAACTATTCAATTTTTAATGAAAATTAAACTTCTTTTTTGAAAATTTAAATATTCTATTTTTATTGAAAATTTATTCTTTCTTCATAGAAATTATTCTGGTTGAAAATTAAATTTTTCTATTCAAAGATTCATTATTTTAGTGCAAAATTCATATTTTTGATTGAAAATGTATCTATTGATTCGTAAATTTGTCTCCATTGGTTGAAAATTCAACTATTTTGTTGAAAATGAATGTATTTTTTTAAATCATCTTATTTGGTAGAAAATTAATCTTCTTTTATAAAAAAAAATAATATTCTTGTTTGAAAATTTATCTTTTTGGTTGAAAATTCATCTTTTTTGTTCAAAATTCAATTATTTCAGTTAAGATTCGTCATTTGGTTAAACATTCATTTTTTAACTTTAAGTTTAACTTCCATTTTTGATTAAAAATTTAAAAAACAATTTTCAAATATTAATAATTATTAAAAAATTATATTTCTTGGTAGATAATTAATCTCCTAGTTTTAAAATTTAACTTTTTGGTTGAAAAACCAATTATTCCAGTTAAACATCCATTATTTTAGTTGAAAATTTATATTTTTTGTTTAAAATTAAATTATTTCAGTTGAAGATTCATCGTTTGGTTAAAAATTAATTTTTTTTAACTGAAAATTTAACTGTTCCATTTTTTGTTGAAAATTAATGTGTTATTTTTGTGTGTGAAAAATTGCCCTTTTTGATAAACAAATTAATCTTAAGTTAAATATACATCTTTTTGGTTGAAAAAAAAACTACTTGGTTGAAAGTTGAAATAGTTTCTTAAATTTATCTAACTTATATAACTTTTTGGTTAATTTTTTAATAGAAAATTTAACTATTCAATTTTTTATTGATAATTAGACTTTTTTGAAAATTTATGTATTTTGTTGAAAATTTTGTCTTTCTTCGTAGAAATTAATCTCCTCGGCTTCATTGAAAATTGAACTATTATATTTTTGGTTGAAGATTTGATCTTTTTAGTTAAAAATTCAACTATTGGTTTGTAAATTTGTCTTCTTTGGTTGAAAATCCAACAATTTTGTTGAAAATGTATGTATTTAAAAAAAAATCATCTTATTTGGTAGACAATTAATCTTCTAGTTTTAAAATTTAACTTTTTGATTGAAAAATCAATTATTCCAGTTAAATATCCATTATTTTAGTTGAAAATTTATATTTTTTGTTTAAAATTAAACTATTTCAGTTGAAGTTTCATTATTGGGTTACAAATTAATTTTTTAACTTAACTTTTAACTGTTCCATTTTTGGTTAAAAATTGATGCATTTTCTTGAAAATTGCCCGTTTTGATAAACAATTAATCTTCTTTAAAAAATCATATTTTTGGTTGAGAATTCAAGTATTCCAATTAAATAATCATCATTTATGTTAAAAATATTTTTTTTTTGTTGAAAATAAAACTACTTGGATGAAAGTTCTACAATTTTCTTAAAAACTTTTCTTTTTGGTTTAAAACTCGCCTATTCATGTTAAAGATTCATCATTTTCGTTAGAAATTCCTATATTTCTTTAGTGTAAATTTAATTTCTATTTTTTATTCAAAACTTATCTAACTTTTTTGTTACTTTTTTTAACTGAAAATTTAACTATTCAATTTTTTATTGAAAATTAAACTTTTTTGTGGTGGAATAGTCATGTATTTTGTTGAAGATCGTATTTTTTTGTTGAAAATTAAATAAAAATATTCCAGTTAAATGTTCTTCATTTTCGTTGAAAATATAACTAATTGATTGAAATTTAAACTCTATTTTTTGAAAATTCTTAATTTTAGTTAAAAATTTCTGTTTCTTTGGCGCAAAATTATTTTTTTTTTAACTGAAAATTTAATTTCCATTCTAATTTTTAATTAATTATAAGTTATTATATATTATATATAAGTAATTATAAGTAACTATAAGTAATTAATTCGTCAAAAATATAATAATATAATAACTATAATAAAAAAAATAAGAATTTTTTTATACTATTTTCGTTTCCGATTTATTTGTTTCCTTGGTATAAAATTAATGAAAATTAAACTTTTTTGTGGCTGAAAATTCAACTATTTCGTTAAAAATTCATGTATTTTGTTGAAAATCGTATTTTTTGATTAAAAATTAAATAATGCCAGTTAAATATTCTTCATTTTTGTTGAAAATATATCTTTTTGTTTGAAAATTAAACTCTTTTTTTGAAAATTCTTAATTTTGGTTAAAAATTTCTATGTTTCTTTAGTGTAAAATTAATTTTTTTTAACTGAAAATTTAACTATTCAATTTTTTATTGAAAATTAAACTTTTTGTGGTTGAAAATTCAACTATTTCGTAAAAAATTCATGTATTTTGTTGAAGATCGTATTTTTTTGTTGAAAATATATCTTATTGTTTGAAAATATAACTAATTGGTTGAAATTTAAACTCTTTTTCTGAAAATTCTTAATTTTAATTAAAAATGTCTATGTTTCTTTAGTGTAAATTTAATTTCCATTTTTGATTGAAAACTTATCTAATTTTTTTATTAATTTTTTTAACTGAAAATTTAACTATTCAATTTTTTATTGAAAATTAAACTTATTTTGTGGTTGAGAATTCAAATATTTCGTTAAAAATTCATGTATTTTGTTGAAGATCGTATTATTTGTTGAAAATTAAAATATTCTTCATTTTTGTTGAAAATTTATCGTTTTGGTTGAAAATATAACTAATTGGTTGAAAGTTAACAGTTTTAGTTAAACTGTTAGGATTTTGACGCAGTTTAAATTACATTGAATATATTAACCACATAAATCTATCCTAAATATGCACTGAACTTTAAGTATAAGAAGATGGGCAAACTCAATTAATGAATAATTATGTTTTTTGGATTATTTAACTATTTAATTATCAATGGTGTTAATATATTTAACAATATCTTGTTAATAAAATTGATCAAAGTCTGAAAAAAACTTGAAATACCTGAAAAAAATTTCAGATACCTAAAAAAAACCCCTGAAATTGTCATATGAAAATTTTTTTTCTAGGATTTGAGTAGACACCCTGCGAACTTTTACCTACCTAATTAAAAAAAATTCTTCTCGTTGAAGCCCCTTAACAAAAATAGTATCAAATTGAAATAAATTTCTTTCGAAACATATCCTTTTTTTTAAATTTTAGGCGTTGAACGAGAAAGGATATAATCACCTAATTTTACAAATCGGGAATACTTCTTTAGATCCAGACTGTACTCCTCGATGTGGATTTAAATCAATCGTGTCCTTCCATTTAAATCCATCCCTTGAAAAATACGTTTCGTCTGCTGACCTAATAATCAGTCACGCGGGCGCCGGAAGTTGTTTGGAAGCACTTGAAGCCAAGAAGCCCTTAATTGTTGTCACAAATGAATTACTGATGGACAATCATCAACTCGAATTAGCTCAGCAGCTACACAACGATGGCCATTTATACTATTGCACATGCGATACTCTTTTAAACCTTCTGCAAACTATGGATCTGACGAAATTGAAGCCCTTCACATCTGATAAGAGTCGAGCTATCGCGAACCTGATCGATCAAATCATGGGATTTGATTAGGCGAAAAATCTGCAAATTTTCTCAAAAGTTAGTTCTGGAAGTTTTTTAAAACCTGGAAAATTTCTTGAATTTTTCTCATAATTCTGGAAGTTTTATTTCCTTCAAGACAAAATAGGTTTTTCAATTTGTTCTCTGCTGAACGAAAAAAGATTGATGATTTATTTTTTTGGTATGGACATGTTTACAATCATTAGAAATAATGTTCTTTTTAGTTTATCGGAATTAATTAATATTACAAGATATTCTTGAATTTGTCTATAAAGTCCATGAATTTTAATAAGAATTGAAATATATTTTTATTTTATCTATTTATAATTAAAATTTAGTGTATATTTAGGTAAAATAAGGTGAGTACTTTATTAAAAATTAATTTAAACCGTTCCAAATTCTTAACTTCTCAAGTAGATATTTGAATTTTCAAAAAGATAGATGAATTTTTAACCAAATAGCTGAATTTTCTACCAAAAGGATTAATATTTTGCCGAAAAAACGATTTAAAAAAAAAATACATTAATTCTCAATCAAAGAGTTGAATTTTCAACTGAAAAAGATCAATTTTGAAACAAATAGTTGAATTTCGAATTAAAACAGATCGGTTTAGAAGTTTTCGAAAAATTCTAAATTAATTTAGAATTCGAAATTATTTCAAATGTAGAGGCTCTTTAAGAATTTTGAAAGGCCAAGGAATTTTAAATTATTCAGAAGAATAAAAAACGTTTCCTACGAAAAATTGAATATGATTTTTTAGTTTGAAAAATTTATTTTAAGAAAATATTTAGAAAGATTTACAAAATTATCAAAAATAAATTTCGAAGATTTCAAGGATTTTTTTTACTTGGCTGGATTAAAAAAAAATTATTAGGAAAAATTGGAATCATTTTAAAAGATGCTTAGAATTTCTGAAAAAATGTTAACAATAATTAACAATTTTAAAAAATGTAAAAAAAATGTGAATGCTTCAAGATTTTAAAATAAAATTTTGAAGCTTTTTAACTATTTAAAATATAAATAATTTAACTTTTAATTTAAGAAGTGATTAGATTAAAATTTATTGAATCTTCGGTGCTAAAAATAATAATTTTTGTAAGTGAATCTGAATATTTGAACTTATAATTTATAAAAGTTAAAAAATTTAATTTGGCAGTCTAATTGCATTTAATTTAAAAAATTTCAGTTGTAAAGTGTTAGTAAGTTTCATTTTATACATGTAAATTTTTGAGCACTTGATACAAAATTTTTTATTTAGAAAACTTTTAAGCTTCAGTTTTAAAAGTTAAAAATTCAATAGTTCAACTTTGAGAGCTTTAATTTGCAGCTTAGTTCTTATTACTTTAAATGACACAATTTTTGGCTTTAGATTTCGATTTTTTTAAATTACATTGACCGTGAAAATTGTTTGCATACCGAAAAAAAACCGGGATTTTTTTTTTTTATTAAAACTGCCATCCAGGCATCGTCCTGGAACTTTTATTTCCTTCAAAAAAAATAGGTTTTTAGATTTGTTCTCTGCTGAACAAAAAAAAAACTGATGCATTGTTTTTTTTGTAGGGACCTGTTTATAATTAAAGTGTCTACTCAAACCCTAGAAAAAACTTTTCCTGATAATTCCAGACATCTCAAGTTTTTTCCAGGAATAATCAGAGTGGTCCTTTTTTTAAAATTTTGTGTCTCCCGGTTTTTCCGGTGAATATTCCTGATTTCTCCCGGTTTATAAAAAAATTATCTTTCTTTGCAAAACCCACGGTTTTTTTTTCACATATATTATAAATCGCGGAATTCGATAAATGTCAGCAAACCTTTTTGCAAGAAATTAATTGATTTTTAAATTATATAATAAGAAGGATAATGAAATTGTTGTGTCTAACATATGCAAATTTAAAAATTCATTATTAAACCAATTTTTTAATGTAAGGTTTTACATATTTTTGAAATAATAGTTAATAATGAATAATTTCGAATTGCAAGCTCTTGAAATTTAAAATAATATACCAACGATTTTTGACAATTTAAATAGAAAAAGGAGTTGAATTGTATAATTTCTAAGTCGAAGCGCTTAAAATTAAAGAATTGTTATTTGATTTGGAGAATCACAAAATTAGAATGATCCTAGATTAAAAACTTAAAAATATGACAATGCAAAAACGTTAAAAACTGGTATATTTAAGATTCAAATTTTGGAAATTGGATAGTTTAAAATTAAGAGTAAGTGAAATTGTATTCTTTATAATTAAAAGCGTTCAAAATATATAATTAAAAAAATTGAAGACTTTTAAAATTGAATAATTTGAATTCAAAGCGATTAAAATTTGACAATTTAATCTTGAAAACTAAATTGAGTCTTTCAACTTCCAAGCTTCTGATATTCGTTTTCTAAAATGAAAAATGAATTAAATTATTCAAAATAAAAAACTTTTGAAATATATAGTAATTTTAAGTGGGAAACGTTAAAAATCAAAAAATGTATGTCCCAAACGTTGAAACTTGAACAAATGAGAATCAATTCAATTTTAATTGAAAATTAAAACCTTAAAAATGTAGTGTTTCAATCTAGATATTTTCAAATATAAATTTTTTTCAATCTGAAATTACTTATTTGTTCAAATTTTCAACCAAGGATCGGAGAATTTGAAGATCTTAAATATAAAATTAAAAATTAAGATAAAGAATACAAAACAATATTTTTATTTTATGATTTCATTTTTTTTAAATGTACAGTTTCATGCTTTTCAACCAAAAATTGCTTTATATTTACATAAAAAATGATTAAATTCAAAACAGACTATCAAGGCCTTTAATATAAAATTTCGGAATATTTAATAACGAAATGGTCCTAAAATTTCGAATATTTGAATTTGAAACAACAATATATTGAAATTAAAAATTTCAAACCTTCACAAATCAATCTAAAAATATATTATTAATAAGTATCGTAAGTAGCATCAAGTGACATTTAAAAGAACGGGATAGTTTTTTTTTGCTAAAAGATGTAATTTTTTCAAATTAAAAATAATTTTTACTTTCACCATTAAAAATTGCAGAATTTTAAATAATGCGAGAAATATTGTAAGCAACGTTTAATTATTCTAAAAATTTTAAAAATTATATAATTTCTAGTTGGGAACTTTCAAGAATTAAAAAATGCGCAAATTATGAAATGCTAAAAATGTAAACATATTTTTATCCTACCTACTTATAATTAAAATTTAGCGTATAATTAATTTACAGTGCTTCAGATTCTTTACTTTTCAAGTAGAAATTTGAATTTTCAACCAAAGGGATTAATATTCTCCCAGAAAGACGATTAAAAAAAATACAACAATTCTCAATCAAAGAGTTGAATTTTCAAATGAAGATCAATTTTGAAAAAAATAGATGAATTTCGAATTTTTCGAAAGACGATTTTTCAAAAATATATATAAATTTTCAACAAAAAAGTTGAATTTTCAACTAAAAAACACAAATTTTGAACCAAATAGTTAAATTTTTAACCAACCTATTGGATTTCCAACTAAAATTATAAATCTTTAACTGGAATAGATTAATTTTAAATGAATTTTCGAGAAAAGATTTCAATTTTGAACCAAGTAGTTTTATTTTTCTAACCAAAAAGAGACTTTTTCAACAAATTACATAAATTTTCAATGAAATAATTGCATTATCAAATACAAAAAGACAAGTTTTAAATTAAAAACATACATTGTCAAATAACAATGAAATAGTTAAATTTTCAGTTAATAAATTAATTTTGAACCAAAGCGACGAATTTTTAACTAGAATGATGAATCTTCAACTGAAATAGTTGAATTTCAAACAAAAAATGTGAATTTTCAACTAAAATGTTGAGTCTTTAACCAGAATTATTAAATTTCTAACAAAAAGATTAATTTTCAGTCTAGAAGATTGAATTCTACAAAAAAAAAAAAATAAAAAATTTTTTGACTAAAGTGCATTTTTCAACCAAATATTAAACAGTTATATTTTCAGTAAAAAAAATTCTCAGCCAAAGAAAGAAATGAATTTTCAACAAAATCGCGTATTTTCCAACCAAAATTAAGGAATTTTCAACTTTCTTCACCTTCATTTTTAACTAAAACCAATATATTTTCAACTAAAAACAGAAAACTTGAGCTTTTAGTTCAAAAAATTTATTTCAAACAAAAGAAAGTGTTATTCAATTTAATATTACAATTTAAAGAAAAATTAAGTGCACACTCGAAAAAATTCCGAGATTAAAAAAAATTCTCTTACATTTAATATGTTTAATTTAGAAATCTTTGTAAAACATTACAATATATTCCTTAATATTTTAGCACAATATATTAATTAAATAATTAAATAATACTGAAAATATAATTAACCATTTTTTTTAATTTGTCTATAAAGTCCATGAATTTGAATAATAATCAAAAACACATTTTTATTTTATCTTCTTATATCGTTTCAAACAAATATTTTTATTTTGATCTAAAAAATATATTATTTTTCAAAAAAATAAGGAGTAGATAAATTTTCAGTTAAAAAAATAATTTTCAAAAAAACTTTAATGACAAAACTTTAACTGAAATAGATGAAAATAAACCAAAAAGGTGAATTGTTAACAAAGGAGCTTTAATTGATGAGATCGGGAAATGACAGGAAATCATTTTTTTACTAGGAATTTGACAAATTTTTACAAAAAAAATCTGTCTAAGTTTAATTTAACCGTTTTTTAAATAATCATTTGAATTTTTTTAAAATTATATCATTCAGTTTAAATTGCGTAATTCGTAAATCTTTTACTTTAAACATTTTCCATTTTAGATTTTTAATTGTTAAACGTACATTTTACTTTAAGGAATTTTAAAATGCTATTTCAAAGACTTGAACAATTAAAAATTGGAAAATGAAACTGTTTATATTCGAAAGTCTTATTAATTAAGAAAACGAAAGCGCCCGATAAAAACTTTACAAAATATTCTCAATTTTAGAATAACTTGAAAATTATATATTCATAATTAAAGTCTTTTATTATTTAAAAATATACCTTGAAAGTTACAATTTCAATTGTACTTAAAAAAATTTTAATTTTTGATTTTAATTGTTGCATTTTGATTCATAAATAACAATTAAACACCTATTATTGTTAGAAAACATTCGAGTAAGTTGAAGAGATATTTACAAGTTTTCGAAAAGTTCTAAATTAATTAAAAATTTGTAATGATTTCAAATGTAGAGGCTCTTTAAGAATTTTGAAAGACAGAGGAATTTTAAGTTAATTAGAAGAATAAAAAACATTTCCAAGGAAAACTGAAGATGATTTTTTATATCGAAAAACAACATGTTAATGTTTCAACATTTTAAATTTTTAAATAAAATTTGGAAGCATTTCAACTATTTAAAATAAAAATAATTTAACATTTAATTTAATAAGTGATTAGATTAAGTACTAAAACAATCAAAGAGTTGAATTTTCAGCTGAAAAAGATCAGTTTTCAACAAAAAATAGAATTATTTAAATTTTCAGTTAAAAAAATTATTTTTCCACAAAGAAAAATATATTTTTCGAACAAATATAATTTAAGTTTTAACTAAGTAGTTTTATTTTCATTAAAAAAGATAAATTAATTACTGAAATGATCAATATTTAATCGCGATTCTTGAATTTTTAAGGAAAATCAAAAATGGATTTTCAAACAAGGCGATAAATTTCTCGAATTTGTCCATAAATTCCGCGAATTTGAATAGTAATTGAAATAAACTTTTATTATATCTTTTTATACTTAAAATTAAGTGCATAATTATTTAGCTAAAATTAATTCGGGCAATATTTAATAAAATAGCTTAATTTGCAATTAAGTAGTTGTATTTTTAACGAAAAAGATTAATTTAAATTAAAACAATTAATATTCAACTGGAATACTTGAATTTGTAAACAAAAACATTAATTTTCTGCGAAATAGTTCAAGTTTCAACTAGAAAAACATACGATTTTTAACCAAACAGTTGAATTTTGAACTAAAAAAATATCAATTTTCAACAAAAAATTGAATAGTTCAATTTTCAGTTAAAAGAAATTATTTTCCAACTAAAATGATGAATTCTGACCTAAAATGATGACTTTTTAAAGAAAAAGATGAATTTTTAACAAATGAGCTTCATTTTCAACCGAGTAGTTTTATTTTTAACCAAAAATATGAATTTTGTACCAAGAAGACGATTTTTTAATAAATTACATGAATTTTCAACGAAATAGTTGAACTTTCAATTTAAAAAATTAACAAATGTTAAATTTTGTACTTAAAATGGATAAGTTTTCAATTAAAAACGGAATAGTCCAAAGTTACATTAAAAAATTTAATTTTCAAATAAACTGATAAATTTGCAGCTAAAATGATGAATTTTAAACATAAAAGATACATTTTTAGCAAATGAGTTTCATTTTTAACTAAAATGATGAATATTCAACTTGAATACTTGAATTTTTAAACAAAAACATTAATTTTCAGCCAAAAAGATGGCTTTTCAATAAACTACATAAATTTTCAGCGAAATAGTTCAACTTTCAACTAGAAAAAAATACAATTTTTTAAGCAAACAGTTGAATTTTAAGCTAAAAAAAAATCAATTTTCAACCAAAAATTGAATAGTTCAATTTTCAGTTGAAAAAATTAGTTTTCAACCAAACAGATGCATTTTTAACTAAATTAATGAATCTTCAACTGGAATAGATTATTTTTAACCGAAAAAATTAATTTTTAATAAAAGAACTTTTTTTCATCTAAGTAGTTTTTTTAACCAAAATGGTGAATGTTCAAAAAAAAATTTGCAAAAAATAGATAAAGTTTCAACAGAAATTGTTTTTATTTTCAGTAAAAAAATAAATGAATTTTTATTAAAAATAATGATTCTTTAAGAACAAAAAAATATAATTTAAAATAAAAGAGTAAACAAAAAATAACGAATTTTCAACAAATAAATGAATTCATGATTTTTGTTGAAAATTCCCGTTTTGGTTCAAAATTCTTTTAACTTGAAAATTAATTTTTTAAATAAATTGTAAATTCAACTACGTGGGTGAAAGTTGAACACCACTTTGTTGAACATTTTTTTCTTTTGTTTAATGGTTTATCTTTTTGGTTGAAACTTGAACTATTTAAAAAAATTCATTCTATTTATTATTAAAAACTAATTTTTTAGCTGAAACTGTAAATTTTCCATTTTTAGTTGAAACTTTGATCTTTTTAGTTAAAAATTCTTCTTTATTGAGAGGAAACTAATCTTTTTGGCTGAGATTTTCTCTTTTTTTTTTGTTAAAAGTTGAAAATACAACTGTTTGATAGAAAATTCGTCTTTTGGCTCGAAAGTTTTACAATTTGGATAATTTTTTTTGCCTTTTTTGACTGAAAAATAACTTCTGGGCTGAAAGTTGAATACTTTATGAAAAATTCGTTTTTGTTGTTTAAGATTTATCAATGTCATCGAAAATTTATGCCTTTGATTGGAAATTAAACTATTTTGTTAAAAATTCCTCATTTTGGTAGAAAATTGATATCGCGGGTTGGAAATTCGACTTTTTTTAAATTGAAAAATCACCTTCTTGGCTGAAAAATGGTCTTATTTGTTTAAAAAGTTGACCTACTTTATTTAAAAATTCAAATATTTTGTTCGAAATTTAATTATTTTATTAAAAACTAAAATTAAATTCTCTTAAAATTCAATAACTAAGACAAATTTTAATCAATCCTAATAAAAAAGAAGCTCATTATACATGGAATTAAACTCACTTTTATAATATCAAAAACAAAAAATTACTGGATTAAAAAAATGTCATAAGATTATTGTTAAAGTTGAAAAAATTAAAAAACTTCGCAAAAATTTCGATTTTAGCCCCGTGATTTTTCACCGTGATAAAATGAAAAATCACCAAAACACGGTTTTTCCAGAATAAAATAAAATTTTGTCGATACATGAGAAATTTCGCATATGATATTTTTTTCTAGTTTCACTAAATCTACAATTTCTACTACGTTTCGTAAAAAATGTTCTTTCACCATGAAAAAAGGTACCTGGAAAAATTAATTTTTATCCTAAAAAACCCGGAAAAGTACTCGATTTTTTAATTATTTAAAAAAAGAAAACGTTCGACCGGATTAACGGAACCGAATTTAATAGTTCAACAGATATATTCTGATCTTCAACATAATATACAATCATTGTAGGCTTCCTGTTCATTTTTCCAGTCTGTGATATAGTTAAAACTCTTAAAGAGTTTTAACAACAGTTCCACGAAAAGTTGTCAAGCGATAATTCTTAATTTATGCATGCATCGGCAACATTCGGCTTTTGTAATCAGTAGCAAAATTGCTTGGCAAATACTGTAGAGTCATTAAATAAATTAAATTTTGAGAAAACATTGTCTGCATTTGAAATTTTGAATTCCGATACCGGACAATCTCAAAGGTCTTTTCTAAAGTTTAATATATTATTTCATGTAGATTAACAGTTATTCAGTTATTAGAACTCGTTGAACTCTCGCGATACTCACTCACAACTCTCTCTCTCTCTCTCTCTTTACAAATTAGCAGATGAAGATAAGCTTTAATTTTATATTTCTTCAAGATACACGGACATGGAGACGAACTAGTTAGATTAGGAGTAGAATTTTCAGCTTCATTTGACGGCGAGACCGAGTCTGGTCATTTCTTTCAGTAACGTGTTACCCATTTGTGCTGGACTCCTCGTCACAACCACGCCAGCCTGAATAAAAAAGAAAAGGTCAAGATATTAACATTTAAAACATTTAAGAGAGATTAAAATCAAATTTAAAATTCTATTTAACGTTCAATAATCAAGTTAATGTGCAGAATTCCTGAAAATTAAACCAAGATTTGGGGTGGTCGCTGGGCCGGGAAACCTGGAAAGCCGGGAAATGATAGGGAACTTTATGAGACCGGGAGAAACCGGGAAATGACAGTGAATTTATTTTTGGACCGGGAATTTTGCAAAACTTTTAAAATGAAAATTTTGTCCAATCTTGATTTCAACCGTTTTTTTTTTAAATAATGGTTCAAATTGCGATTTTTATAAATGATTATATCATTCAGTTTAGAATGCTTAATTCGAAAATCTTTCACTTTAAACATTTTCCATTTTGGATATTTAATTTTTAAAAGCATATATTTTAATTTAAAGAATTTTAAAATGCAGTTTTAAAGGCCCAAGTTCGATTTTAACAATTTTTTAAATAATTGAAGTGCAGTTTTGAAAATTTAAACAATTAAAAACTAAAAGCATTTGAAGTTGAAATTTTTTGATAGAAAACATCAATAATCAATAATATATTTTTAATTCAGAGTTTCAGGTATTCTTTTATATTATTTTTTGTATTAAATTTAATAAATAAATTTATTAAATATCTTATTAAATTTAAAATGTTGTTTGAATCTACATTTTTTAATGAAGAGTAAATTGAAACCAAATATTTAAAAGAAAACAATTTGAAACTGAATTGTTTTACATAGAAAACTTGGAATCTTTAGATTTTCGAAGAACTTTTAAACTTGTAGCGTTACAATTTTTATTATTCTATTTAAAAACTGTTTAATTTTTAAGTGAAATTGTTAAATTTTGACGCATAAATAACAATTGAACACTTATTATTTGTAGAAAATTTTTTTTGAGTAATTTAAAGAGATATTTAGAAGTTTCGAAAAGATTCAAAATTAATTAAAAACTTGAAATGATTTCAAGTAATTTAAATGAAGTGGGTTAACATTTTTTTCAGAATTTCTATATATATTTTAAAATTTATCGAAATTTTCCTACAATTTTGGAAAATTCTGCAAATTAAGAAAAATCCCTAAAATCTTGCATCATTTTTCAATTAAAAATTTACTGTTTGAAATCTGCAAAAACCACATTTTATTTTAAATTCGGCTGTAAGTATTTGAAATTATTTCAAGTTCTAAATTTAATTCAAATCTTTTTAAAACTTCTAAATATCTCTTACAATTACTCTAGTATTTTTACAAATAATAAGTATTCTATTGTTATTTATAAATTAAAATTAAAATTTTGTTCAGCTTGTAGGATTTTCTAAAAGTTATAAAAAAAATTCGATTCATTTTGAAATATATTTAAAAGTTCCGAATTTTTTTTTAATTACTATTTAAAATAAAAATAATGTAACTTTTAATTTAAGAACTGTTAAGTAAAAATAACTATTTTTCAATTTTTAATCCGTCTAGCTTAAAATTACTTAAAATAATATAATTTTGAAAATTTTTTAAGTTCATTGCTTGATTCTTTAATCAGGCTATTGAAAATGTTAACGTGGATTTACATTTTTGGTACTTCAATTTAAAAAGTTTGGAATTCAAGGGTTCCACTTTAAATTCTTTAATTTGTTTTTTATTGCTTATTAATTTATATGAAAAAATGTTTAGAATATAGTTTGATTTCTTAAATTTCATTGTCCGTGAAAAATGTTTGCGAACCAAGAAAAAATCGGGAAATGACAGGCAATTTTTTTCTTCGATTAAAACGGCCACCCTGAAGAATCTAACGAACAAATTTCGACAATCACCATACAATTTTTCTATTACAACAAGAAAAAGGCAAACAAACAAAAAATGCCTAGAAAAGAAAAGAATTCTTTTTTTGGAAACAAATAAAAAACAGGAAAGAAAATTGAGAAGGTACTAAACCAAATTTTGTTCCTTATCTTTTTTATTTCTTCCGTCTGCTTTATTTTTACTATTATCAAACCACAATAATAAAGAATTTATAAAAAATAATAGACAAAACGTTTAAAAAATTAGTTGTCAACAAAATATATGAATTCTCAACAAAATAGTTGAATTTTGTACTTAAAAAGGATCAGTTTTCAATTAAAAGTGGAATAGTTCAAAGTTAAATTAAAAAAATTAATTTTCAAACTGATAAAGTTTCAACTAAAATGATGAATTTTAAATATAAAAGACCAATTTTTAACAAATGAGTTTCATTTTTAACATAATAGTTTTATTTTTAAACATAAAGATGAATTTTCAACGAAAATTATTAATATTCAACTTGAATACTTGAGTTTTTAAACAAACAAAATTAATTTTCTGCCAAAACAAGATTTCTCAATAAAATACATGAAATTTTCAACGAAATAGTTGAACTTTCAACTAAAAAAACTAAAAAACTTTTTTAAAAAATGGAATAGTCCAAAGTTAAGATTCAAAAATTAATTTTCAAAGAAACTAATAATTATTTAGCTAAAATAATGAATTCTAAACATAAAAGATAAATTTTTAACAAATTATTTTGGATAAAAATATTCTTTTCGGACAAAAATAAAAAAGAGGAAAGAAAAATGAGAAGGCCATCAAACAAATCTCGTCCCTTCTCTTTTTTATGTCTTTCGTCTTCTTTATTTTTACTTTTATCAAACAGAATAATAAAAAATTTCTAAAAAATAATGGACAAAAATGTTCAAAAAAATTATTTACAAATGTTTTTTTTTTATTGTGGTTTGATAATAGTAAAAATAAAGAAGACGAAAGAAAAAAGAGAAGGAAGGAGATTTGGTTGGGTTGCCTTCTCATTTTTCTTTCCTCTTTTTTTATTTTTGTCCAAAAAAGAATTCCTTTCTTTTCTAGGAATTTTGTTCTTCCTTTTTTTCACGTTGCTTTTTTAGTAAGAAATTAGTAGGATTTTAAAGATTTGAACGGAATTGAAATTACTTTTTGCAATTCGCCCTGAATTTTTATTAATTTACCCTGAATCCTTTTAAATTTAGGCACTTTATCAGAATATTTTGGATTCCCTTGAATTTTTCTAATCTCATTTTAAAGTTACTTAATTCTATGAAGATGTTTCATACTTTTAAATTCATTTGAATTTTTAAAAATTCATCTTAACTTTTTATGATTTTCGTCGAATTCTACTCATTTACCTTAAATTCCTCTAAATGAACTCAAATTTTACAAGAATCAATGGAAGTTTTTGGATTTTCAAAATAAATTTCCAATTCATTTGAATTCTTTTGAATTATTTTATACCAATTAATCACTTTTTTGGTTAGAAATTAGTAGGATTTTATAAATTTGAAGAGATTTGAAATTACGTTTTGCAATTCACCCTGAATTTTTATTAATTTACCCTGAATGCTTTTAAATGCAGGCATTTAATGAAAATATTTTGGATTCCCTTCCATTTTTCTAAGCCCATTTCAAAGTTACTTGATTCAATGAATATTTTTCATATTTTTAAATTGTTTTCAATTCATTTGAATTTTTTTAAATTCATCTTGACTTTTCATGATTCTCGTCGAATTCTACTCATTGCCCTTAAATACCTTGAAATAAACTCAAATTTTTCGGGAATCAATGGCAGTTTGTGAATTTTCAAAATTATTTCCAATTCATTTGAATTCTTTTGAATTCCTTTACAGCCATTAGCCACTTTTTTGGTTAGAAATTAGTGAGATTTTAAAGATTTGAAGAGAACTGAAATTATTTTTTGGAATTAATCTTAATCATCTTAATATCTTAATTAATTTATTAATTTACCCTGAATTCTTTTAAATGTAGACATTATATCAAATTTTTGTGGACTTCCTTGAATCTTTTAAGTTCTTTTCTATGTTACTGAATCATATGAAATTTTTTAATATTTTTGTTTCCAATTCATATGAATTTTTATTTTTATTTTGCCTTGATTTTTTATGAATTTGATCGAATTCTTCTTGTTTACCTTAAATTCCTCTAAATACATTCAAATTTTACTGAAGTCAGTATGTTTTCAAAGATTTGAAATTATTTCTTGCAATTCACCCTGAGTTCTTATTAATTTACCATGAATTATTTTTAATTTAGGCATTTTATCCCATCCTTTCGAATTCCCTTGATTTTTTTTAAGCTCATTTTTATGTTACTGAATTCTATGAAATTTTCATATTTTTAATTTGTTTTCAATTCGTTTGATTTTTTTAATTTACCTTGAATTCTTATGATTGTTATCGAAATATTCTCGTTTACCTAAAATTCCTCTCAATTCACTCAAATTTTACTGGAACCAATGGCATTTTTAAAATTTTCAAAATGATTTCCAATTCGTTTGAATTCCCTTCAATGGTTTTATAGTCATTAGTCACTTTTTGGTTAAAAATTAGTAGGGTTTCAAAGACTTAAAGAGAGTTGAAATTATTTTTTGCAATTTTCCCTGAATTCTCATTAATTTAGCTCATTTTGAAGTTACTTAATTCTAGGAAGATTTTCATATTTTTAAATTATTTCCAATTCATTTGAATTCCTCTGAATTCTTTCATGATCATTAGCCACTTTTTTGGTTATAAATGAGTAGAATTTTAAATATTTCAAAAGATTTAAAATTATTTTATTGGAATTCACCCTGAATTCTTTAAAATGTAGACATTTTATCAAATTGTTTTGGATTCCCTTACATTTTTTAACTCATTTCTATGTTACTGAATTCTATAAAGACTTTTAATATTTTTTATTTGTTTTCAATTCATTTGATTTTTTTTAATTCACCTTGAATTTTTATGATTGTTATCGAAATATTTTCGTTTACCTCAAATTCCTCTTAATTCATTAAATTTTTTTCTCATCACCTTGAATTTTTTATGATTTTTATGGAATTCTTCGCGTTTATCTTAAATTCCTCTAAATTCACTGGAATCCATTGCACTTTTTGGATTTAAAAAATTATTTACAATTCATTTGAATTCCTTTGAATTCTTTTATAATCATTAGTTACTAAATTAAATAGAATTAAATTAATAAGAATACAGTTATTAATTTAATTCTATTAAATTTAAGCGTTTTAGGCATTTTATCGAATTCTACTCGGTTACCTTGAATTCTTCTCAATTCATTCTAATTTTACGGAGAGCAATAGGCTTTCAAAGACATCAAGAGATTTGAAATTATTTTAATGGAATGCACCCTGAATTACCATTAATTTATCCTGAATTCTTTTAAATTTAAGCACTTTTTCAAATTTTTTTATTCATCTTAAATGTTTGTGATTTTTATGAAATTCTTCGCGTTTACCTTAAATTCTTATAAATTTACTCAAATTTTACGGTAATCAACGGAATTTTTTCGATCATTTAAATTATTTCCAATTAATTCGAATTCTTTTGAATTCTTTCATAATCATTAGTCACTTTTTGGTTATAAATTAGTAGGATTTTAAAGATTTGAAGAGATTTGAAATTATTTTTTGGGACTTACTCCGAATTCTTATTAATTTACCCTGTGTTCTTGTAAATTTAGGTATTTTATCAAAATAGTTCAGATTCAATTGAATTTTTCTAAGATCATTTCAAAGTTACTATATTTTGAAAATGTTTCATATTTTTAAATTCTTTTCAATTCATTTGATTTTTTTTTTCAAATCACCTTGAATTTTTTATGATTTTCTTAGCGTTTACCTTAAATTCTTCTAAATTCACTCAAATTTTATTGGAATCAATGGCATTTTTTGGATTTAAAATATTATTTCCAATTCATTTGAATTACTTTGAATTCTTTCATTGTCATTAGTCACTTTTTTTGTTAGAAATTAGTAGGATTTTAAAGATTTGAAGAGATTTGAAATTATTTTTTGCAATTCACCCTGAATTCTTATTAATTTATCCCAAATTCTTTTAAATGCTGGTATTTTATCAAAATATTTTGGATTCCCTTCAATTTTTCTAAGCTTATTTTAAAGTTACTTAATTCTATGAAGATTGTTCATGAAATTGTTTTCAATTCATTTGAATTTTTTTTAATTCACCTTGAATTTTTATGAAGTTTATTAAATTCTTCTCGTTTACCCTAAATTCCTCTAAATTCATTTTTTTTGTTAGAAATTAGTAGGATTTTAAAGATTTAGAGATTTGAAATTCTTTTTTGGAATTCACCGTGAATTCTTATTAATTTATCCTGAATTCTTTTAAATTTAGACATTTAATCTAATTCTTTTCAATTCCCTTACACTTTTTAGCTCATTTCTAAGTTACTGAATTCTATAAATACTCGATATTTTCAATTTGTTTTCAATTTGTTTTCAAAGATTTGAAGAGATTTGAAATTAGCTTTTGAAATTCACCCTGAATTCTTATTAATTTATCCCAAATTCTTATAAATTTAGACATTTTATCAAAATAATTCCGATTAAATTGAATTTTTCTAAGATCATTTCAAAGTTATTATATTTCGAAAATGTTTCATACTTTAAAATTCTTTTCAATTAATTAGAATTTATTTTAAATCACCTTGAATTTTTTATGATTTTTATGAAATTCTTAGCGTTTACCTTAAATTCCACTAAATTCACTCAAATTTTATGGGAATCAATGGCTGTTTTTGGATTTTCAAAATTATTTCCAATTCATTTGAATTATTTTCAATTGTTTTATAATCATTGATCACTTTTTTTATTAGAAATTAGTAGAATTTTAAAGATTTAAAAAGATTTGAAATTATTTAGTGGAATTTATCCTGAATTCTTATTAATTTACCTTGAATTCTATTAAATTTAGTAAATTTAGGCATTTCATCAAATTCAACTCGGTTACCTTCAATTCTTCTAAATTTATTCCAATTTTACGGAAAGCAATATTGTCTAGGTATTATTAGCAAACCACAATAATAAAACATTTGCAATAAATAATCGCCAACCGTTTTTTTTTTAAATTTTGAACAAATGTTTTTTTATTTTGGTTTGATAATAATAAAAATGAAGAAGACGAAAGAAATAAAAAAGAAAAGAAAGGAGGTTTGTTTGGTTGCCTTCTCAGTTTTCTTTTCCCCCCTTTTTTTTGTCTAAAAAAAAAAGGATTCTTTTCTTTTCTAGGAAATTTTTTTGCTTTTTTCAGGTCGCAATAGGAACATTTTGCGATGGTTATCCAAATTTTGTCGTTGGATTCTTGGTTTTATTTTCAGGAATTCTGTACATTAAAGATATTAACCGAAATTTTTCAGTTTTCAGTTCAGTTTTCAGTTATAAATATTTAGGTTGAATTGCAAAAAGTAATGTCAAATCTCTATAAATCTTTGAAAGCCTTCTGATTTTTGTAAAATTGGAATTTATAGGAATTTAGGCTAAAGGAGAAGAATTCGATAAAATTCATAACGATTCAAAGTGGATTAAAAAATTTAATGAATTTTAAAGAATTTAAAAACATGAAAAATCTTTATAGAATTTATTAAATTTATTTATTGCTGAAATTAAAAAGAATTCACCGTAAACTAATAAGAATTCAGGGAAAATTCCAAAAAAATTATTTTAAATCTTTGAATACCTACTGATTTCCGTAAAACTGGAATGAATTTAGAGGAATTTAAGACAAACATGAACATTTCAGGGTGAATTCCATTAAAATAATTTTAAATCTCTTGAAATCTTTCAAATTCTACTAATTTCTAATCAAAAAGTGACTAATGATTATGAAAGAATTCAAAGGAATTCAAATTAATTGGAAATAATTTTGAAAATCCAAAAAATGCCATTGATCCCAGTCAAATTTGAGTGAATTTAGGGGAATTTAAGGTGAATGAGAAGAATTCCATAAACTTAATCAAAATTGAAGGTGAATAAAAAATTTTAATTAATTAAAAAGAATTCAAAAATTTGAAATGATCTTAGAAAAATTCCAGGGAATATAAACTATTTTAATAAAATGCCTGCATTAAAAAAATTTAGGTTGAATTAATAAGAATTCAGGGCGAATTAAAAAAAATAATTTCAAATCTCTTCAAATCTTTGAAAACCTACTGATTTACGTAAAATTGGAAGGAGATCAGAAGAATTTCAGGCAAACAAGAAGAATTCGATAAAATTCTGAACAATTTAAGGTGAATTAATTTTTTTTAAATGAATTAAAAACAATTTACAAACATTAAAAGTCTTCATAGAATTCATTAACATAGAAGTGAGCTAAACAATTTAAGGTAATCTAAAAAAAGTTTCAGAAAATGTCTAGATTTAAAAAAAATTCAGGGTAAATTAATAAAAATTCATGGTGAATTGTAAAAAATAATTTCAAATCTCTTTAAATCTTTGAAATCCTACTAATTTCTAAACAAAAAGTAACTAATGATTATGAAGCAATTCAAAGGAATACAAATGAATTGTAAAGAATTTTTTAAATCTAAAAAATGCAATTCATTTCAGTGAATTTAGAGGCGTTTAAGATAAATACTAAGAATTCCATAAAAAGCATAACAAATTCAGTGATTAAAAAAAAAAATTAAATGAATTGAGAGGAATTTAAAAATATGAAACATTTTCAAAATATAGTAACTTTGAATTGATCTTAGAAAAATGCAAGGGAATATAAAATATTTTGATAAAATGCCTACATTTAAAAGGATTCATGGTAAATTAATAAAAATTCAGGGTGAATTTCAAAAACTAATTTCAAATTTTTGAAACCCGACTGATTTACGTAAAATTAGAATTCAGAGGAATTTAAGGTAAAAGAAAATATTCGATAACAATAATAAAAATTCAAGGTGAATGAAAAAAAAAAAATATGAATTGAAAACAAATAAAAAATATTAAAAGTCTTTATAGAATTCAGTAACATAGAAATGAGTTAAAAAATGTAAGGGAATCCAAAAGAATTTGATAAAATGTCTACATTTAAAAGAATTCAGGGTGAATTCCAATAAAATAATTTTAAATCTCTTGAAATATCTCAAACCCTTCTAATTTCTAACCAAAAAGTGACTAATGATTATGAAAGAATTCAAAGGAGTTCAAATGAATTGGAAATAATTTAAAAATATGAAAATATTCCTAGAATTAATCAACTTCAAAATGAGCTTAGGAAAATTCAATAGAATCTAAAATATTTTGATAAAATGCATATATTTAAAAAAAAAATCAGGGTAAATTAATAAGAATTCAGGGAAAATTGCAAAAAAATAATTTCAAATCTCTTTAAGTCTTTGAAACCCTACTAATTTCTAACCAAAAAGTGACTAATGACTATAAAGAAATTCAAAGGAATTCAAAGAAATTGGAAATAATTTTAAAAATCTAAAAAATGCCAATGATTCCCGTAAAATTTGAGTGAATTCAGAGGAATTTTAGATACCAAAAATATTTCGATAACAATCATAAGAATTCAAGGTAAATTAAAAAAATCAAACGAATTGAAAACAAATTAAATATATGAAATTTTCATAGAACTCAGTAACATAAAAATGAGCTTAAAAAATTTAAGGGAATCCGAAAGGATGGGATAAAATGTCTAAATTAAAAATGATTCATGGTAAATTAATAAGAACTCAGGTTGAATTTCAAAAAATAATTTCAAATCTTTTCAGATCTTTGGAAACATACTGATTTCAGTGAAATTGGAATGTATTTAGAGGAATTTAAGACGAAAAAGAAGAATTCGTTCAAATTCATAAAAAATCAAGGTAAAATAAAAATTCACATGAATTGGAAACAAAAATATAACAAATATTCATATAATTCAGTAAAATAGAAAAGAACTCACAAGATTCAAGGGTGTCCAAAAGAATTCGATATAAATTCAACATTTAAGGGCATGTGACACAGCTAAATACCTATATTACCGACCTCACTTTTTCGGTTCACTGAATGTTTTTTTGAACCTAAGAACTTTTTTTGTAAATAAA
>NC_046664.1:17111145-17118553 GCF_010883055.1 Belonocnema kinseyi | reverse complement strand
TTTATTTACAAAAAAAGTTCTTAGGTTCAAAAAAACATTCAGTGAACGGAAAAAGTGAGGTCGGTAATATAGGTATTTAGCTGTGTCACATGCCCTTAAAAGAATTCAGGGTAAGTTAATAAGATTAATTAAGATTAACAATTAAGATATTAAGATTAAGATAATTAAGATTAATTCCAAAAAATAATTTTAAATCTTTTTAAATCTGTTTAAATCTTTAAAATTCTACTCATTTATAACCAAAAAAGTGACTAATGATTATAAAACGATTCAAAAGAATTTAAATGAATTGGAAATAATTTAAACAATCGAAAAAACTCCATTGATTACCGTAAAGAGGAATTTAAGGGGAACTGGAAGGATTTCATAAAAATTCAAGGTGAATTAAAAAAAAATAAATTGAAAATAAATTATAAATATTAAAAGTCTTCATAGAATTCAGTAACATAAAAAAGAGCTAAAAAATTTAAGGGAATCCAAAAGAATTTGATAAAATGTCTACATTTAATAGAATTCAGGGTCAATTCCAAAAAATAATTTTAAATCTCTTGAAATATCTCAAACCCTTCTAATTTCTAACCAAAAAGTGACTAATGATTATAAAAGAATTCAAAAGAATTCAAATGAATTGAAAATAATTTAAACAATCGATAAAATTCCGTTGATTACCGTAAAATTTGAGTGAATTTAGAAGAATTGAAGGTAAACGCGAAGAATTTCATAAAAATCATAAACATTTAAGATGAATAGAAAAATTCAGATGAATTGAAATAATTTTAAAATATGTAAAATCTTCATAAGATTCAGTAACTTTAAAATTATCTTAGAAAAATTCACGGGAATCTAAAATATTTTGAAAAAGTGCTTAAATTTAAAAGAATTCAGGGTAAATTAATGAGAATTCAGGGTGAATTCCATTAAAATAATTTCAAATCTCTTGATGTCTTTGAAAGCCTATTGCTCTCCGTAAAATTAGAATGAATTGAGAAGAATTCAAGGCAACCGAGTGGAATTCGATAAAATGCCTAAATTGCCTAAATTTAATAGAATTAAATTAATAACTGAATTCTTAAAAATTTAATTCTATTAAATTTAGTAACTAATGATTATGGAAGAATTCAAAGAAATTCAAATGAATTGGAAATAATTTAAAAAATTTAAAAAATTCAATTGATTCTAGCATAATTTGAGTGAATTTAAAGGAATTTCGGGTAAACGAGAAGAATTCAATGAACTTCATAAAAATTCAAGGCGAATTAAAAAAAATTCAAATGATTTGAAAACAATTATATGAAAAAATCTTCATAGAATTCAGTAACTTTTAAATGAGCTTAGATAAATGCAACGAATCCAAAATATTTGAATAAAATGCCTAAATTTAAAAGAATTTGTGATAAATTAATAAGAATTCAGGGTAAATTCCAAAAACTAATTTCAAATCTATTTAAATCTTTAAAGTCCTACTAATTTCTAACTAAAAAGTGACTAATGATTATGAAAAAATTCAAATGAATTAGAAATAATTTAAACATTCCAAAAAATTCCATTGATTCCCGTCAAATTTGAGTTTATAGGAATTTAAGGGAAATTAGTAGAATTCGACGAAACTCTAAAATAGTCAAGTCAACTTTAAAAAGCGATCAAGTGGATTGAAAACAATGAAAAAATATGGAAAAATTCATTGACTTACATTTGAAATTAGTTTAAAAAATTGAAGAGAATTCAAAAGAATTTAGACTTTCAGGCGAGTTTTAAAGACTTTAAGAAGAAGGAAATACATTTTTTTTTAAATTCACGATATTGAGAAGAATTGACAGAATTTCGAAGAATTCAAAACAATTTTTAAGAATTTGGGATAAATTAATAAGAAATCAGAAAATTCTTTAGAATATTTTTGAATATCCTAAATCTTAAAATTTTTTTTTTAAATTATTGAAAATACCTGGAAATATTTGATAATATTTGAAATTCTACAAAATATAATCAAATAATAAGAAACTGCATAAGATCTGATATTTCCTGAAATCCTGAGAATTTATTAAAATAATTTGTGAGCTTTTAAAACCCCTCAAAATTGTAATTTTTGGAAACCTTATACAATTTTTTGGAATCTTCTAAAATTCTTCGAAATTTCAAAAAATATCCTAAAATATTTTGAAATCCCTTGAAATTATTGAAACCTATTAACAATTTCTTGAAAACTTTTAGGATACGCCAAAATGTTTTAAATCTTTTAAAGTCGCTTAAAACTTTGTTTAAATCTTTGAAATTCCTTCAAAGTTTTAAAAGTACACTAAAATAATTAAGATTCGTTTCAATATCTTTAAATTATTGGAATCTATTAAAAATTCCTTGGCATTAAAAAAAGTACTCTTAAACTTTTAAAATCTTGCGAAATCCCTTCAAATGATTGAAATCTTCGAGAAAAAACGTATATTCTTTAAATCTTTTACAATCTGTTGAAATCCTTTGAAACCTTTTTAAACTCTAAAAAATTTCTTGTAATTTTTTAAAATATCCTAAAATTCTTGAAAAATTCTCGAAAATATTGAGAAGTCTATTAAGAATTTCTTGGAATATTTTAAATTACCCTAAAATATTTAAAACTCTTTGAAATATTTTTAAATTTCTTGAAACTGTTACAGGATTTTGAAAATTCCATGATATATATTTTTTAAATACCCCCCAAATGTTTCAAATCCCTTAAAATTCTTGAAATCTATTTAAAAATTCTTGAAATCTTGTAAAATGCCCTAAAATATCTCAAAATAATTAAGAAAAATTCATAAGTAGATAAAGATGTGAAAAATGGCTGCTACAATTTAAATTTATTCGAGTTTGAAAATATGTTGAATTAAAGAATCAGGAGAGAAAAGAAAATTTTACCTTCTCAAGTGCGTCAATTTTGTCCTGAGCTCCACCTTTTCCTCCGGAAATAATGGCACCTGCGTGTCCCATTCTACGACCGGGAGGAGCTGTGATACCAGCAATGAATGATACCACTGGCTTGGCTTTTGGGCCCTACAGATACGAAATAAGTAAATGAAGAAAGAAGAAAAATACAGCACAACATTTGCCAAATTCTCCACGATTTTTTTTAGACCAATTTCATAATTTCGGCATTTAGTCGACTCTTTCGGCTCATTCCCTGACGAATCCAAGTTGACATTTAGCCACAAAATAGATAAATTGTTAACCATAAAGATAATTTCAAAACATAAAAATAAATTTTTAATGAGAAAGTTTAATTTTACACCAAACAGCATGAGTTTTCGACAAAATACATGAATTTTCAATCAAATAGTTGACTTTTTAAAATTAAAAATAATGAATTTTCAACTAAAATTTCAAATTTCAAAGAAGAAACAGTTATGCTTTCCACCAAGTAGTTGAATTTTTAACAAAAAATTAAATAGTTAATTTTTCAACCAAATAAATTAGTTTTTAACAAACAATTTCAACTTTCCACCAAGTAGTTGAACTTTTAACAAAAAAATTTGAATTCCCGGCGAAAAATTTAATATAATATGCAAAAAATAGGAATATTCAACAAAATAGTTAAGCCCTCTACAAAAACAAACTATTAATTTTTAATCAAGCAGTTGTATTTTTAAGCAAACAAGAGGAAATTAAAAAAAAATGAATTAAAAATTAAATAGGCGGATTTATAACTTAAAGCATAAGTTTTTAATTAACAATATAAATTTTATATAAAAAAGACGAATTTTCAACAGAATACATGAATTTTCCACCAATTAGTTGCATTTTCATACAAAAAAAATTCTTAACCGAAAATTGAATAGTTAAATTTTTTGGTTAAAACTATTAATTTTCAAAAAAAAAAGAATTTTTTCACAAAATAGTTAAATTTTCAAAGAAAAAGATGAATTTTCGAATAACAAGATGAATCTTCAACCAATTAAATTAGTTTTTTTACGAAGAAGTTCAACTCTCAATTAACTAGTTGAATTTTTAAATATAAAAGACGATTTTTTTGTAAAAAATTTAATAGTAAATATTTTGGGCAAAAAAAAATTTAACAAAATAGTTAAGTCCTCTACAAAAACAGATTATTAAGTTTTAACCAAACAAGAGGAAATATAACTAAAAAGAAATTAATGTTCAATGCAATAGAAGAATTTCTAAACAAAAACATAAATTTTTTATCGAAAAATAAGAATTTACAACAAAATAAATGAATTTTTAACCAATTGTTTGAATTTTCATACAAAAAAAAGAAGAATTTTCAACCAAAAATTGAGTAGTTAAATTTTTGGTTAAAACTATTAATTTTCAAAAAACTAATTTTCCACAAATAGTTAAATTTCCAAACAAAAAAATTAATTTTCGACAAAAAAGATGAATCTTCAACCAAATAAACTAGTTTTTAAAACATCAGTAAAACTTTCCATCAAGTAATTGCATCTTTAACCAAAAAAGATGAATTCCTGGCGGAAAATTTAATATTTTAAGCAAAAAATAGGAATATTCAATAAAATAGTTAAGTCCAATACAAAAACAGAATATTAATTTTTAACTAAGCAGTTGTATTTTTAAGCAAACAAGAAGAAATTTATCAGAAAAATTAATTAAAAATAAAATAGACGGATTTATAACAAAAAAAAACGGAAGTTTTTAATCAACAAAAACATTCTATAAAAAAAAGATAAATTTTCAACAAAATACCTGAATTTTTAACCAGTTTTGAATTTTCATACAAAAAAAAAAACAATTTTCAACAAAAAATTGAATAGTTAAAGTTGTGGCTAAAACTATTAATTATCACACAAAAAATGAAGAATTTGTAACAAAATGATTAAATTATCAAACAAAAAAATTAATTTCCTTCAAAGAAGTTTAACTTTCCACCAAGTAGTTGAATTTTTAAACATAAAAGACGATTTTTTTCTGAAAAATTTAATGCTTAGTAAATATTTTGGGCAAAAAAAAATTTAACCAAATAGATAAGTCCTCTACAAAAATAGATTATTAATTTTCAACCAAACAGTTGCATTTTTAAACAAACAAGAGTAAATTTATCCAAAAAGAAATTAATTTTCAATACAATAGACGAATTTTTAAACAAAAACATAAATTTTTAATCAAGAATATAAATTTTTTATCGTAAAATTCGAATGTCAAGATAATAAATGAACTTTCAACCAATTTGTTAAATTTTCATACAAAAAAAAAATTTCCAACAAAAAATGGAATAATTACATTTTTCGTTAAAACTATTAATTAAAAAAAAAAGAATATTTTCAGAAAATAGTTAAATTTTTAAACAAAAAAATTTATTTTCGACTAACAAGATGAATCTTCAACCAAATAAATTAGTTTTCTACAAATAAGTTCAACTTTCCACCAATTAGTTGCATTTTTAACTAAAAAGGATGAATTTCTGGCGAAAAAATGTAATATTTAATATTTAAAGCAAAAAAAAAACATTCAATAAAATAGTTAAGTCTTCTACAAAAACAGATTATTAATTTTTAACCAAAAAAGAGAAAATTGATCCAAAAAGAAAATAATTTTCAAACAATAGACGAATTTTTAACAAAAACATAAATTTTTAATCACGAATATAAATTTTTATATCGGAAAAGACGAATTTTCGAGAAAATAAATTAACTTTCAACCAATTTGTTGAATTTTCATACACAAAAAAAAAAGAATTTTTAACCAAAAATATGGAAGCTATATTTTCGTTTAAAACTATTAATTAAAATAAAAGAGGGATTTTTACCAAAATAATTCAATTCTCAAACCAAAAGATCAATTTTCGACTAACCAGATGAATCTTTAACCAAATAAACTAGTTTTTAAAAAAGCAGTTCAACTGTCCACCAACTAGTTGAATTTTTTAACCAAAAAAGATAAATTCTTGGCGAAAAATGTAATAGTTAATATTTCAATAAAAAGGACGAATATTTAATAATATATTTAAATCCTCAACCAAATTAGATTTTTAACTAAACAGTTGCATCTTTAACCAACATAAACTATTTTGATGAAAATTATTTTTTTTTGTTTTGTTAAAAATTGATTAACTAAAAATTTAACTTGTCCGTTTTTTTTTTTTAAATCGTCTCTTTTAGTTAAAAAAAAAACATTTCGATCAAAATTCATGTATTTTATTGAAAATCGTTTCTTATGACAGAAAATTAATTTTAATGTTTAAAAATTAAAGCTTCTGATTAAAAAACCATTTTTGGGTTAAAATATTAAACAATTTTTTTTTAAATTCCACTTTATTTTCTTGAAAATTGATCTTTTTACATTCTCATCATTTACGATTCAGAAAGTATAAAAATTTTCCAAAATTTTCCACCACAGTTTGTCGCTTCACCAGCCATTTTGGATCAAAACTCAAAAAGTTAGAGCATTTTCAAAAATTTTGGGACCATTTTTTTTTATATATAACAATTTTATCTACAAAGTGCTCAGAAAGCTAAACAATTTATCCTAATGACTTTTTGCGATAAAAAGAAAATTCTCAGAGTTATAGCATTTTCAAAAATTTTAATCAATCGAAAATGCAAATTTTAAGCCAAACAACGCACGATATGAAAAAAAAAATAGAAAATCATTGCTTTTTGAAAGCCCTTGAAGATTATCATAACAACTTTTTGGATTTTATTGAAAAATCGAAAATTCTAATTTTGATAACACAAAAAATAATGAAAAATCAAAATTTCCCACTTTTTTGTCAAACTATGCGGGATACGAAAAAAGATAAATCAATAAAAATTTTGATATCAAAAAAAATATTGATAAATTCGTTAATTATCACTTCTTGATAGGACGTGTAATTTTATTTTATTCATGAAAAATAACATTGGAAATTAAAAATAAATTTAAAACTGTGGAAAAACAACAAAAGGTACGAAAACAAAAATGATTGATCAAAAATTGTTTACCCGAAAAAGAGCTAAATAATTTGTTATGAATCACTTTTTTATAGAAAACGTGTTTTTCGTTTTAATCGTAAAAATGGTATTAATAATACAAAATAAAGATTTGGTGGAAAAATGAAAAAAGGTACGAAAACAAATTGCTAGAAAAAAGTTATTCGCCCGAAAAAGAGATACAAATTTGTAAAAATTTATTAAATTCTCATCATTTATGATAGAGAAAGTATTAGAATGGCCAAACGACGAGAGATACGAAAAAAAGTCTCAAAGAGAAACTAAAGCCTTTGAAAAATCCTACAAAATGTCTTTTAACCATTTTCCAATAGGATTCGTAATTTTGTTTTTATTTAATAATTTAATAAATAAAATAATTTTTTTTTAAATTTTAATTCTTTAAGGGCATGTGACACAGCTAAATACCTATATTACCGACCTCACTTTTTCCGTTCACTGAATGTTTTTTTGAACTTAAGAACTTTTTTTGTAAATAAAAT
>NC_046664.1:17076251-17111045 GCF_010883055.1 Belonocnema kinseyi | reverse complement strand
TTTATTTACAAAAAAAGTTCTTAGGTTCAAAAAAACATTCAGTGAACCGAAAAAGTGAGGTCGGTAATATAGGTATTTAGCTGTGTCACATGCCCTTAAAACAATAAAAAATAATTTTTAATTAATTTTTTGTTTAATTCAAGGAGAATTTTGGATTCGTCAGGGAATTAACTGAAAGAAAGGACCTACGAAATATTAAATTTGAATGTAATTCTTCAGTGCTTCAGTTTTCACCATAATATCATGGATCTTAGAATCCGAGATTAATAAATAAGTAATAAATAAATAAAAAATATGAACTCACCGAATTGTTCTCGATCAGGTATTCGGCGGCTTTTTCCTCGGCGCTGCCTCCGATTTCACCGATCATAATGATTCCACTGCAGGCAGGATCACTTAAAAATACTTCTAGACAGTCGATAAAGTCGGTGCCGTTGAAGGGATCACCGCCAATTCCTACGCACAAAGTTTGTCCAAGGCCACACTGTAAAAATTCAAAAAAGACATTCATACCAAAAAAAGAGGCTGACCAGCTTAATAATAAATTTTTTTTTTCAATGCCCAGTAATTTCCTGGTTCGCAAAAATGGTGATTTATTTTAATTCGTGACATTTATTCTAAACATTCTGTAACACAACAAACTAAAAAACATAAATTTTTAAACTTTTAGTTGAAAAAATTAATTTTTAATACAAAAAAAAAGGATTTTCGACACAAAAAAAAACAATTTTCAACCTAACTGCTGAAATTTCTAATAAAACTATCAATCCTCAACTAAAATAGTTGAATTTTCAATAAAGAGAAAAATTATTTTCCACCAGAAAAGGTAAATTGTGAAGCAAAACTTAAATAATTAAATTTTAACTTAAAAAATTAATGTTCAACCAAACTGATGAATTTTCAAACTAAAAATATGGAATATTTAATTGGCATCAGTTAAATTCTCAGCTGAAATAATTACTTTCCACAAAAATAACGTTAAAAAAAAACTAACATAAAAAAAAAATAGTTACATTTTCAAACAAATTGATAAATTTTCCACCTTTAACTAGAATAATTGAATTTTTTTTGACCGAAAGATGAATTTTCGATTAAGAAGATTAATTTCTAACAAAATCTACGAATTTTCAACTAAAAAAGATCATTTTTTCAACCAAAGATTAAATAATTTAATTTTTAGTCAAAAAATTAATGTTCAACCAATGATATGAATTTTCAAATAAAATTGTGCAATAATATCCTTTCGAATCAAATAGCTCATATTTCAAAAAGAGAAATAAATTTTTAATTAAAATAGTGAATCTTTAACCAATAAAATTAATTTTTAACAAAAGAGTTTAAATTTCAACCAACTAACTTTATTTCCAACCGAAAGGGGGAATTTTGAGACAAGAAGATCAACTTGCAAAGAAAAATATAATTTTCTACAAAAAAATCGATTCTTTAAAAAATACCTGGATTTGCAACGAAATAGTTGAATTTTCATTTTAAAAAGAAAAATTTTCATCTAGATTGTTGAATTTTGTACTAGAAAAGATTAATTTTAAAATAAAAATCGAAGTTAATTTTTTCATTTGAAGAAATTAATTTTTTACCAAACAGATTAGCATTTAACTAAAATGATGAATCTTTAACTGGAATAGTTAAATTCTATACCAAAAAGATGAATTTTCTACCAAAAAAGACGAATTTTCAACAAAATATATAAATTAAAAAAAAATAGTTTAATTTTGAAAGAAAAAATATCAATTTTCAACCAAATTTTCAATGAAAAATAGAGATTTTTTATTTTTAACCAAACGGTTGGATTTTTAACCAAACAAGAGGAAATTTCAACAAAAAGAAATGATTTTTCAATACAAAAACATGAATTTTTAAACAAAACCATCAATTTTTAAACAAAAACATAAATTTTTAATCAAGAATATAAACTTTTTATCGAAAAATACGAATTTTCAACAAAATAAATGAATTTTTAACTAATTGTTTGAATTTTCATACAAAAACAAAAGAATTTTCAACCAAAAATTGAATAGTTAAATTTTTTGTTAAACCTATTAATCTGACAAAAAAAGAGAAATTTTCCACAAAATATATAAATTTTCAAAGAAACAGTTTAATTTTGAAATAAAAAATATCAATTTTCAACCCAATTTTCAACGAAAAATAGACTAGTTGAATTTCCTAATAGAATAGTTAAATTTTCAATTGGAAAAATTACTTTCCACAAAAAATAACTTTAAAAAACTAACATTAAAAAAATAGTTCCATTTTCAAACAAATTGAGGAATTTCCAACTAAAATTTTCAATCTTTAAATGAAATTGTTTAATTTGAAACCCGAAATTTAATTTTCAACTAAAAAGATCATTTTTCAACCAAAAATTAATTAATTAAATTTGTAGTAAAAAAATGAATGTTCAACCAATTATATGAACTTTCAACTAAAATAAAAAAATAATCAACTGGAATAATAGTTACACTTTTAGTTTCAAAAGAAAAAATTTAACCAAAAAATAAACAAATTTTCAACTGAATAGTTAATTTTTCGGCAAAAAAATATCCTTTTCAATCAAATAAAAAACAAGTTTTCAATCAAATAGCTAAAATATTAACCAGAGAAATTAATTTTTAATTAAAAGAGTGAATCTTCAACCAATATAATTAATTTTGAACAAAAGAGTTTAAATTTCAACCTAGCAATTTTATTTCCAACCGAAAAACGGAATTTTTAAACAATACAACTTGCAAAGAAAAAGATAACTTTCTACAAAAAAAATTTATTCTTGAAAAAATACCTGGATTATTATAAAAATATTTAAATTTTCATTTTAAAAACACCCATTTTCATCCAAATTGTTCAATTTAGAACTAAAAAAAGATAAATTTTTAACTAAAAATGGAACAGTTAAATTTGAAATTAAAGAAATTAATTTTCTACGAAACAAATTAACTTTTAACTAAAACGATGAGTCTTCAACTGGAATAGTTTAATTTTATACCAAAAGATGAATTCGCAACCATAAAGATTAATTTTCTACAAAAAGACGAATTTTCCACCAAATATATAAATATACAAAAAAATAGTTTAATTTTGATAAATTTTCAAATAAATTTTTAACGAATAAGAGAATATTTAAATTTTCTGTTAAAACTCTAATTCTTAGCTAAAAATAAAAAATAAATTTTCAGCAAAGTTGTTAAATTTTTTACTGTAATAGTTTAATTTTCAGTTGAAAAAATTAATTTCCACAAAAAATAACTTTCAACAACAACAAAAACTTACTTTAAAAGGAATAGTTACATTTTCAAACATATTGATGAATTTTCAAAGGAAATTGTAAATCTTTAAATGTATTAGTTGAGTTTGAAATAAAAAGACGAATTTTCCACAAAATATATAAATTTTCAAAAAACAAAAATTTAATTTTGAAATAAAAATATCAATTTTCAATCGAATTTTCAAGGAAAAATAGAGATTTTTTATTTTTAACCAAAAAAGAGGAAATTTCTCCAAAAACAAATGAATTTTCAATACAATAGACGGATTTTTGAACAAAAACATAAATTTCTAATCAAGAATATAAACTTTTTATCGAAAAATACGATTTTTAACAAAATAAATGAATTTTTAACCAATTGTTTGAATTGTTTGAATAATGGAACAGTTAAAATTTCAATCGGAAAAATTAATTTCCACAAAAAATAACTTTAAAAAAAACTAACATTAAAAAAATAGTGACATTTTCAAACAAATTGAGGAATTTTCAACTAAAATTTTTAATCTTTAAATGAAATTGTTTAATTTGAAACCCGAAAGATGTTTTTTGAACTAAAGTGATGAATTTTTAACTAGAATAATTGAATTTTCAACTAAAAAGATCATTTTTCAACCAAAAATTAAGTAATTAAATTTGTAGTCAAAAAATGAATGTTCAACTAAAATGAAAGAATATTCAACTGGAATAATAGTTACATTTTTAGTTTCAAAACACAAAATTTAACCAAAAAACAAACCAATTTTCAACTAAATAGTTAATTTTTTGGCAAAAAATATCATTTTCAACAAAAGAAAAAACAATTTTTCAATCAAATAGCTAATATTTCAATCAGAGATGTGAATTTTTAATTAAATTAATGATTTGCAATGAAATAGTTGAATTTTAAAAAGAAAAATTGTCATCCAAATTATTGAATTTAGAACTAAAAAAAGGTCAATTTGTAACTAAAAAAAGTTGGATTTTATACCAAAAAGAAGAATTTGCGAACATAAAGATTAATTTTCTACAAAAAACACGAATTTTCCACAAAAAATATAAATATTCAAAAAAATTGTTTAATTTAGAAATAAAAAATATCAATTTTGAACCAAAAATTCTACGAAAAACAGAATATTTAAATTTTATGTTAAAAATATAATTATTAGCTACGAATAAAAAATTAATTTTCAGCAAAGTATTTAAATTTTCTACTGGAATCGTTTAATTTTCAGTTGAAAAAATTACTCTCCAGAAAAAATAACTTTAAACAACAACAAAAAACTAACATTGAAAAAAATAGTTACATTTTCAAACAAATGCCAAAACTAAAATCGCCAAATTTTCAACTAAAAAAGATCATTTTTCAACCAAAAATCAAATAATTACATTTTTCATCAGAAAATAATAATTCAATTTTCAGTTAAAAAAAAAATCAGCAAAATAGTTAATTTTTCGGAAAACAATATCTTTTTCAATAAAAAAATCAAGTTTTCAATCAAATAGCTCATATATCAACCAGACAAATGAATATTTCATTAAAATAGTAAATTTTCAACAAATGAAATTAAGTTTGAACTAGAGTTCAAATTTAAAACAAGTAATTTTATTTCCAACCGAAATTTTTATACAAAAAAAAATCGATTTTTAAACAAAATACGTGAGTTTACAACGAAATAGTTGAATATTAAATTAAAAAAGACAAATTTTTATTCAAATTGTTGAATTTTAAACTAGAAAAGATTAATTTTCAACTAAAACTAGACAGAATATCAACTAGAATAATTTAATTTTATAACAAAAAGATCAATTTTCTTTAAAAAATACGAATTTTCTACAAAATACATAATTTTTCAAATGAAAAAAGTTTAATTTTTAAATAAAAAATATCAATTTTCAAACAAATTTTTAACGAAAAATAGAATGACGAATCTTCAACCAAAAAAATTAAGTTTTAGCAAAACTTGTAACCAAGTATTCGAGCTTTTAACTAAAAAAAAAATAAATTTACAACGCACAATGTAACAAAATTTTCTATTATAATTCAAAAATATTTCTTTTGTATCCGAATGATAATTATTTAAAAAATGTCCTGTTTCAAGTGAAAATATATTTCTTTACGGATACCCCCTGTTCTAAAATAAAAACAATATTTATTTTATAAAATTACGTGTTCCAACTCTTTTTCCGGTTAAGTCGCCACCCTGAAAATGGAACTATTGAATTTTTAACTTTTAAAATTTTTAAATTTTTTAATTAACTTTTTTTTTTCAAATGCTCAATAATTTAATATAAAATGGAAAATATTACCACTGTTCAATTAAGCAATGTTAAATTGAATACAGTTAAACATTAAAAATTTTCAAATTTAGTTCTGCAAAAATTTACGAGTCTTAAAAACAAATACTGAATATAAACATTAAAAAATAACCAATTTCGTTTAAGATTAAACGATTTTTAAATTATGATCCTGAAATAAATAATTTTTTCTTCTTTCGTGTGCCAACCTAAAAAAATTTTTTTTTTTTTGCTATAATTATGCGATTAATTACGTTCGTTATTTGATTAAATAAATAGACAAAAATATTTTTTTAAATTTCAAGAATATAAATTTCAAAAGCGATCAAATCCTCGACTGTGGGTTTTAAAAAAATTAAATTTAAAAAAATCAAAATTTCTACTAATAATTTTAAAATTTGAAAATGTTTTTAATATTGATACTTACGAGTGTTGTTTGGTTCACTGCCTCGTAAGTCAGCGTTCCTGACCTGGAGACAATTCCAATTTTCCCCCTTTGATGGATATGCCCTGGCATAATTCCAATTTTGCACTGTAATTAAAAATATTTTTAACATACAAATAAATTTAATTCAATGATAAATTCCCGGCCATTTCCCGATTTTTCCTGATCGAGTTTTTTAATTTTTTTGAAACAAATACTTAAATTGTTTACTAAAAAATATGAATTTTTCAGTAAAAAACTTAATTTTCAACAACAACAAAAAAAAACAGATTTTCAACAAAAGTGTTTAATTTTTAACCAAAGTGATGAACTTTCAAATAAAATTATGAATCTTCAACTGAAATAGTTAAATTATAAATAAAAAAGATGAATTTTCAACCAAAAGGATGAATTTTTTAACATGTAGATCAATTTTTTATCAAACAATATAATTTTTCTACAAAATATATTAATTTTTAACGAAATAGTTGATTTTTTAAATTAGAATAAGTTAAATTTGCAATTAAAGGTTTTTTAAAAATTAAATTAAAAAAAATAGTTACAATTTCCAAAGTGATGAAATTTTAAATAAAATTGTAAATATTTAACTGGATTATTTGAATTTAAACTAGAAAGATGCATTTTTCACTGAAATTCTGAATCTCTAATTAGAACAATGGAATTTTTAACCAAAAATATTCACTTTCGACTAAGAAGATTAATTTTTATCAAAAAGACGAATTTTCAACTAAAAAATTTAATTTTCCAACCAAAAAATAGAAAAATTAAATTTTTAGGCACGAAATAAATATTCAGCAAAAGAGACGAATTTTTAACTAATATTGTGGAATATTCAAATGGAATCATTTTCATTTTCACTTTCAAACAAAAAAAAAAGCAAACTAATTTTCATCAAAAAAAGAAACCAATTTTCAACGAAATAGTTAAATTTTCGGCTAAAAATTTCTTTTTCATTCAAAGAAAAAATAAGTCTTCAATCAAATAATTCTCATTCCAACGAACGAAATGACATTTTAATTAAAATGATGAATTTTCAAAAAAAAAAAAAAAATTCAAAAAAAGAGTATAACTTTCAACCAAGTAATTTGATTTTCAACCTAAAAGATGAATTTTCAACCAAAATTATAAATATCTAACTGCAATACTTACATTTTTAAACGAAAAGAAAAAAATTTTTTAAAAAGAAGATTAACTTCAAAATAAAAAGATAATTTTCTGTAGAAGAGTTGTGTTTTCTAATTAAAAGTCGATTTTTTAAAACAAAATTCGACGTTTAAACCCGAAAATAAGAATTTTCAACAACAAAATTTAATTTGTAATCCAATAGTTGAATTTCTAACCTACGAAGATGAATATTCAACCAAATGATCGAATTTTCAAACGAAAAAGATTAAAGTTTACCCCAAAACAGTTTTATTTTCAACTAAATATTTGAATTTTCAACCAAAGAATGGAATTTTCGACCAGAAAAGATGATTTTTTAAAGAAAATAGTTGGATTTTCAACAAAATAATTTAATATGTAACCAAAAGAGATAACTTCTGATCCAAAAATTCAATATTAGACTTTTCAATTAGAAAGAATTAAGTTTAAACCATAAAAGATGAATTTTCAATAAAAAAAAAAAGATTACATTTCAATACAAAAGGACATATTTTCTCTTCAAAAGACGAGTGTTTAACGAAACAAGTAAATTTTTGAAGAAAAAATATTAATTCTTAACAAAATAATTTTTTTTTTCACCAAATAGTAGAATTTTTAATCAAAAGAGTTAAATTCTGAACCCAAAATGTAATTGTAGGCTTTTTAGAAAATTAAGTTAAAATTTTAATGAAATATAAAAATTTTCAACAAAAAAAAAATATATGAATGTTCAACGAAAAAAAGGAATTTTCACAACAAGATATTTACATTTTTAACCAAACACGAATTTTAAAATAACTAGTTACATTATCAATCAAAGGAAGGAATTTTCAACAAAATAATTCAATTTTCAACCTATGAAATTAATTTTAAAACAAAAAAGATGAACATTTTTAATCAAAATCAGTTGAATTCCATAAAAAAGACGAATTTTCAAATCAACTAATAAAGATAAATTTCTAAACAAAAACAGAATAGTTAAATTTTCAGTTAAAAAATTAATTTCAAACAAAAAAAAACACTAATTTTCAACAAAATAGTCACATTTATTACAAATAAATAAATAAATTTCCAACCAGAAAAAGAAGTGAAATTTGCCACTAAATAAGATACATTTTCAACAAAAAATAAAATAGTTAAATTTTAAATTGAAAAATTAATTTCCAACCAAAAATGCCTTTCTAACATAAAAATATTTTAATTTTTAATAAAAAATAGTCGCACCCAACAAAAAAATACGAATTTTCAACTAAAAAAATTTGTTATTTAGGAGAACCAAAAAAGTATCAATGGACGAATTTTCAATTAAGACAAATTTATAGTCAAGAGAGATAAGAAATGTCAACGAAACTGTGGATTTTTCCAGAAAAGAGAAGCATTTTCGGCCAGAGATTAATTTTTTCGGAAAAGGAAGAATTTTTAACTAAAAAACATGAAATTTAACTAAAAAGATATATTTTCAAACAAAAAATGAATTTTTAAACAGAAGTAAATTTTCGATTAAAAATATGAATCTTTATCCAACAAAATACATGAATTTTCAATCAAACATTTGAATTTCCAACAAAATAAGGTAAATTTTGTACCAGAAACGCAAAATTTCAAGAAAACAAAATAGTTCAATATTCAACCTGATAATTGAATTTTTAACCAAAAAAGATTCTTATATTAAATTAATAAAATTTAAATTCAACCAAAAAAGATCAATTTTCAAGAAAAAAAAAAATGTCAACGAAATTGTTGAATTTTTAATGAAATACATCATTTTTCAAGAAAAATATAATAGCTAAACTTCCAGTTAAAAAATTAAGATTATTTGTTTACAAAATAGTTCAATTTTCTACCTGAGGAATGCCTTTCTAACAGAAAAATATTATTTTATATACAAAATACCTGCATTTAACCAAAAAAATGCAAATTTTCAAATAAGACTAATTTTTTAAGTCAAAAGAAAAAAAATCTTAACGGAACTGTTTAAGTTTCATGCAAAAATGTGGCTTTTCAAAGATGAAAATTTTTTTTTTTTTTCAGTAGAAAACACGATTTTTCCACAAAATATATGAATTTTCAACCAAAGAGATTAATTTTCTACCAAAAAAGCGAATTTGAACAAAATAATTAAATTTAAAAAAAAAGAAATGAATTTTTAATAAAATAGTTCAGTTTCAACCCATAAGAAATGCCTCTTTAAGTAAAAAAATATGAATTTTAATTTTGAAAAATTTATCAATCAAGAGAAAAAAGAAATATCAATGAAACTGTTCAATTTTCATGCAAAAATAATGCATTTTCAGCCAAAGAGATTATTTTTTTTTTCGAAAAAAGACCTAATAAAAAACATAAGTTTTTAAACTATAATTGAATAGTAAAATTCTTAGTTATAAAAATTAATTTTTAGAAATAATTCTCAAGAAAGAATAAAAATGTCAACTAAAATGTTCAATTTTCAAGAAAAAAAAGCATTTTCAAAGAAAGATTTATTTTTTTTACAAAAAATGGCGAATTTTCAACTAAATACATAAAATTTCAACTAAAAAGTATACATTTTCAACCAAAAATTGCATAGTTCAATATATACTTAACAAAAATTGATTTTTTTAAAAACAATTAAATTTTCAACCCAAGAGACAAATTTTCAATTAAAATTATGAATCTTTAATCAAAAAAATACATGAATCTTCAAATAAATAGATGAAATTTCAACTAAAAAACATACATTTTCAAGCAAAAAGTTGAATTTTCAACTAAATAAGATAAATTTTCAAAAAATAGTTACATTTTCAACAAAAGAGATAAGTTTTTGAAAAAATAGTTCAAAAATGTCAACGAAACTGTTGAATTTTCAAGAAAAATATGCATTTTCAAACAGAGATTAATTTTTTACCAAAAAGTACAAATTTTAAACAAAATACGTAAAGTTTCAACTAAAAGGCATAAACTTTTTACCAAAAAGTGCATATTTAAATTTTTAGTTTACCAAAAAATTAATTTTTCACAAATCAGTTAAATTTTCAACTACAGATGAATTTTCAATTGAAATTATAAATCTTTAACCAGAAAAATACATCAAGTTTAAACCAAGCACTTGAATTTTCAACTAAATAAGTAAAATTTTCAAAAAATACATCAGTTTTCAAAAAAAAATAGTTACATTTTCAATCAAAGAGATAAGTTTTTAACAAAATAATTCAATATTTAACCTAAGAATTGAGTTTTGGACCAAAAAAGATTTTAATATTAAATTAATAAGACTTAAATTCAACCAAAAAGTTTAATTCTCAAAAGGGAATAAAAATGTGAACGAAAATGTTAAATTTCCCAGAAAAAAGATGCAATTTCAAAGAAAGATTTATTTTCTTTTAACCAAAAATGGCAAATTTTCAACAAAATACATGAAATTTCAACTGAAAAGGAGAACTTTTCAAAAAAGTAGACAAATTTTCAATGAAAATTATGAATCTTTAATAAAAAAAAAAATACATAAATTTTTAACTAAATAACATAAATTTTCAAAAAATGCGCAAGTTTTTAAAAAAATTTATATTTTTAATCAAAGAGATAAATTTTTCATAAAACAGTTCAGTATTCAACCTAAAAAATCAATTTTGAAACCAAAAATATTTTAATATTAAATTAATAATAATTGAATTCAACCAAAAAAGACTGAATGACAAGAGAGAGAGAGAGAGAAAAAATGTTAATTAAACTGTTGAATTTTCAAGAACAAAGATGCATTTTCAACAAAATAATAAAAAACTTCAACTAAAAAGCAAAAAAAAATTTCAACCAAAAAGTGCATATTTAAATTTTTAATTTACAAAAATTAATTTTTTACAAAACACTGGAATTTTCAACTAAATAAGATAAATTTTCAAGAAAATACACAAGTTTTTAAAAAACATTTACATTTTTCATCAAAGAGATAAATTCTTCACAAAATAGTTTAATATTCAACCTAAAAATTCAATTTTGAAACCAAAAATATTTAAATATTAAATCAATAATAGTTGCATTCAACCAAAAAAAGACGAATTTTCAAGAGAAAAAATGTCAACAAAACTGTTGAATTTTCAAGAAAAAGATGCATTTTCAAACAGAGATTAATTTTTTACGAAAAAGGACAAATTTTAAACAAAATACGTAAAGTTTCACCTAAAAGGCATAATTTTTAAACAAAAAGTGCATATTTAAAATTTTAATTTACCAAAAAATTAATTTTTCACATGTCAGTTAAATTTTCAATTAAAATTATAAATCTTTAACCAGAAAATACATAAAGTTTAAACCAAACACTTGAATTTTCAACTAAATAAGATAAATTTTCAAGAAAATACACAAGTTTTTAAAAAACATTTACATTTTTCATCAAAGAGATAAATTCTTCACAAAATAGTTTAATATTCAACCTAAAAATTCAATTTTGAAACCAAAAATATCTAAATATTAAATCAATAATAGTTGAATTAACCGGAAAAATAAGAATTTTCAAGAAAAAAAAATGGAAGGATGAATTTTCACCAAAATACATAAATTTGCAATCAAATAATTGAATTTTCAACAAATTACTTCTTAACCTTTGACCTATTTTTCATTTAATTTTATTTAATATAATAATTTTTTTTGAAAATTCCACTTTTTCCAAATTCCTGCTAAAATTATTCAAGAAAATAATTGTACCTGCTCAGGAGCAATGATTCCGGGACAATTAGGTCCAATAAGACGGGACTTGTTTTGCTCGAGTAATCGTCTTTTTACTTTGACCATATCGTGCTGTGGAATACCTTCCGTAATACAAACAATCAGAGGCATTTCCGCATCCAATGCCTCCATTATTGCTGATGCTGCAAATGGTGGAGGAACATAAATTACAGAAGCTGTAGCTCCCGTTGCTTCTTTTGCCTATTTAAACAAAAATATTCCCATTAAAATTATTCCATGCGAATTGAGAATTTTATATTTGGCATATTTTTTGGCCGAGATATAGAAATACAATAATTAAAATTTTTATTTCCGTCTGATAAATCGAAGCCAGAACATTTTATAGAAAATTTTATTCACTTATGCAAAGATAAATACTTAAATATACAAGAGATTAAATATAAAAAAAAATAACTAAAGAAAAAAGCTTAAAAAGTTATCCTAGACTTTTAAAATCCGGGTATCTACTCAAATCCTGGAAAATAAATTCCCAAACAATTACAGGTTATTTTCAGGTATCTCAAATTTTTTGCAGATATAATTTTTGTCGAATTTATTATAAATAATGGTTTTTTTTCAGTTTATAGGAATTTTATTAATATGAAAAGATATTATTAAATATTTTAGCACGATAGATTAATTAAATAATTAAATAATACTAAAAACAGAATTAACCATTTTTTGAATTTGTCTCTAAAGTACTTATTTTATTGTTGATATTTATTTATTATTTGAATAATAATTGAAACAAATTTTTATTTTATCTACTTATACTTAAAATGCAGTGCATATTTAGTTAAATAATATTGTTGCTGTATTAAATTCTATTTATCTGCTTCAAATTCCTAACTTTTCAAATAGACATTTGAATTTTCAAAAAGGTAGATGAATTTTTAACCAAATATTGGAATTTTCAACTAAAAAGATTAATTTTCTACCAAAAAGACGATTAAAAAAACTACATTAATTCTCAAAATTAAAATTTAAGAAATTTAAATTAGATCAAAATCAAATTATGACCAAATTTGGACAACCACCACAAAATGTTCCTATTGTAATTAAAAAAAAAAATAAAAGATTTTCTAAAAAAAAAGAAAAAAATTTATTTTTTTAGACAAAAAAGAAAAAAATGGAAAGAAAAACACGAAGGCAACTAACCAAATCCCCTTTCTTCCCTTTTTTATTTTTATTATTATCGAATCACGACAAAAAAATATTTGGAAAAATAATCATCAATGTTTCGGCACTCATACAGCACCTATATCAAGACAAAAAAGTTTTAAATAAAAAATAATAATATGAGCAGGTAGGAACAGCAACGAAACCACTACTTTCGTTGCTATTCCTACCTGCTCAAATTTTTATTTATTTTTTTATTTTATTAAACTTTTTTCTTGCCTTGGCAAGATGTAATTTAAAGAAAGATCAAAACTTTCCCATAAGAAAAAATTATTTTCCTGGACAAAAAATAAAAAAATGAGAAGGCAATCAAATGTAAAAAAAAATAATCACCACGGTTTCTGCACTTCTACAGCACCCTTATCAAGGCAAAAAAAAGTTTTAAATAGAAAATAATAATTTGAGCAGGTAGGAACAGCAACGAAACCACTGTTTTCGTTGCTATTCCTACCTGCTCAAATTATTTTTGTTTTTTTTTTTTAATAAAAAAATTTTTTGCCTTGGTAAGGTGTAATTTAAAAAAAGATAAAAAAATTTCCTAAAAAAATTATTTTTTTGGACAAAAAGAGAGGAAAGAAAAATGAGAAGGCAAACAAATGTAAAAAAATAATCACCAAGGTTTCGGCACTCATACAGCACCCTTATCAAGGCAAACCAAAATTTTTTAATAAAATAAAAAAATAATAATTTGAGCAGTGGTTTCGTTGCTGTTCGTACCTGCTCTCAAATTATTTCGTTTTTATTATTTTTATTTTTTATGTACAAATTTGTTTGCTTTAATAAGGGTGATGTATGAGTGCCGAAATATTGATGATTATTTTTAAAAAAATGTTTTTTTTGTCGTGATTTGATAATAATAAAAATAAAAAGAAGGAAAGAAATAAAAAAGAAAAAGAAGGGGATGTGATTGGCTGTCTTTTCATTTTTCTTTCCAATAAAAGATTAAAAATTTTTTTTTTTAGGAAATTTGTTATCTTTTTTTATTAAATTACAATAGGAACATTTTATGGTGGTTGTCCCAATTTGGTCGTTGGATTCTTGTTTTTATTTTTATGAATTCTGCGCATTAACATTAATTTTTAATCAAAGATATGAATGTTCAACTAAAAAAAATCCGTTTTTTTTAATTGCTCAATTTTGAACTAAGAAAGATCAGTTTTCAGCCACCAATGGAATAGTTAAATTTTCAGTTAAAAAAATTATTTTTACACACAAAAAAAGAACAGATTTATTTCTAAAGCAAATTTAAATTGACTTGTATCCAAGTAGTTTTATTTTTAACCAGAGGAGATTAATTAATTACTAAAAAAATCCATATTTAATTGCAATAATTACATTTTTAAGCAAAAAAATTAATTTTCAAACGAATTATTTGATAAATTTTATCTAGTAAAACCCATAATATAAAAAATAGAATGGTTGTTCTTAAACAAAAAAGATGAATTTTAATCTGAAATTATAAATCATTAACTGGAATAATTGAATTTTAACCAAAGATGAATTTTCAACAAGAAAATTGAATAGTTTTTTTCACTCAAAAATTAATGTTTAACCAAAGAGATGATTTTTTAACTAAAATGATGTAATTTTCAATCAAAGTGGTGAATTTTCAATTAAAATAATGAATCTTTAACTGCTATAGTTAAAGTCGAAAACAAAAAATATTAACTTTCAACTAAAATGATGAGTCTTTGAATAGAATTATTAAATTTCCTCACAAAGAAATTAATTTCCTATCCAGGTGATAATTTTTTATCAAAAAAGAACAAAATTTTTAAGTAAATAGTTAAAGTTGCAACTGGAATAGTTACATTTTCAGAGAAAAAATTAATTTTTAGCAAACGAAAAAACAAATTTTCAACAAAACAGCTCATTTTTCAAACAAAGAGATGAATTTCCAATTAAAATGAAGAATCTTTAAAAACAAAAAATTCATTTTTGACTGAAGAGTAACTCTCAACTAAGTAATTAAATCTTCATTAAAAAATACTAATTCGGAACAAAAAATGTATCAGTTCATATTCCAATCCAAGAATATTTAAATTTAAAAAAAAATCAATTGAATTCAACCGTAAAGATCGAATTTTCAACTAAAATCGTTCAATTTTTAACCAAAAACAGATTAGTTGAATTTTCATTCAGAAAAATGTATTTAAAACAAACAAAACGAACAAATTTTAAACAAAATATTTCAATAAAGTAATAAAGAGCTACTTTTACAAATACAGAATCATTGTTATTCAATTTAATATTGCAAATAAAACAAAAAATTAAGTACGCCTTCGAAAAAATTCCTTGACTTCAAGAAAAATTTCCCGGCAATTCCAGGTTGGGTTGACACACTGGAAATATGGTTTTTAAAATTATTATTTAAAAGCCACCGTAATTAGAATTTTTAAAAATGGTTGAAATGTGTAAAAAGATGATGAGCTACATATTTTTTCATCAATCTATCAAACTCGAAGTTCACAAAGGTCAATACGATTAAAGCGTACACTTGCATGTTACAGCTTAAAGTTGAAAAAGTTTAAACTCGCTTTCTAGACTACTAATTTTTAAATTTCGTCGCAATTTTATAAATATAGTTCATGATAACTAGGAAATTGTTGGAAAAAAAAATTAAAACGATCAAATTTGGACAACACATTTTTATATGTCTCCATTTAAATTCTAAAAAAATAAAATAAAAAAGATATTCCAATAATTTCGTAATTGAACTTAAATATTGGAAGCTGAATAAAAATTTAAATTTTTATTATCTATAACATTTAAAAATGTGCACCCCAAACTTGATCCTGCGATTATTTTTTTTTTTTATTTCAAATAATGTAGTTTAATTTGAATATTAGATGTTAAAGAAGAATTTAAATTTTTATTTATTGGAAATTTGATTTCTTAAACTTTCTAAATTGCTCTTTCTATTTCAGAAAAATTAAAAAAAAAAAAACAAGTATTCAGTTATCAATTTTAGACAATGCTATTGTTTAAATCTTAAAAAATAATTAAAATTTTGATTTATCATATTTAAGAGTAAGTCGTCCAAATTTGATGGTTAAATTTTTATTTTTCGTTAATTTTCAAAAAAATTGTAGTTGAATCTGAATGTTAGACACTAAAGAAAAATTTTAATTTTGATTCAATTTATAAACACATTTAAAAAAGTGTTCAAATTTGATGCCTGAAATCATTTTATTTAATCTTTTTTTATTATCAAGAATTTTGTAGTCAAATTAGTTAAATTTTAATTCTTAAATTAAAATTTTCCAAATTTCAAGATTCTGTTGTTGAATTCTTTCTTTTTGTTGTAATTTCCAGAAATTTCATAGTAAAATTTGACTATTGAACGTTAAATAGAATTTAAATTTCGATTTGTTCCGAATTTAAACTCTTAAATTTTATTTAATAATAAATTATTATTGAAAATACACCCTATAAAATTCATTGAAACTAAAAGAGATTATTTTATTCAAATGTTGAACTTTGAAATGAAAAACTAAAGAATAAAAGATAAAAATCGATTAAATAAAAAAATTTCTGTTAAGCTGACCTCTTTAACAGTTTTAAAAACTGGTTTTCCAAGATGTTCAGTGCCTGCTTTGCTGGGAGTAACACCACCAACGATTTTCGTGCCATAATCAATGGCCTGTCGGCAGTGAAAACTTCCTTGCTTTCCAGTAAATCCTTGGCAAATCACTTTGGTATTCGTGTCTATTTTCAAATTTTTTCTCGTCTCTGTGTAGTTAAATCTTATTTGGGTGCGTATAAGATTACTGCGATTCCCGACTGCAACAGGAAAATTTATTCACATAATTATTAATTAAATTTAAAACAAAAATAGTTTTTCTAGGAAATTATTTTTAATTAAAAATATTTTGAACTTACAAAAAACATTTATGTTAACAACGTTTCTTTGCAATTGTTTTTTTTTCTTATTGTCGACGCTTATTAAATTTTGAAAGATAGTTGAATTTTAGTAAAAGATAAGCTTATTTGTCTGCGGAAAATATTCTCAACAAATCTACTTTTATTTAAAAGAAAAGATTCTCTAAAGGAATAACTGTACTTACATATTATTGACTTAATTTTATTGAAACTGGTAACAACCAGCTTTTTAATTTTGCAATATTTTTAAGATAGAATCTTTTGGAAACGAAATAAAACAATTTCAGATTAAAATTGAAAAATTTATTTTAACCAAAGAAAGATGACCTTTCTACCATAAAAGATGAATTTTTTTTATCTGAAAGTTCAAATTTAAAAAAAAATAGTAGATTTTTCGACTATAAAGGAGAATTTTTACAGTTCAATTTTCAATCCGAAAATTGCATTTTTTTTAAACAAAAAGATGAATTTAAAACGGACATACAATAATTGATATTTCAACACAGAAAAAAATTTTAACCAAATAGTAAAATTTTTGGCAAAACAATTAAATTTTTAATCCAATTTTCAACTAGTAAGATTCATTATGTGTAAGAAATACGAATTTTCAACCAAAGGTGGGAAAGTTTAATTTTCAGAAAAAAATTAATTTTTTTTTAAATGATGAACAAATGAATTAAAATGGTGAATCTTTGATTAAAAAATAATTTTTTAACAAATGAGTTCGGCCTCCAACCAAGTAGTTCAATTTTCAATTAAAAAATATGCATTTTCAACGAATAATGTAATAGTCGTTATTTCAACTAAAGAATATTTTAATCATAAATTACCAACAGTTGAATTCAAACAAAAAAACTAATTTTTAAAAAATTAGTTGAATCCTCAACCAAAACAGATCAATTTTCACCCAAATAAATGAGATTTTAACTAAAAAATATAAATTTTTAATCAAAAGTAGAAAAGTTACCTTTTCAGTGAAACAAATTAATTTTCAACAAACAAACAATACAAATATTCAACCAGAGATCAGTTTTCACCTAAAATCATTAATCTTCAAAAAAATAAACTTTAACAAAAAAAGTTCATCTTTTAAGCGAAAAAGATCAATTTTCATTCAAAAAGACGAATTTTCTACAAAAAAGTTAAATTTTTAAGTCACACAAGATTTACAGTTATAACAAACAAAAAAAAGTGTCTTTTCTTTCGAGTAAAAAAACTACCATTTTGAACAAAAAATGAAAAATTTACATTTTTAGTTTAAAAAATTTATTTACCCCCCCCCCCTCACAAAATAATATTTAAAAAAATGTAAACTTTCAGCCAAGGAAATAAATTTTCAACTAAAATGATGAATCTTCAATAAAAACAATTATTTTCTAACAAACTCGTTCAAGCTTCATCCAAACAGTTTAATTTCTAACCAAAAAGATGAATTTTTCAATCAGAAAAAACGAATTTGCAAAAAAATAATTGAATTTTCTACCAAACTTAGAACCAAGTATGTAGTTAAACTTTCAATACAAAAAGGACAAATTTTCGATCATGAAAATACAAATGTTTAACAAAACAGTTAAATTTTCAACCAAAAAGATGATTTTTAATCAAGATAGTTGAATTTTCAACAACATAATTAAATTGTCAACTAAATAATAGAGTTTTAAGCTAAAAAGTTCAGGTTTTCAACTAAAAATGGAATGGTTGAACTTTCAGTTAAAAGAATTAAATTTCAATAGAAAAACTTATACCAAAATTGTTTAATTTTCAATTAATTAAATGAATTTTCAACTGAAATGATGACTCTTGGCAACCAAACAGACGAAGTTTGAAAAAATAAAGATTTTTCAGCCAAAAAAAATTCCATGCAAATTATTGAACTATCAGGGTGGATTTTCTGTATCAAAGTTGTATTTTTAACCGAAAAATGAGGAAATATCCAATCAAGAAGATTATTTTTCTATCAAACTTCAAATAGAAAAGTTATATTTTCAGTTAAAAAATTTTTATTTGAAACTAAGAAAATTTTTTTTTTAAAGTAGTTGAAGTTTCAACCAAAAGTATGAATTTTCAATTAAAATTATTAAACTTCAACTGGAATAGTTAAATTACCAGTTAAAACATTAATTTTCCTGAAAAAGAAAAGAAAAAAAAAGAATTTTCAACCAAATAATCTTTTTGGTTGGAAATTCTCAAATCTCAAATAAAATGATGAATCTTAAAAACAAATATTTCTTAACAAATCGGTTTAAACTTCAACGAAGTAGTTTAATTTTCAGAAAAAAAATGCTTCAAGCAAAAAATATTTAAATTATAAATGAAAAAAAAGGAGAATTCAAACGAATTTTTGTCAAATCATTAAAATGCTCAACCAAAAAAGATTAATTTTCAATTAAATAGTTGCATTTTTATTAAAAAAAAATGTAGAAAAAAAGTTCAGTTTTCAACCAAAAAGTTTTAATTTTAAGCAAAAACAGCCATTTTTCAGTAAAATAGTTGAATCCTCAACTAAGGCAAATTTATTTTTAATCAAACAGTTGCATTTTTCTCCAAAGAAGTTTTTCGAAAAAAGTTCAATTTTTAATCAAACAATTGCATTTTTATCCAACAAGAAGCTTTTATAAAAAAGTTTCTTTTGAACCGAAAACAACGATTTAAAAAAAAACAGTTAAATCTTCAAATTAATTAATTAATCAATTAAATTAATTGATTAAATTAATAAATCGTCAGATTGATTTTTAATCAGTTGCAAATAAGTTTTTGAAAAAGTACAGTTTCCAACAAAAAAGTTTAATTTCAACCATAAAACATGATTTTTCAATTAAATAAATAAATCGTCAACCAATACAGATTAATTTTTAATGAAACCTTTACATTTTTATATAAAAAAAATAAGTTTTTAGAGAAAAGTTCAATTTTCAATTAAAACAAGTTTATTTTGCGCCAAAAACAATGATTTTTTAATAAAGCAATTGCATTCTTAACCAAAACAGATTAATTTGTTAAGCCTATAGTTGCATTTTTCTAAAAAAAAAAATAATAAAAACAAATATTTTTAGAAAAAAGTTCGTATTTAAACCAAAAAGAAGTTTTAGAAAAAAGTTGAGTTGTCAACCGGAAAAATGTAATCTTTTTGTTTGGAAGTTCAATTTTCAATTATAAAGATTAATTTCCAACGAATAATGTAAAAGCAGATATTTTAAGAAAAAAATATTTTAATTTTAAACAATACAAAAAACAAATGATTTAAACCAAAAAAATTATTTCATTATAAACAAAAAAGAAATTTTTTCACAAAATAATGAATTTTCAACTAAAATTAGGAATCTTGAACTAAAAAAAAATAATTTTTGATAAAAAAGATGAGTTTTCAAACATACAAATAAATTTTCTACCAAAGAAAACAATTTTAAGATAAAAAAGATAATTGATAAAGAAAAGATGTAATAGGTTAATTTTCGGTTAAAAAATTAAAATTTTCAGCAAAGTCCTTCAATTTTCACTTAATAAAGTTACATTTTAATTTAAAAATGAAAAAATTCATTAAAAAAAAAGAACAAATTTTCAAAAAAAAATAGTTTAATTTTTAATTAATTGAATAAACTTTTAAATAAGAAGATTTTTCAAAGAAACATTTAATGGTCCCCACTTTACTGTTATAAAGGGGATTCATTTTCAACTAAAAATGAAATAGTTTTACATTTTCAGTTAAAAAAAATTATTTTTAATAAAAAAAAACAAAAATTAATGTGTGAAATAATAGTTGAATTTTCAACAAACAAAAAAAAGATTAATTTAAAAGTAAGAAATAAAGATATTTTCAACGAAGAAGCTGAACTTTCAACAAAAAGAATAAATTTTAAATTAAAACATTTAATTAAAATTTTCAGTTAATTAAATTAATTTTCATTTAAAAAAAGAGAATTTCAAACCAAATAATCAACCAAGTAGTTCAATTTTCAATTAAAAATATGAATTTTCAACGAATAATGTAAAAGCAGATATTTCAAGCAAAAAATATTTTAATTTTAAATAATAAAAAAAAAAAAAAAAACAGCTGAACTCAACCAAAAAGACGAATTTTTGATAAAATAGTAGAATCCTCAACCAAAAACAAATTCATTTTTAATAAACAGTTGCATTTTTATCAGAAAAAAAGTTTTTTTTAAAAAGTTTAGTTTTCAATAAAAAAAGTTTATTATGAACCAAAAACCACGATTTTTCAATAAAATAGTTGAATCTTCAACCAAAACAGCTTAATTTTTAATCCAACATTTGCCCTTTTAACCAGAAAAGATGAATTTTCCACGAAGAAGAAACGAATTTTCAACGAGATAGATTTAAAAAAAAAAAGAATTTTTAACAAAGCAGTACAACTTTCAATACACAAAAAAGTATTTAAATTTACCCTAATTTTTATGGGGATAATTTTTTTTCTAAATCCCTGATTTTATCGGTTTTTCTTGACTTACGACCTGTCAATTTTATGCCAGAAATCTCAATATAGAAAAATATAAAAAACGAAGTGCAGCTATTGCTAGGAATAAATAAATCTTGACTATAGCAAGAAAAATTATGCATGCACTCTTCGTCGATCTTCCTATAGAGTATAAGCTAAATTTAGCATCAAGGAAATGAAACCTGATCAAACTTTCAAGGAACAAGCAAAACTTTTCAAATTTTATTCATTTTCAGAGAGAAATATGAACCAAAATTTAACTCTAAAAAACCAAGAATGGGGTGAAAAGAGACATAATTTTAGCCGAAAGGTAGTTTTATTTTTAGCAGACTAATTTCACACCCGGCACATCATTCGAGATCAAGGTCTTCGATTAAACATTATCGAATGATGTCACGGACAGTCAATAATTAAAGTGAATTAATAAACAGTTGCATAGGTCATGGTTCAATAGACAAAAGCCACTTTTACAACTCAAATAACCAAAGACACATTTTATTTTGTTTAACCTTAATTACAAGATCATTTTTTGATTTTTAAAGGTTAGAAACCACAATTAAAGGATATGCCGTAAATTAAAATAAATTAATTGAAAGTAGAGAGTGAATTGAAGTTACAAGATTTAGATTTGCCCTTCCTTATATAATAAAATGTTAATAAAGAGCAAAGCCGAGCGACCCAATTATTTGAGTAACAATTGAGAGGTTTTTCAAGTTAGATTTCGACTTTTTAGGTCAGTTATTTAAATAAACAGGAAGAGAGGATGAACTTTGTAACCAACGATCTATTTTACAGATAGCCCTCATTAGAAGATATCGTGAACTCGTCCCGGAGTGGAGGAATCGAGTTGGACTTACCTGTGAATTTTGAAAATGCCCTGACAGCCATTTTTTAAAGTTCTCGCACCGGAAGTAACTAATACTATAAATTGCACTACTGGTTAATCACCATTAAATTCCTAACTACTGTGGGATAATGATTAAGTCAGATGAAAAAGAAACACGGGAGAGTCGCAGCCTTTCGCACAGCTGCGATCTTAGACTTAACATGAACTTGTCAAATACGAGACAAGCCCGAGCCAGTGATAAAGATGTTTTGCTGCGCCGCCGGCATATCGCGAGCGACTGCTCGCAATTCTTTATCGACACATACTCTATCGGTAAATTTTCATGGAAATTAATGAATTATTTTCCGGCGTTTCCAATTTGGATATTTTTTTATTTAAAAATTACTTTCGATACATTCTGTTTCTGCATTTCTTTTGCAAGAAATAATCGGATTAAGATAATATTTTTCTGTTTTTAATTTGTATGAATTTAAATTTGAATTAATTCTTTTTTAATTTTAAATCTAACTATTCACTATTCTACTGTAAAAAAGTTGTCTGTTATAAAATATCATGAAATTGGTGAAATTCTTTGTTTTTTTTCAAGATAAAAGAATCTTTTTGTGAAAAATAAAATCGGTTGGCAATCGCGCGCTTTTTAAAAATGATTAAATATGCAAATGGTTGTTTACAATTAATAATAGTCATAGAGTGCATTTATTTGCAAATGCTATAAAATCAAGTAATTTAATTTACCTTTCACTCTAAAAATTAGTTTTATTAATTCTAGAATAATTATTTATTACGATTTATTCAGAAATTACGTGAGACAATTTGGAAAAAGGTTAATTTTCAAAAAAATAGTTCCATTAAAGAATATATATTTCAGCAAAAAACCATAGATTTTCAATAAACTAGTTTAATTTTTAGTTACCTTAATGCATTTTTAACTAAAAAGATGAATTTTTAAACCAACTGTTAAAGGCCTACATTTCATTATTATTATGAAAGGGATTCAGTTTCTACCAAAAATAAAATAGTTACATTTTCAGTTTCAAAACAATATTTTCAGCAAAAATCAAAAACAAATTCGTGACAAAATAGTTGAATTTTCAACCAAAGAAGACAAATTTTTAACTAAAAATAATTCGCTTTTAATAAGAAATTGAATGGTTATACTTTCAGTTGAAAGAAATATTTTCAACAAAATTATTTTTTCACAAAATAATGGATTTTTAACGAAAATTATTAATCTTAAACTAAAGAAAAATTATTTTTAATAAAATAGATGAGTTTTAAATGAAGCAGATAAATTTTCTATCAAAGAAGAGAAATTTCATTTAAAAAAGATAATTGATAAAGAAAAGATAAAATATTTCATTTTTCTGTTAAAAACTTAAAAACTTCAGAAAATTCTTTCAAATTTTGAAATAAAAAATTTACTTTTAATTAAAAAAAAGTATTTCATAATAAATTCTTTGCCTTTTTCATTAATGGGTTAATTAAACAAATTTAAAAACTTTTAATTTTAACAAAAAAATAACAGATTTTCAACAATATTTTAATTTTTAATTAACTGAATAAAATTTTAACCAAAAAGATGATTTTTCAAACGAAACAGTTGAAAGCCTCCATTTTGTCATTATAAAAGGGATTCATTTTCAACCAAAAATGAAATAGTTTTACGTTTTCAGTTTAAAAAAATCATTTTGACTAAATAAACAAAAACTAATAATTGGCAAAATAGTTGAGTTTTCAAACAAGAAAACAAATTTTTAAATAAAAATTATTTGTTTGTAACAACAAATTAAATAGTTACATTTTCAGATAAAAACATTTTTAACCAATTTTTTGTGTACGAGATTTTAATTTTCAACCAAAACAATGAATTTCCAAGTAAAATAACAAATCTTCAAGTAAAAAAAAAAAAATTACCCGAAAAGATGTGTTTTCATGCAAGAAGCTAAATTTAATACCAGAAAAGACAATTTGCAGCTATAAAAGATAATTGATAAAGGAAAAATTAAATAGTTACATTTTCAGTTTTAAAAAAATTCATTTTTAACAAAAAAATCGAATCTTCAACAAATTAGTTGAATTTTAAACTTTAAACTTTAAACTTTTAAAATCATTTTTAATACAAAAGGAAGCGAATCTTTAGTGTAATGTATTTAAATTTTAAACTAAAAAAGTTACATTTTAATTTAAAAAGTACAATTTTCAACAAAAGAACAGAACAATTTAAGCAAAAAGTTTAGTTTTAAAATTAATTGAGTTTTCAGCCAAAAAATTGAATTTTCAATTAAAAAAGGATTAATTTTCCACAACAAAAAGGAAGTTTTAATCTGGTAGATGAATTTACAACCAAGAAGATTTTTACTTTTTACCAAAGATGACGAATTAAAAAAAAAAACAACAGAAAAACAAAAATTGAATAATCAACAAAATAGTTAAACTTCAAACTAATGTACAAAAGCTAAATTTTCAACAAAAATATAAAAATGGAACAAATTCAATTTTCAACCAAAAATATTATCTTCCAACCGAAAAAATAGTTTCATGTTCATTTAAATAAATGGATTTTCAACTGAAACTATGAATTTTCAACCGAAAGCTGAATTGTCAACAAAACAGGATTCGTTTTCAGCTAAAACTGGAATAGTTTCATTTATAGCTAAAAAAAGTGATTAAAAAATTATTTAAAGAAAATATAAAAATTTCCATTTAAAATGGAGAATCTTTAACTAAAAAATGAATGTTTAGCTATGAAGTTAACATTTTAACCATGTAAAATAGCGGTATACTAAAGAAGACGAACTTTCAACAATAACCTAGTGCGCACAAAATTTGGCGACGTCTTTACGACAACGTTACGACATCTTTACGACAATTTTACGACATCCTATGTCTGTGTCGTTACGGTGTCTTTACGATATCGTAAAGACATCGTCAGATCGTAAGACATTTTTACGATATTGTAAAGACGTCGTAAGGACATGGACATAGGATATCGTAAATTTGTAGTAAGGATGTCGTAAAGATGTCGTAAAGACATTGTCAAATGTTGTGCCCACTAGAAACAGATAACTTTTAAAGAAAAAATTAAACAGTTAAATTTTCAGTTAAAAGAATAATTTAAAAAAAGACGAAACTTAAAAAAATAGTTGAACTTTAAACTAAATAAGTTACATTTTCAATCAAAATGAGAATAATTGCATTTTTAGTTAAAAAAAAAATTCAAAAAAATAAACAAAATAGCTGATTTTTCAAATAAAGAAATGAATTTGTACCTAAAATAAGGAATTATCACTTAACAAAAAGTGAATTTTTAATCAAATAGTCGAATTTTTAACAATAAAGGCGAATTTTCAATTAAGGAAATTAATGTTTTACCGACGAAGACGAATTCAAATAAAAATCTTAAACTTAAAAATAATTTTCAACTAAAACGCTGAATGTTTATAAGTATTGTCTAAGCCAACTAATTGATTATTTAACCATGTTGAATAATATTACATTTATAATATAATTACATTTTCAAGTAAGAAAATTAATGTTTCACAGAGAAAAAAGAGTTTTCAATAAAGTGAATTAATTTTCAACCATAAAACCGATTTTTTAAGAAAAAGGAATGAACTTTGAAATCAAGAAGATTTATTTTCTACTAAAAATGATGAATTTCCAACGAAAAATGGAATTTAAAAATTTTGAGTTAAAAAGTTAATTGCAAAATAAAACAACGAATTTTAAAGAAAATAGCTCAATTTTCTACCAAAGTAATGAATTTTTGACCAAGAAGTTGAATATTTAACGAAAAACTAATAAAAATATCAACAAACAATAGTATAGTTACATTTTAAGTTGAAAAATATTATTTGCCACAAAAAAAACGAATTTCTTACGAAAAAATTTAATTCTCCAGCTAAGACAAATTTTTCAGTCAAGAAAGAAAAAAAAACTTCAAAAATTTGGTTCAATTTTGAAGACAAAAAAAAACGAATTTTCTATGAAAAAGTAAAATCGTCAACTCGAAAATATGAATTTAAGAAAAAGGTAATCTTGAACCAAATAGTTGCACGTTCCATCAAAATAGTTGATTTATTAACCAAAAGAAGACTAATTCCCAACCAAAAAAATTGGATCTTAAACCAAATAGGATGCTTTTTCACCGAAATACTAAAATTTTTAACCACATAAGATGAGTTCTCAACCCAAAAATATAATTTTAGACTGAACTAGAAAGAATTAACTTTCAACCAAAAATAATTGGATTTTTTCTTATTGAATAGAATACAGTTCATATCCAAATCGAAAAACGAGAAAAATGGGAATGAGTGAAATACTGTAAAGCCTACGATAAATGAATAAGATTTTTGATAATTTATAGACTAAAGAATAATAATTTAAATGATAAATATTGTAGTCCCCGAAATTGATATAATCTTAGTAACATTTTGAGGAAGGGGGGGGGGTCGAAGCAAATATTAAGGTATCCTAAATAGAGTGTGTGTGGGTTGAAATATAAGAAAAGATACCGTACGTAATTTGTGAATGGCCCATTATGGAAAATTAGTTCACACAGTCAATAATTTAAAAAAAACGCGCCACGTAGAGCGCATAAAAGTGCGGATACAACGCATGCGTAGTAGATATTCCATGATGTGACGTCACTGACAAGATGTCTACAAGCTGAGGGCCAAGCAAGAGACGAAATTTTTTATTATTTTTTTATTTTTCAATAAAATTTTTCTCTCGATTTTTCTATTCCATTTAATAGCTTTTAAAAAATTTAAACTAATTTCTGCTAATATCCAAATGAAAAATAATCTTTTTCCAATTTATTTAAAAAAATAAATTGTTCCATGCAAATTGTATTATGTTTAGCCCTCAGCATACAGTCATCTTGGATTGCCCCCACTTAATAAAATACATAAACTGCCGTGAGGACGTGGCTTCCGGTGAAATTTACCGCCATCTTCAGCTTTCTTTACGGTTTGTGACGTTGAACGTGTCGGTTCTCTGAAGAGCTAAGGCCAAAATTTGGCGACTGCACGTTTATTTTGCAAAGAAAATAACATCTTTAAATCATGTCGACGAAAGCAGAACTCGCTTGTGTTTATTCCGCCTTGATCTTGGTTGACGACGACGTCGCCGTGACGGTAAGTCATTTTATTTTAAATGCACAACATGGTACCTCACTTTTCCATTTTGCGATTTCTTAGTCTTTTAAAATTATATTTATATTTAAGTTTTCTATAAAATTTGACAATTTATTTTAAAAGTACATTTATATGTATTTTTTGGATAGAATGATTAGAAAACAATTCGAAGAATGCAACACGTGGCTAACCTCTGTTCGATCTTGACTGAAAGTTCAGAATTATACCTTAAGTCTTTAATAAATGAATTTTCAATGTGAATTATTTCAAAATTATTAATTTTAAACTTCCTTTAATTCAAATATACATCTCTTTAAGATATTTAAAAGGTAGGAACTTGGATTTACAGGGGTAGACATAACCTCAAAGTTTAATAAATTTTCAAGGAAATCGACAAAAAATTACCGCATTGTTAGATTTTGAAGAATTCGAAAGAGGATGTCATTGAATTAAAACAAAACTGAATATATATTTTTTAATTCAGATCGAGGTATATGAACTTGTGCCTTTTTCGCTTCAGCTAACAATATAATTTTGATTCAATATTTATCATTGAAGGCTTATTTTGTTGCTACAAAGATTATATATAATTTCATTTCTCCAAATTTCATTAAAACTTTATTTTGCACAAGTAAAAATTATACAAAATTTGATTAATGGTGACACTTTTTATGTGTTAAAATTTACATTTGTTTGAAAACATCACTGTTAAATTCCTAAATAAAACATGATTACTTTTTGATAAAATTGTTCAATTTTTAACAGAATAATTACATTTTAAAATAAATAAAGCTTTTAACAAAAAAGATTATTTTTGAAGGGTTTTTCTTTTCTCGAAAATGCAATAGTTCAATGTGTAATAATTGTTTAAAATGAGTTATTTGAAATTTTTTTAAGCTTTGGATAACAATTGTCATATTTATACATTTTTGTTGATGGGTTATTTCGTTATTGAAGTCCATAAAATTCTATTTATAAAGGCTTTTTTAAAACTTATGATAAACTTTTCAAATAATTTTGTTCTTTGAATTTTCAAAATTCATGATGAGAAATTTTATTATTCAATTGAAAATTCAACTGTTTGCATTTTCAACAGAACCATTAAAATTTTAAAACAATAATAAAATTAAAAATGTGCAGTTTAAGTTTTTTTTGCTTTAGATAAAAATGGTAAGTTTGATGAAATTTTTATTATTGACTGCCTATTTTGTTCCTATAATTATTTCGTAAAATTTTATTGGTGGAAGTTTAATTAAAACTTAAGTATTATACAAGTACAGTTTTACACACAGCAAATTGGTAATAATTTGTTTCATAATTAGCTTCCTTATTTTTAACGTAACTCCCACGACATTTCAAATATTTTGTTGAAAATTCATCTTTTTTTATATAAATTTGATCATTTGCTTAAAAATTACTTTATTTTTTCAATTTTGGTTTTTTGAAATTTCAACTGTTTAATTATAAAAAAATTTACATATTCAAACAAATGATAAAGTTTTTCGACAAAAAAGATGGTTTCCCAACATTCGAGAGTTGACTGAATTGTTTGTTTAAAATGGGTTATTTGTAATTTCGTCTTTTTATTTCTCTTTTGATAAATCTTATAATTTGTATTCAATCTTTATTATTGACGAATTATTTTTTTCTAATGTAAAGATTTTCTACAATTATTATAAGTATAATTTTATAGAAAAAAATGGTAATAATTTTTCCAATACTTACTAGCTGGCTCATTTTTAATAAAACTCCCAAAAAATTCCCTTTTTTTTTAAGTTTTCATGTTTCTTGTTGAAAATGCATCTATTTTTGATACAATTTTTATTATTTTTTGCGAATTGATCAATTTGGCTTTTCGGGTTTTCAAATGTAATGTTGAAAATGCAACTACTAATACAGGCTCATTTAATTTAATAACCATGCAATTTGTCTTATTTAGTTACTGTATAAGTAAAAAAACTGGAATGAAGTAACAGATTCTTTTCTAAAATTCTATTTTAACATTTATTTTTTTCTATTTTAATATTTTGTTGCAAAATATTATAGGCAATTAATTTTCATAAATATTTTCCCAACATTAATTTCTGCAAGACTGGGCTGCAATTAAAAAAAAATGGAGATTAGTCTATTTAACCCTTCGAGTACACACCTATTTTTTCGAACATATCCTACACACTGGGTTAAACTGACCCTATTCAGTCTTTAGTCGTCTATAACTTTACAACTACTGAACCTTTTTACTTACAAAAATTTAGAGGTATACTTTCAAATATGTTAAAATAATTTTTAAGTATTATAACCGTCTTTAAAATCTTTAACATTAAAAAAAATTCGCGAAAAAAAATATTTTTGCAAAAAATGAAGTCTTCTGAAAAAAAAACTTTTAATTTTTTATATTTTTAGCTAAGAATTTATGTGAATACGCTCAAATTATGCCTAAATAATAATAATATTGTCCCATTTTGTACCTTAAAAAAAAGTATTTATTTCGCGTACTGTACCTTTGTCTTCCTGTATTTGTAAGCACAAAGTTGACATCTTACTCTTTTCTCTAACTGCGGTCGTGTGCCCTTACAAAAAGTTAAAAAAAAAAGTTTTTGGCACTTTTCGCGAACAAACTTTTATAATTGATGGAAACGAAAAATCCAAATTTTAATAAATTCGAAGTGGGTCGAAATGACCCTGCTTCGATTGAAATCGCTTCTCAACGACTGATGACTCGGCTCGCTACAGAAGCTGTCTAAAACTGTAGTTGGGACATCGAACTAGATTTATGAAGCTACGGTACCGCAATTTTTTCAAACGCCTGAGTAATATTTTTGGTCGATGACAGGGTGCACATGACCCAGTGTGTACTCGAGGGGTTAAACAGGAGATATTTCAGTTTGAAGTTTATTCGGGTCTTTTAGACCCGGTTTTGGTTAAAATTACTGGATAATTTTGATATTTCAGGGTGAGAAGATTCAGACCATCTTGAAAGCGGCTAACGTTGACATTGAGCCTTATTGGCCAGGTCTGTTCGCCAAGGCTCTGGAAGGAGTCAACGTCAAGGAACTGATCACCAATATCGGATCCGGCGTTGGAGCAGCTCCAGCTCCAGGTGGTACGTTCATTATAATTATATTTAATTTTAATAATATAAAAGAGCAATATTCTCAATCTATATCCAGATTTCACACTTTTTCATATTTTTTTTCTCGTTTTTTTTCGGAGAATAAAATTTTTAGAAACCAGTGAGAAAATGAAACTACTTTTCACGTAGAGTTAATTCTTTTGGATTGAAAAGCAGGTTGTCTAATTTACCTGAAAAATCCTGGAATTGTCAGGGAATTTTTTTGAAAGCGTACTTATTATTATTTTTTAAATTGAATAGCACGTTCTTTGGTTTGAAATCTATTTTTTTGAACTGAAAGTTCAACTTTCGGTTTTTAGCTGAAAATTAATTATTTATTGAAAATATAATTATTTAATATTTGGTTGAGAAATTATCGTTTTAGTTGAAAATTCATGTTTTTGTTTTTAAATTTAACTATTTACGTTGAAGATTCGTCACTGTGGTTAAAAATTCGTCGCTTTGGTTGAAAAATAATTTTTAACTGAAGATTTAACTATTCAATTATTTGACAATTTATCTTTTTAATTTAAAATTTATGTATTTTCTATAAAATTCGTCTGCTTTGGTAAAAATGATTCAACTATTTGGCGGACAACTTGTGTTTTTGTATCTGATAACACAAAGATTTCGTTAAAAATTTATGTATTTTGTTGGTTAAAAAATAAAACCACTTGGTTCCAAATTAAAATCTTTTCTCAAAAATGCACTTTTTTGTTTAAAATTCATCTATTCCAGTTAAAGATTTTATCATTTTAGCTGGAATTTCATTAGTTTAGTTGAAAATTTAAATATTTGGTTTAAAAATTGGTGTTTTTTAGTTGAAAATTCAACTTTTTGTTAAAAATTTATATAAATTTTTGAAAAATCGTCTTGTTGGAAAATTAATTTTCTTGTTTGAAAATTCATGTTTTTGCTTAAAAGTTAAAGTATTGCAATTAAATAATTATCATTTTAGTAAATAATTCATTTTTTGTTTGAAAGTAAAATTACTTAGTTAAAAGTTAAATTGTTGGAAAATTGATCTTTTTTAGTTGAAAATTCAACTCTGATTGAGAATTAATGTTTTTTTTTCTTCTAAAAATCTGCTTTTTGGTTGAAAATTAATCCTTTTGATTGAGAATTCAACTATTTGTTTAAAAATTCATCTATCTTTTCGAAAAGTTACATTTCTGCTTGAAAAGAAAGGAAATTTGAAGCAATTTAAATTAATTTTGAATATAGTACTCGGAATATTTGACTTAAATATACTCTACATTTTAATTATAAGTAAATAAATTAAAAATGTGATTTTAGTATTATTTATTTAATCTGTCGTGATAAAATATTCAAAAATTTTTTGTAATATTAATCAATTTCTTAGATACTAAATTAATGTTATATTTTTTGGTTCACAATTCATGTCTTGGTTGAAAATGTAATTCTTTTTAATAGAAAATATATATTTTTTGGTAAAAAATATCATCTTTATAGGCTGAAAATTGTACCGTTTTTTTCTTAAAAATTATTTCGGTTTTAAAATTAGACCATTTGTTTAAAAAATTTAACTATTTTGTTAAAATCATCAGATTCAACTGTTTTGTTGAAAATTCCTCCTTTTGGGTTGTAAATTAATATTTCTTTGCAGAAAAATCGTATTTTTTGGGTTAAAAATAAACTTTTCTGTTGAAATTTTGACTGTGCTGTTTGAAAATTCAATTGTTTTTTTTTTTAAATTCGTTTTTGCAGGTTGAAAATTCAAATTTCTTTCAAAATTCTTCTCTTACCTGAAACTGCATTTTTTAAATGAAAATACAATTGTTTTGTTGGAAATAATACCTTCTGGGTTGGACATAAATATTTTTTAGCAGAAAAATAATCTTTCTTGGTTAAAAATAAACTTTTCTGTTGAAGATTTGACTGTGCGGTTTGAAAAATCAATTTTTTTTTCTCGAAATAAATATTTTTATAGGTTGAAAATTCAAATTTGGTTCAAAATTCGTATGTTTTCCGTGAAACTAAGAACTTTTTGATTACAAATTTATTTTTGTTGAAAATTCAACTATTTGGTTGAAAATTTAACTATTTTGTTAAAATCATCTTTCTTGCTAGAAAATTCAACTGTTTTGTTGAAAATTCGACCTTCTGGGTTGAACATAAATATTTTTTAGGAGAAAAATAATCTTTGTTGGTTAAAACAAAACTTTTCTGTTAAAGATTTGTCTGTTGTGTGGTTTGAAAATTCAATTTTTTGTTCTAAAAAATTTGTTTTTGCAGTTTAAAAATTCTAATTTGTTTCAAAATTCGTCTCTTGCTTGAAACTACAATGTTTTGGATGAAAATCAAATGTTTTGTTGAAAATTCGACCTCTTTTGGGCTGACCATAAATATATCTTAGCAGAAAAATAATCTTTCGTGGTTAAAAATAAACTTTTCTGTTAAAGATTTGACTGTGCGCTTTAAAAACTAAATTTTTTTTTCTAATAAATTAGTTTTTGCAGGTTGAAAATTCAAAGTTGGTTAGAAATTCGTTTATTTTGTTTGAAACATCTTTTTGGTTAAAAACTCAATTATTTAGTTGAAAATTGAATTGTTTTTGTTTAAAATTTGACCTTCTGTGTTGTAAATTAATATTTGTTGGTAGAAAAATAATCTTTTTTGGTTAAAAATGAACTCTCCTGTTGAAGGTTTGATTGTGCCGTTTGGAAATTCAATTGTCTTATAAAAAAATTCGTCTTTTAAGGTTGAAGATTCAACGATTTTGTTTAAATTTTGTCTCTTGCATAAAACTTTAACTTTTTGGTTAAAAAATTATTATTTTTTTTTTTAATTGATTGAAATTTCAACCATTTAGTTGAAAATACGATATATTTCGACTCGAAGTCCTAAAAATTTAAAGCGTTTCATACTGAATTTAACGTGGTAACTATATTATTTTTATTTGAAAGAATTATTCCAATTTTCGACAAAAATAACGCCATTTCCATTTTGGGTTGTGAAATATGATATTCATTCCTCCATTCATCCACCGGCCTGGTTATTAAAACCTTACTAGTACGGTCAGCATGAGAGGAAATATAAAATGAAAAATTAAGCCCTATGGGTTTACTCGATAACATAGATTGAGTCCTTGGCTTTATTTTAGCAACATATATAGTATTTCTAAATTGATTCTCTATTTATGTATTGCCTGATTTATTTTAATTTTTTTTATTTACAGCAGCTGCTGCTGTAGCTCCAGCCAGTGCCGAGGCAGCTCCTGCCAAGGAGAAGAAGAAGGAGGAAGAAGAAGAAGAAGGATCTGACGATGACATGGGCTTTGGTACGAAAAAATATTTTTACATTTAAATCTATTTAAAAAAAAAAAAGAAAAAAATTCTATGATTATTTAAGCATGTATTAGCTACTGAAGTCAGCTTATGAAGACAATTTTACTAATGAGAATTTATTTTCAATTTACATTTATTTAAAAAAATGGAACTTTGGTGTTTTATGAGATTCTTCATTTTTCGTTACAGGCCTCTTCGACTAAATCCCAGGATTGTCATTCGCGGTCCATAATTTTTTTATTGTACAGTTATCGTGTGCGGTAAAATTTTAATAAAAGACTACGAAATAAAATTTGTTGCAGTCTAAATTTATTTATGTAACGAAAAACACATTTTTTACAGGTCAGCCACGTAAGTTTTCTTTTTCTCTATTTAAGATTTGTTTTTAAACTTTACGTTTTTTTTCTGACTTACAAGTTCCACAATTTTTTTATGCTGGTTTTTTAAATTAGGCTAATGGTTTTTAATCGGTTATTGGGATCTGAAATACAGTGATAAACCATCTGGTAGCAAAATTTGGCACTACAATAACGGGGTCGTTTTTAAAAGGCTGTGTGCTATTCCGGTGATGTTTAGAGTAGAATCAAAGATATAAATGTAGATGCGGTGCGGGCTTAGTTGCCCACCATAAATATAGACGGCGCGTCTGGCGAAAAAAGTTACTTCCCCTCTACCCACCGCTCCCCGTAGAAAGCACCCATCGATATATTTTACTAAGAGACACTTGTAGTGCTGTAAGCAACTCTCGGCACACCTTCGAGGCGCACTGATGGTAAACTTAGCTTGGACAAGAACCATTTGTCGATGAGTAATTTATATTACGGTTTCATATATTTTCTACTAATTCTAAAATTATTAATTATAATTTTCATTCTATATATTGCCTATATATAGTTCTTTAATATGAGGGTAGTTCAATAAGTCCTTAGAATCAAGTATAAAAACAATTTTTTTTGGGTAAATTTTTTTTTATTTTTCAACATAATCTCCTTGGAGCTCTGTACACTTGGTCAATCGCTTTTCAAGTTTTTTTAA